>NC_091842.1:35806526-36107693 GCF_037783145.1 Equus przewalskii | reverse complement strand
TGAGTCATTCTCATTCCCCCACCTGGAAAACAATGTTAGGACAGAGGGTGCCTGGTGGATGGTTTTAAAGGAAGCAATTGATTCCAATGCCGTGGCATCCTACCCCGGAGGGGAGAAAGAGAGAAGGGACAGGGGGTTAGGGAGAATAAAGAGATTTCTCCCAATTGCCTCAGATTTCAAAATCCAGAATTTGCATTGTATTTGGAATCACAAACATGGAATTCTTACTGTGTTGGTTAAAGTAAAATTAATTTGCGGTTTTGATTTTCATCGATGAGCTGTACTTTCCCCCATGATTGTATGTAGTTTTAATAAAATCATTTAGGGTAAGTGGGTGCCGACTGATGTTGCAGAATCTTCTGTCTGGGCACTCCTCCAAGATGCCAATAAGTCATTTTAAAATGTATGTCAGAGATGTAAACAAACATTTTGGATTTTTTTAAACGGTATTTATTTGGAATGTTTTCATTTATCTAAATAACTATTGCTATTATGAATTATGGAAAAAAAGATTAATATCATGTGTGGCATATAGTGACTTCTTAACACACACATCACGCAATCTGCAAACCCAGAAAATGTGTATATCTGTCTTTAGAAATTAGTGTTTATATCACTTACAGTGGTTTGTGAATAAAGAAAACTGGTTTGTAATATCAAAAAATAAAAGCTTAGTCTGAAAAGGTACATGTGAGTTGGTGTTATGAGTCCTTTTGCTTCTGTGTGTTTCCTCCGAGGGTCGATTCCTCATGCACACACGTGGCGGCAATTGCACCCAACGGGGGGCCTGGGGTGGGGTTGCCCAGGTGAGTAGCGGGCTGTCATCACCACTGGTAGACCCAGGTGCCTCCTGCAGGTGCACTGGCTGTCTGGCTCAGAAGGCTTCCCTTTCTCATTCACCTTTCCAAAGAAGTCAGTGGAACTAACCACAGATGTTTAAGAAAGAAACAACTAAGCTTAGCTATTCCCCAGCATGGAAATATCAGCCTTTGATTGAAAACAAAACAACAAAAACGAAAGGTGCATTTCAAATGAAACATATGTTCAAGTTGTTAATACAACGTTTGGGGGAAGCTTGGATGAAGAAGATGATAACATAGTAACAAGTGCTAGGTCTGACATCTATTGAGTACTTACTATGAGCCCAGAGTCCTGCTCAGGCTCCTGTGTTCTTATTTCATTTAGTTATTTAATGCTCCCATCAGGGTTGAATTATCTACCCCATTTAGTTATCTCGATAATATCCTAATCCTATCTCATTTAATTATCTTAATCCTACTGTCAAGTTGGTAACACATATAGAGGCTAAAAAAAATATGGAATCTGGAAGCAGATATTCTGAGTTTGAAACCTGATTTGGTCACTTGCTATCTGCAATCCAGGACAAGCTAAATCAAAGCTTTGTGCCTCGGTCTCCTCATCCATAATTCGGGATGATAAGAACACCTACCTCTGAATATTGCTTTGCAGAATAAAGGAAACAATCTATGTGATGGGTTGGCCTCAGTACTTCGTAAGTTGTAAGCTGCTATTATTTACAGGTGAGGAAACTGAGGCACAAAGAGGTTCATTTGTCTAAGATTCCATATCAAGCAAGTGGCAAGGCTGAGATTCCAGAAGGGCATCCCTAACTGATGGAGAAGGTTCTCTCCTGGCCCACTGAGAACTTTCAGCATTCAGCTTTACCTAAGTGCCACAGGCAGTTCCAAAATGCAGGTTGTCTCAGCATGAATTCTACCATTTCAAGTATATTTGATGGTCCGTTTTCTGTCAACTCCTGAGATAGAGGACCATGCAATTTACAGCCAACTTCCATTGCCCTAAGTCCATTGATCCTTGAAGGCAGTATTACCCTCACTTTATAAATGAAGATAATAAGGGTTGATAGGTCATATAAAAGAAACCTGAAGCTTGTGCCGTCTTCCGAAAATTCTGCTCCATTATTGATGATGATGGCGGTGGTGATGTTAAACCTGGGCTTCTAGTCCCCTCCTTAGAAAATATGTGAGTTTATATGAATTAAAACAAAGAAGTCACTAACTTTATCCTGGCACGTGGCAGGGAGGGAGATAAATTATCTTCTAGAATGCTTCCTTACAAACTGAGCCCCTGCTTTGTCCAAATATGAGGATATAAATAAAGATAACAAAAGCAGTGGTTTATATTAGAATCTCCGAAACCAGACTCTGCTCTAAAATGGAGATAAGCATAGAAATTTCACGTGAAGTGGAAAGAAAGTAAAAATGATGGCAGAGGTGAAAGAGTTTCTTAAAAGACTCACCAATGGATGCAAATGTTTGTCACCCACTCCTCTCCTCCACCTGGAGTGTGGGCAGAGGTGAGCCAGTGAGCCCAAAGGAAGCCCCTATGCAACGCATATGCTCTGTGTATAAATAGAGGCTGTTATTCATTTTTTTGTGGACAATGCCTGGGAGGTAGTCAGAGCCTCATCTCACTTGTAATTTTTTTCTTAAAACAGTATTTTAATTAAACAGTAAAACCTTCTCCATGTTAAAAAAATTAAAACATTAGGGATATGAGTCAATTAGCTTAGACCACTATCTCAATCACAATTTCCCACTCAAAATCCTGACAACCTTGCTTATTTGTGATGGCATCTGAAGGCAGTTTCTGCTTCTTGGGAAGGAGCCATTTTTGATGTAAATGGAGGTCTGCTGAGCACTTTATTCTCTCATGCACACACGCATGCCTAAACTCATGCACTCACGCACACAAGCAAAAGCCCTTTACTGCTGTGATGGTGTTCCTTTGACATACAACCCAGAGTCCACCTCTCTCAGAAACAACTGATGAGTTTGTTGAAAAAGCACATTCCTGGGCCTCTTCTGCTTTTATCCCTCTGAAGGTTGAGAACTGCCATTGTGTGGGAGGTACCATCTTTCAGTGAACTTCTTAATTGCGTTCTTGCTTGATTCTCCCTACAAATCTTCCCCTTATCATGTCAGGAGAGGCAATCAATGTGTGTGTGCATGTGTGTGCAGGTGTACACATATACACAAGCACATGCCTACATGTACCTATATATGGGTGCATATCCTCAACCTTTCTCATGACAACATATGATTATTTTTCACCAATAAAGTCAAGACTTAGGACTGAAAGTAATACTCTCACAAGGGAAGAGATAAAACATTTTTGTTGGAAAACACAAAAAAAGCTGTGTTTTCAGGTTGTTTTTGTTTTTTATTTACTACTGGATAATACGTGTGTGTGCATACACACCTGCACAAATATATATAGTAGATTTGGGAGATTGGTATGTAAATTCACAAGGCGCAGTCTTTTCTGAAGGATATGAAACTCTTGCTGTGCCATTGCTCAAGATTCAACCTGATGCTTGATACTTTATGTTGCACCAAGTGCTGGTTCATCTCACAGCCCAAAGCAGAGTCTTTGAGTTCAGGAGTCAATCTGGGGTTTCTCATGGCTGTTATTTGCAGTCCTAAGGGACGTAGATTTGGGGCTGAACAGGAGCAGCTGGCCACTTGGCACTTTTGAAGCGTCTCCTAGCAGAGCCCAGTCTGACCTCATATGCTAGGTACTAATTGCTCTCCTGGAAAATTGCCAGGTGGAGAGGTGGTGTCTCTGACTCTGTGGCCTAGATCGTCAAGGCTGCTCTGATCCCAGATAGCTGGTCTGGAGAAGGGAATTTACCAACTATCTCAAAGGGGAAGTATTTTCCGTATGGCAAATATTTTCTGGATGATCTTGTGATGAAAACAACCAAGGATTTTTTTTAAAACTAGTGGTGTCATTTCCTAAAGGGAACAGATGCTGTAGCTTGTATTGAGAACCAAACAGATAATAATAACAAGACTAAGCTAACATTGTTTAAATACAATGTCAGGCACTCTACAAAACACACATATTTAATCTATATACCATATACACGTAACTGCCTGTATACAGACATACGAGAGGCATTAAAAGGTCTCTTTACCTCTCTCTAATTCAGTTACCTCATCTATAAAATATGGACAATAATAATACCCATGTTACAGGGTTCTTGTGAGAATAAGATGCATTAAAATGTGTATAGCATTTTTTAATACTTTTATAATATATTTTTATATATCTATATAATAACTATTATATATTTTTGTTTTAATAAATCATTTCTATATCTGTCTTATAATTTATATGTATCCTTATTTATTTTATAGATTCCAATAATATATATAGTCCCTATCCATATGACATATATATTACATAACATGGTTATGCATACAGATCTATACACTTGTATACATCCAAAATAAATCTCTTTGCATACACGCACAGATACCAAATGCTTCTTAATATATAATATGTTTATTTGTATGCATTAACATAGCTATAATGCATCCATTAGTGGACAATAAATATATACGCTAATTCTTAAAAGCACTTAGACACATACTGACAGAGTAATCCATCAGCAAATGGGACTTATTACTATAGTTATTATTATTATCTCATTGAATCCTCACAACGGGCAAGGTGGGTAATATCACAAGGGGGCAGAAGCTTAAGCAAGCCTGGAGACCTGGCCGGGGTAGATGGTTCTCAGCGGTAGAGCTGAGCCCTGGGCATCGGCTATCTGACTCTAAAGTTCTTGCTGCTCTGTGCTGAGCAATACTTTACATACACTCTGGCAGTTAATTCTCGTGGCAGCAGGTAAGTAATTTGTCCCACATCACAAAGCTTATGAGAGTTGGAGCTCAGAGCCAAACCTGGTGTTCTTTGCTTTACTGCACACTGCACTCAAAGGCCTGGCTTGAACAACTGCCTAGCGAGCACTTGTTTAGATGATGGGATGTCAGGAGGGTCCGAGAATCTACCTCTGAGAATGCAGACCACCCCTCCCTCGATTACTCCTCGTGAAACTGAGCCTGTGCTCGTGACTGTGACAACCAAGCTCTCTGACTGAAACAAACAGATGGCACACTGCCTGAACGAGGCAAAAAGTGAGCAGAGCAAGAGAATCCCCTAGGATCTAAAAAAAGAAGAAAAAACAAGGGCTGCAGGTAGAAAATAGAAGAGCAGAGACCCAAGAAATAGGGTAATGGCGGTGCTGCAGGCAGGTGATGGTTGGGAGGGTGCAGAATGCAACCTGGCAGGTCATCAGCATGCAGACTCCGACAAACCTTAAAAGGAAAGTTAACCCCCCAAATAAATAAATAAATAAACCCGCCGAAAAGCAGACAACGATAACGGCAGGCCAGCAAAGGAAACCCTCGTGCTCACATCTGGAAAGTCAAACTTTCGTCAGCCGCGCCAGGAAGTTGTCTAGAACTGAAAAACAGGTCAGAAGCACTGCGTACAGCTTGACTTTTATCTCCCGCAAGCACTCCTAGGCTGGCGAGCAGCATTGAAATTCATTACCGTAAGTAGGATTTCAGCACCAGCTCAGCTGGACAGGGCTGTCAGCCTAACTGGCCCACTGCAGCTCTCTCCTTTTTATTTTCCTAAACTGCGTGACTAGATGATGTATTGTTCCTGGGACTATTTTCCCTTTTTTCAAAGCACTGTTCTTCCCGTGTCACCCTAAAGACTCTGTGTGTGTGTGTGTGTATGTGTGTGTGTGTGTGTGTGTGTGTGAGAGAGAGAGAGAGAGAGAGAGAGAGAGAGAGAGAGAGCATGCTTTGTGAGAAAAGGAAGTAAGAAGCACAAAAAATCCCACAAAACTTTCAATGTCTGTTGCAACATTCTCAAATTGAAATTCAAAATTGTTTACGCCCTGCATAGTGGCAGGAAAACATAAAATCCTCCTTTCTTTTTTTGTCATTTTTCCATCAGTTAAAAACGAAACAGAAGGATTCCTCTAGGTGGATATAAAGACAATAGAGATGACTGTTATTTCCATTAAGACATCGGAGACTTAGACATGCAGAGCAAGAATGGAAAAATGGACAGCAACATGCAGTGGCTGGAGGTCTTTTTCCTATTTTAAAAAACAATTCTAGATGAACTCGAGTTTGGATCCTGCCTCTGCTATCTTCTATCTTCTTCTCAGCTGTGTGACCTTAGGCAATTTAATTAACCTCTCTGGGGCTCAGTTTTCAACTGGGTGAAATGTCTCATCAGCTTTTGGTAAGAATCAAATGAGATTGCATAGCACTGAGGGGTTTGGTTCTGGAAAAGTCATCCACCCTCCACCTGGAGACAAAAATCAAACTCTGGATTTTTAAATAATACTACGGAGTTCTTGGAAATGCATACTCCCAAATGCAAATACACAAGCAACCTTGAGGGCATTAGAGGCACTCTGCCCCCGTGTAAATCTCAGCTCCACCACTTAGTCTGGGCCAAGGCATTTAAGCACAGTAAACCCCACTTCCTTGTTAGTCAAATAGAAGGAAACAGAATTACCTTGAAGCATGGTTGTGAGAAAACACACACAAAGTACCCTGAACATAGAAGATGTGCAGTAAATTTTGACCCCCTCCTCTCTCCTTGACCCTTCATTAGTCTCAAGATACTTTTCATCTAGAAATTTCTATCATTTCCTGGTTTAGAGGATTTAAAATAAAACAAAATGATCAATGCAAGAAAACACTGTTATAGGTACTAAGACCCACTCTTTGCCCCACCGACATAGGGTTATATAAATTGATAGACCATAAAGATACCTTATGCCATAGGAAATAGGCAATATTCCAAACCAGACCAGACTCAGCAAGGACATACATGAATATTTGGTAAATTCCAAAACGCCAAGAATTCTCTGAGTTGCCTGCCACCAATTTGGTTTGTCCAGAGTATCCACGATGTATACATTACCCACCTGACAGTCACTTAAGTTGCTATCTTGGTTATCAGATCGATCCACAGTCAAGGTATCAAAGTGCTTGTGTTCAAGTAACCCTTATTTTAATTAATAATGGCCCCAAAGAGTAATAGTAGTGATAATGGCAATTCAGATATCCCAAAGAGAAGTCGTTGATAATCTCTTACTGTGCCTAATTTGTAAATTAAACCTTATCATAGGTAAATATGGATGGGAAAAAACATAATTTATGTAGAGTTTGGTACTATCTGTGGTTTCAGGCATCCACTAGGTGTCTTGAAATGTATCCCCCACGGATAAGAGGGGACTTCTGTACAGATTACAGTGTGTAACAAATTCATGATTTACTTTTTCTCTAGTGATCTTTATATGGACTTATTACATTTAAAATTTTTAATCCAAGTTTGTATTTTTTTTCTTAGCCTTGTCTTCTCTGGTAGAAGATTTAAACTGATTTAAACTGACCCGTGATTTACCCTGATTTAAACTGCTCTGTCCAATAGAAATATAATGTAAGGTATACTATGTAATGTTAAATTATCTAGTAACCACGTAAAAAAAGTAAAAAGAAACATGAAACTAATTTTAATATTACTTAACTGAGTATATAAAAATATTATCATTTCAATATGTTTTCAATGCAAAGATAAATTAAGATGTTTTGCATTCTCTTCTTCATACTAAGTCTTTGATATCTGTTGGGAATTTTACACTTACTGCACATCTCAGTTTGGACCAGCCACATTGCAAGGTCCCAGTAGCCACATGTGGCTCATGGCCCCACATTGGACAGTGCAGCTTCAGACCATTGATGAATCCTCTTGGCCACCTTATCTCCAAATCTCCCCTTAAGCTGAGCCCCAGGAGTGAGAGCCCTGTAAGGCAGACTGATCCCTTGGTTGATTCTGAAGTCGCAACGGCTTTGTCTCACTGATCACGGAGCTGAATCTGGGTTAAGTCTCCCCGTCTTCTCAGAAAGCCAAATACAGGCTCACCTCCACTGCCAGCCATCTTCCAAGGAAGCCAGCCATTCATTTATTTTACTTCCCCTTATTGTTACTGATGCCCAGATTCTTGAGAAATAACCCAACACACACTAAAAGCTTGTCTTTGGGGGATTGTACTGGCCAAGTTGGCAAATTCTAAGTCCCAGAGAAAGCAGCATATGAACCAAGAGGGTGTATAAAGGAAGGAGATTTAGAAACAGTAGCTCAGCATCAATATGCCCTATCCATGTCTCAGCCCCACCCCCAATTCCCAAGGGGTAGGAGCTCTAAGTCTTTGTTTGTTCTTTTCCCCATCCTTTCACTCATTGACAATGTCCCACTCTGCCCAAGACAGAGTGCTGAGCACTAGGGATACCAAAACAGGATGTGAAGTATGGTCTGAGTGAAACATTGCAAATATGCCTGACATACCATTATGCATCCATTTTACCCTTGAGTGTTAATTTCTATTGCTGTGAACCAAATTTCTACATATGTAGCAGCTTAAACCACACACTTATTATGCCCCCCATTTCCATGGGTCAGAGCTCTGGGTATGAGTGAGATGGGTCCTCTGCTCAGGATCTCCCCAGCTGAATTCAAGGTGCCAGCTGGGGCTCCGATTCTCATCAGAGGCTTGAGATCCTCTTCCGAGTTCACAAGGTCATTGGCAGAATTTAGCTCCTTGTGGAGGTAGGACTGAGGTCCCCATGCTCTTGCTGGCTGTTGGTTATTGACTGATCACAGCTCCTAAAAGCCACTTACTAGTCCTTTCCATGTGACCTCCATAAGAAATTTACAGCGAGGATGTTTGCCTTCCTCTAGGTAAGCAGAGGTGCCCCTCTTGAACTTCATTTTCTTTTAAATGTTCCCTCTGCTTAGGTCAGGCCCACCCAGAATCATCTCCCTTTGAATTAACTCAAAGTCAGTTGATTAGAAACTTATCCACGGGAGTGATATCATAGTCATATGTTCTTCCCACACTCAAGGGGAGGAGATTATACAGAGCATGTTCTCCCAGGGGGTGGAAATCTCAGGGACCACCTTAAAATCTTGCCCACCACATCTTATAAATCTGCTTGTTTATATCAACAATATAAAAGGCATTATCGTTGTGACAAGATCCACTTTATCCAGAATTCTAACCTTTCAGGGCACCTCTATTTTCTGGATAACAAAATCAAGACTCAAAGAAGTGAGAGGAGGCTGTACAGCTACTAGAAGTTGGTAGAACCACATTAAAAGCTTGGTCTTCTTAACAGCAAAGCTTTGGCTGTGCCCCTCATCCCACACTGAACTGTCACAGGTACAGTGTTTCCAGGATTTTCTTAAGGAGTTACCCGAGCTTTAGAGATACAATAAATATAAGCTCATCTGTTAGTTATCCATTGCTGCATAATAAATTACCACAAAACTTAGCAGCTTAAAATAACAAACCTTTATTATCGCACACGATTGTGGGTCAGGAATCCAGATGCCTCTTAGCAGGGTCTCCTGGCTCAGGGTCTCTCACAGGCTGCCAGCACAGTGCTGGTTGGGATCACAATCATCTCAAGGTTTCACTGGATGCCCAAGATTGTTAGCAGGACTCAGTTCCTCATGGACTGTTGAACTGAGGGCCCCAGTTTCTTGCTGGCTGTTACCCAGAGGCCTTCCTCAGTTCCTAGCCATGTAGGCCTGTCCATAGGGAAGCTCACAACATAGCAACCTTCTTCATTACAAAGAACAAGTGAAAAGAGGGAAAGCGTCTGCAAGATGGGAAACACATTTTATAAACTATTCTCAGAACTGACATCCTATCACTTCTGACATATTCTATTCTTAGAAGAAAGTCATTAGGTCCAACATACCCTCAAGGAGAGGGGAATAATACATGGTATGAATACCCCAAGGGCAGGGGTCATGGGGGTGGTATTTCAGAAGCTGCCTTCCGCAGTCCCCAAAGGCTGGAATGGTCCCAATCAATGTAGGGTCATCAAGATTTGGAGGATCTCTAGGGATTCTATTTTCCCTTCTTCTCAATGGATCAAGCAGTTTCATTATAAAACCATGCTGAAAACACAGGAACAAAATTAAGTGAAGCAACCGAGGAACATTCCATCTGAAAGTGCTATATAGCGGAGTTGTACAACGTCTTGGTTCCCAGTCCACAAACTTAGCTTAGGGTGATAAACTCAGGCAGGAAGAGCTAGCTAAGCAGACAGCTATAACTACTATGATATCCAGCCAACCTACACAGTCCAGTGGGAGGCTGACCCCTCCCATGTCCCTCTTCTAAGTCCCTTCTAGGAAGCAACACTGATGGGCACAACAGGTTAGATAGGAGACATTAGTTTGTTTACCATGACTGATACCAAAGTCAATGAATGCCTAAGTTCATGCTTTTATTTATAATCCAAATTTTGTTCTTCATGAGCTCATCTTTCATTTGTTCCCCCAAAGTTCTTCCAAACACTTCCGTAGGATGTTCCTTAGGGAATTTTCCCATTTCCAAAGAGGTTTTTTTCATTTTTATAAGGCTTTTCTCTTGTAACTTTCATGAGCAGGGGTCACAACGGCTGGAGGAAACATGAATATAATGTAAGCAGTTGTGACTTTGATGGACCTCAAGTCTGCACCGTCAGACTCTATGCTTTCGGCTTCCCTCTCTCCTGTGGTCTCAAGTAGCACACATTTTACCATCTCCTCCTCCTTATATTCATCTAGACAACTTCCTGCTGACCTATACACTTTCCCCTGACTTAATTCTACTATTTCTGAAAACTAACCCTTAGACTTTTTGCTGTTCAAATGATATCCCCTTTCTGATCAATACTGCCCACTCAATACCTTACCCAGCAGATTCTTAGCACATCAAAGATGAAAGAGCTTAAGACGTCTTTTTTTTTTTTTTTTTTTTTTTCCCTCAACGTGTGGTCCATGGGCTGCCTGCATCACAATCACCCGGAAAGTCTGATAACAAGACAAATCTCTGATTCCCTCTACAGACCTTTGGAATTTTGGTAGCTAGTGTTGAGTCTAGGAGATTTGCATGAAGCCTAAACTTTGAAAGCTACTGCCTTAGATCTCATCAACTCAAGCGATTCTAAAATCCAGCTGCACATTAGAATCATGCGGGATGCTTTTGCAAAAGATCCATAGCTGACCTTCATCCCCAGGGATTCTGATTTAATTTATTTAGGTGGGCCTAGGTTGCCATACTCTGTGAAATATTACCATCCCAACCTCATTTTACATATGAGGAAGCTGAAGCCCCAAAAGTGAAGCAACTTGCCTAAGCAATTAGCTAAGCAATCCAGGACAGCAGCCCAGGTCTAAAGGATTCCAAAGTCTATACTCTTTCTACCGCCCTATGAACCCAGTCTGATGGTAAAAGGTACGTTCTAATTTCCAAAAGAACTCAAAAGATGGGGAAGCTAAAATGTAGAAGACAGAGCATGATCTGCCTTCTGTGCTCAGGCTTTTATCCCATACTCAGATTTGGGGGAAGGACTTTCCATATAATGTGATATTAATGCAGATTCGTCCAGTTACAAGGACAGAAACCCAACTCAAATTGGCTCAACAACTGCAATAACCAACGTGAGCAGGGGCGATTTACCCCAAAGTTTAGTTACGCCTGATTCCACTAGAATGCAATGTCGTCAGAGCTCTCTCTTTCTTCATCTCTTGGCTCTGTTTCATGTTACATAAACGTAAAAGCCCTCAGATATTTTCTCATACTTCAATTTGGCTCCTTCCATTTGCTGGGGTAGTTACCACCTGGCAGCCTCCAGCTTATATTGCTTCCGCTTACAAAACCCAGCTAAAGTAATGGCTTCTTTCTCACAGGACCACGCAGTAAATACCTAGCAAAAGCCAGGGAAGGATTCTGATTGGTCATCCTTGGACCAATCACTGTGCCTGAGAAGAATGGGGCAGTCTGATTGGCTAGGTTTGGATTAGTATCCTCATAGAGCTTCCATCCTTATCACATAAGACAAGAAACGTCTCTGTGTTGATGGAAATTACAGGTGTATGCACTCTGCAGTCAATGATCTTGAATTCCAGCCTTAGGGCTTGACGGCATTGCTAAAAAGAAAACTTCACCCAGATGCGAACTGAGTGACACTAGAATGCTTCCTCCCATCTCCGAACTTTTCTCTTCCAAGTATGTGCTAGTAAAATTGTGGAAGAAACACCACAAGTAAGACTCCGAAGCATAGTTGAAATTTAATTTTCTCAACATAAACATGACAGTAGCCGTTAAGAGTAAGTATTCTCCCCATCTGGGAAAGTGCTAAGCTAATTTTTGAAACTTTGAAGAAATGAAGACCGCAGTCATTGCCCATCCAGAAATCTCTCTTTTTTAGTTTGGCTGCCTGCTGAGCTAATGACCCACTGACTGGGTTTTAGGCTTTTGAAAGCCGAGTTCGAACATCAAACTTTCATCTCAGAGATAGCAGCCTATCTCTAATGAATTTTTTATTTGTTTACTCATTGCTTCTCTGGGATATAAAAGTAACACTCATCTTTTTAATATTAAAAATAAGACTTCAGATCAGGGCCTAATCCAATGCCAAACTGTTTAAATTCGATACATCCAAGACCACTTCACTTCTGGAGAAATCAGTCGCTGAAATGAAGGAATATGGTACGATGGGGAAAGAGTGACGTGCCATATGTATGTTCTTCTTTTTTTAAATCCTTTTGCAAGCATAGAGGTAAATTATTCATGTCCAATTGTGTACTGTACATCATGTGAGTTCCAGAAACACATCCGCCAAACAGCTGTGCTCCCTTCCTCAGGAGGGGCAGCTCTCAGAGATTTCACATCACTCTCCTCTCTGCCCTGTAAGCCTCGTCTGTTTACTCTTGGAGATTTAGAAACCATCAATAAGAGAAAGGGCCAGGCAGTAAAGTTTGGACTGGGAGTGTCCAGATGTCACTCAAAGGAAGCCTTGTACCTTGAGGATGCTCAGAGGGCCAGGAGCGTATTCGGCTGAACTCCTGGATGTTGTTTATTTGTCTTCTACACATGCACTGGGAAAAATAAAATAGTATAAATAAAATATGATTGGACACACAAAGACCCACCAGGATATGGAGTTGACTATAGGGACCGAAAGTAGATCTGTGATGATCTAGGGCAAAGGTGGCAGCAGTGGGGGCCAGGGAGGCACTACAAAGGGACACCAGCAACCCCTTGGGGGTGTTGGAAATATTCACTATCTTAATTTGGGTGATGATTTCAGTGGTATAGACACATGTCAGGACTCCTCAAATTGTATACTTTGTGTGTAGTATGTTTTATGTCAATCATACATCAATAAATCTGTAAACACACACACACACATGGAATTTGGAGTCATAGTAATTGGTGTTTGAAACTCAACTCTGCACTTATTAGTTGAATAACCAAGTATATGTAACTTTATCTCTGAACTTCAGTTTCTTTATCAGAAAATGGGGATAATAACTACTTCATGGACTTATCGTGAAAAATCAATGAGATAATGCAAACCCTAGTGTTCCTATAAAGAAGGACTCAATAAACCATATAAACTATTGGCTAATTCAATATGATTCTCTCTCTCCCTCTATTGCCCCCATCCTCATCCACTATAACTTAGATGTATTTTCCCACATTTCTGCTGTTAAAGGATCTAGCAATAATGCAAAACCCCGCTTTCATTAACCCTCGCGGGTGAAATGTTAACAGTGATGGATAGCAGGTTGGCTATAAATGTTCCTATGCCTTGCATACATCTCAGATTTATGTAATATTTTCGAATTTCTACAGTGTGGAACTAAATACGTGTCCCTATTCTGAACCTAATCCAAAGTATGGAAGTCTTTACAAGAATGGTGTGTGCTTCCTGGAATGTCCCATGGGCAAGCTCTTTATACAATCTGATTACACCACCTTCATTCATGCACAAATATACGGCTCTCTAAACTCTTCACAAAGTGGCTCACTAAGTATGGCATCCTGGAATAAGATGGCTCATTCTGTTTGAAATAAAAATTTATGAATAAATAATAACATCTTCACCTGGCATTGATCTTTATTAAGATCTGCTACAACAACATATGCCACGTTCAACTGAGATCCAGCAAACACACATACAGGCTTAAGGCAGATATTTTGGAGTCTGACACATCAGGTATTAAATCCTGGGTCTCCAGCTGCCTCCCTGGGTGACCGTGGGGAAGTCAACTAACATTCACAAACCTAAGTTTCATCATGTGAAAAATGGGGAAAATAATAGAACTTGTCAAGCTGTCATGAAAATCAAATGATATAACAAAAAATCTATTTAGCCACTGAGGGATGTAGGCTATCTACCTCACACGTTCTAACTGATATGCCCTACTCCTGCAGGAGTGAGACCAGGAGCAAGCTGAAAATAGGCTGTTGGAGTGCTCTTCCATAGCTAAAGCATTTCCCAAGACGTCATACCCAAGTGGCATCATGGCCTACTGGAAAAATGGCTGTTCTCACAGAAGCCCCACTTGGAGCCTCCCTATGTTGTGAGAGAAGGAGGCTCAGGTGGCCCAGGAGGATCCAGCAGGACAGCATGGGTCAAGAAGCCACATAGGGCAAAACAAGTTCTTCTTACACTCAAGTGTAAGCTTCTCCCTTGGTATTGCTTCTTCCGTCCATTGCAGGTGAAGGGGAGCAAAATAGGCCACCTTAAAGTATGCCACTTTGGCATATGGATTATTTTGAGCTAAAGACAATCAAGACCCAGCAGATTCAGGAAAACCTTTGCCCTCTCCCTTAACTGCCGAAAAGAATTTATTAGATAGGGGATCTGGCCCAGAAAGAGAACTATTACCAGAAATAACTTTTTTATGTGAAAGACTTACTACATGGCAGGGCAAACATCTGATTAGCAAACAGCTGCCCTTCTTATCTTCCTGTGACTGGCCCTCCTCCCCTTTGAAGCCCCAGGTCCCTATCCTATTTCTTAGCTCAGGATGGCATAGAAGCTTCAATTGCCTGACTGCCTTTGAGTCTCCTGTCTTTGTGGGCTCCTGTACATGCATAATTAAATTTGTTTTTCTCCTGTTAATCTGCCTTATGTCATTTTTATTGTTAGACCAGCCACAGAACCTAGAAAAGGAGAAGGAAAGTCTTTCCTCCCTAAACAAGACAGGCAATACTTAGAGTCTGTTGTATTTATTTGTTTGCAGAAGTAGCAACCACACATTGGCCAACTACAACCTTCCACTGTCCCATCATTGTGTATTGCCAGAAGGACTATTGGTAGGTGAAAAAGAAGACTCTTCAAACAATTATTTAAATGCTGTGCAAATGTCCTAATATGAATCTTTCATCTATTTCCTACAAGTACCTGTTGTTTTCATAAATACCCAATGGGTGATAACTGGATTTGTAATCTTATCTATGTTCAAGGCACTTGCTTTGGAGTCTCATTAAGCAAGTACCAAATCCTAGCTCCCCGACTACTCCCTGGGTGACCCTGGGGACACCACCTGACATTCAGGAACCTAAGTTTCCTCATATGATAAAATGGGATAAATAAGACTACATACCTCTGCAGGTGACAGAGAGAATGAAACAGTAAAATAATTAAAGTCCCTAGTCCTATGCTTCACACACACCTGGGGTACAACAAAACTTATTGTTGCTATTGCAGTTATGATTAGTTTTGTTCCAGATACTTTTTTACGACCTTATAAATTTGGTGGTTGGGGGGCAGGGTATGTATCGGGGGGCTCTAACAGGAAGGAGGTGGTCTTGACATCCCCGACATCAGAGGGGAAAGGCCAGGTTGAAGAGTTTTGACTTATCTAGCTCATTAAATACGTACACTTTTTCTGGCTCCCTGGCATGACTTTCCACTGGGACAATGTTTTTCTACTGACAAGTTTCCAAATATAATAAGGAAAAAAAATCGTACATATTGTTGCTGAAAAAAAATGAAAGAGATCATTGAAAGCCTAGGGGAATTTCAGAACCCATGTAATCAAATCCATGACTCTGCTTGAGGATTAGGGTATTTGAGATGCACTGAGGGCTAAGTCGGTGGGTGTGGGGACAGAAAAACACAACATAACTTGAAGAGGGATGCGTGTCTCATGTACCACTTTCATGTCTCACCTTGAGGCACCCTCCTTCTTAAAATCCAGGGCCATACATTTTTCTCTCTCTCCACTTGGCTGAACACTCAGTAGAACGACACATACTGCTCAATTCCCAGCTGAATGATGAGGATGTAGGTCATGTAAACTCACCACACCTGGTCTGCCACTTGCCTCTGTTTCCTCATCTGAAAAATGGGGAGAATACCAATACCTGTCTCATAAGGTTGTTTAGAGAAGTGAATGAGACCCTGCATAGGGAAGGTGTGTTGTGCTTGGTGCAAACTGTGTGTGGCGTGCTTTAGCCATTATCATTCTCAGGAGAGATTAAAAAAAATCTTAGGGCAGCTCACACGACAAAAGACGCTACTCCTCAGAACCCATTTTGATGAGGCTCTGAGAGGGATCTGAGCTAAAATTAAGAATGAGAAGCACAAATTTTCTAAAGTACCCCAAATTGCCCAAAGATGTCTGTTATTTTACTGACAGATAAATAAAAACCCAAATGTGTATGCGTGTGTGTGCGTGTGAGAGAGTGAGAAATTGAGAGATTTCTCACACAAAGAGGATGAGATTGAACCAAAACTCAACCTAAATAATTTCCCAAACTCCTAAAGTCAAATCAATTACCATCTTCTAGATATCAAACTCAAACTGGATATTGAGTTCAGCTTCTAATTTCTTGACCTGGTACCATTTTCTCAAGTTTAGCTTACCTATGAAGGATCAAAATAAAGAAATATGCAAGTAAATAAATAATAAACTATGCAAAGCTCTCTGTGATTAAATTTTCTTCCAAATCAGCATTGTAGTAAATTATTCCAGATGACACTCTCTAGTCCTAGTCTTAGAAATAATCATTCATTCATTTAATAATTTTTGTTAATGAGCCACCTACAATTAAAGGTTCAACATGGTCCTCATGCCTCTTACTTATCTGGCCCTATTCAACCCCTTCCAGCCTCTTTCATAAATTCCAGGATTCAGCTGTACCAAATGAAAACTTAATTCACACAATATTCCAAAACTCACTTTTACCCCTGTGCCCACTTTCTTTGGCCTACACAGTAAATTCTTAAACACTGTTAAATTCTCAACTTTCAACTATTGAAAAGAAAATAGATTAAGTGACTCAAATTGAAAGACTTAATTCAGTGGACGTGCCCCCAGGGACATTCTGAACCAGGTATCTCGTAGTCAAAGCAGGGTTGAAATTCTATAGGGTGAGGACAAGAGAGGGGTAGTGTCTTCAGGTACAGTTTAGCTCACGTCATATTTTTCATCTTTAACTTCTGCGAAACTTGCAGTTGGAATGGTTGGAGATTGCTCTCGTTTATCACGCCTCTTTCTCAGGATGGTTGTCAATTCCCTCCAGGTAACTGTCCCAACACTGCTTTCGAGAGCTTGCAAACCTTGAGATTTGTCAGTTAGTCAAGTTCAGGAATAGGAGAGGTAGCAAAAAAAGAGTGAGGAGGAAGGACTCAAGGGTTGAAGGCAAGAAGAACTGGCATCCTGTATCATATCTATTTTAATGGTTTTATAGTCCTCCTCTTGGTTAAGTTGAACAACTTTCATTGTTGACAAAATTGGTTAGGAGAGAAAACAAGATTACAGGGATGTCTAAAGTTCAGGAACTGACTCAAGAAGGTCCCCAGAGTGGTCGGGAGGGCTGTTTGTTCTTTGGTTCCTTAATCACAGCTTGGATCATCTGTTTGGACAGGGCAATACTACTGATCTTGGTTAGTCATGGTAGGACACACCGGATGAGGGCTATTCCTACCAGGAGAAAACATAAAAATGATCACTGACCCTAGGAGAAAAGCACACACCCAGGACTGTAGCCCTCTTGGAAATATACAGGGAAAGATATTCCATCCCCAGCCACCTGAAGCTGATCTGCGGGTCCAAAGATCAAAACTATGTTATTCATTTGACAAATGTTCTGGTTCGCTTCACAGATGGGTTGATTCACCAAAATGGTATCAGAAAGATTTTGGGAATGTGCACAAAGCAATCATCATTGATGACACTGCATGTGCCTCCTCTAGATGCCAGGAAGATATCTAATGCCAGTAGATGGTGGACAACTGCCTTCTGGAGTCCCTGCATTTCTCAAGCAACGATGTTAATATTTATAGTGACATTGTTGGTAGTCTGTGTGGCTTGGTGAACGATAATAGACATCTTGCAAAAAAAATCTACAGCTAACATTGAAGTTAAAAGTGAAAATTCAATGCTTTCCTCCTAAGTTTAGGCAAAAAAAGAGGATTCTGCTTTCCTTCCTTCTATTCAACACTGTATTAGAGGTTGTAACAAGTGCAATATGATAAGAAAATAAAATAATTGTTATAAAGTTTTAAAGGAAGAAATAAATTTCTGTTAAGAGATGACAATATTTTGTATGTAAAAAACCCAAAAGAATACACACACACAAAATGCTAGAACCAACAAGTACACTTAGCGAGTTGTAGAAGACAAAATTAATATACAAAAATCAATTGTATTTCTGAAAACTAGCAAAAACCAATTGGAAAAAATATCACTACAAAATCATGCAAAATGTAAAATACTTGTAGATAAGCTTAACAAGATATGTGCACTGAAAACTGTAAGATATTGCTAAGAAAGATTATAGAAGACTTAGAATATGGAAACTATGCAATCTTCATGTCTTGGAAGACAATAGTACTAAGATGTTAATTCTTTCCACATTTACTTAGAAATTCAGTGCCTTCCCATTCAGTATTCATAAAGACTTTTCGCAGAAATAGACATGATGATTCTAAATGTATATTGAAATGTGAAAAGCCAAGAAGAGCTTAAATAATTTTGAATACGAACAATTTAGAGAAAAAAAGTTAGGAAATGTACTCTATTTGGATTCAAAACCAGCCATAATGTGACACTAAGCAGATAGACATATAGATCAACAGAAGAGAATAAAAGTCTAAAAATGCATATATGATCAGATGGTTTTTGATATAGGTGCCAAAGCAATTCAGTAGGAAAGTCTCTTCAACAAATATTGCTATTAAAAAGACAAAAATCCTCAAGGTCCTACTCACATTGGTTGAAATACATGATACACCCAACTCAAAGCTAAAGCAACGTTCTAGAAGACAGCATGAGAGAATATCTGTATGACCGTGCAGTTAACAATGGTTTCTTAGAACACAGAAATGCTAAGTATAAAAAAAGGACCTAATCAAAAATTTAAATGTCTGTTTATCAAAAGGCACTAAAAACAACATAAATAGGCAAGATGCAGACTGGGAGAAAATATTCACAACAAATATATCTGACAAAAGACTTGTATCCTGAATATATTTTTAAAAAAAAAGAAAAAGAAAAAGAAGTTCCTACAATCCAATTTTTTTTAAAAAGGGCAAAAGATGTAATTAGAGGCTGGCCCCATGGCAGAGTGGTTAAGTTTGCGGGCTCCGCTGTGGTGGCCCAGGGTTTCGCCGGTTCGGATCCTGGGCGCAGACTTGGCACAGTTCATCAAGCCATGCTGAGGAGATGTTCCATGTGCCACAACTAAAAGAACCCACAACTAAAATATACAACCTATGTACTGAGGGGATTTGGGGAGAAAAAGCAGGAAAAAAAAAGATTGGCAACAGTTGTTAGCTCAGGTGCCAATCTTTAAAAAAAAAAAACATGTAAT
This sequence comes from Equus przewalskii, assembly GCF_037783145.1. Taxonomy (NCBI): domain Eukaryota; kingdom Metazoa; phylum Chordata; class Mammalia; order Perissodactyla; family Equidae; genus Equus; species Equus przewalskii. Next base: position 36,088,159 of record NC_091842.1, on the reverse strand, counting down.
CATACATGCACTTCACAAAAGAAGGTCTACCAGTATTCAGTCAACTCCAGAAAATGTATTTAATACCGTTAGTCGCCAGAAATGCAAATTAAAATGAGTAGGAGACATCACTGGAATAGCTGCGATAGAAAAAGACAAAGACCACATGATGGTGAAGTAACTCTCATACAGTGCTAATGTGCGTAGGAAATTGTACAATCACTTTGGAAAATTGTGTGGCAATTTCTTCAAACAATCATCTACTCTATGACCCAGGAATTCCAATCCTAGGTATTTAACCAAAAGAAATAAAAACAGATGTCCACAAAATGCCTTTTTGCCAGACTATCTTAATCAGTTTGGGCTGTTAAAAGAAGTTCCATAGACTGGGAGGTTGAACCATAAACACTGATTTCTCACAGTTCTGGAGGTTGGAAGTCTGAGATCAGGGAGCCAACATGGTCTGGTCAAGTTCTTGGAGAGGGTCCTCTTCCTGGTTATGGCCTTTCCCTGGTGTGTGCACGGAGAGAGACAGAGCTCTTCCTCTTTTTATAGGCGTTAATCGCATCATGGGAGTCTACTCTTAGGACCTCTTCTGAGCCTACATACCTCCCAAAGGCCCCACCTCCAATATCATCACCTTGGGGGTTAGGGCTTCAATCTATGAATGTGGGGGGAACACAAACATTCTGTTCATAGCACAGATTGCTCACAACAGCTTTATCCATAATAGACCCAAACCAGAAACAGACCGTCCACAAAGAAAGAATACAATGGAATTTGACATATAATAGATTACAACTCAGCAACAAAATGATACGAAAAACTGGTACAAAACCAAGGATGATTCTCAAAAATATGTTAAGTAAAAGAAGCTAGACACAAAAGAGTACATACTATATGATTTCATTTACATTAAGTCTTAAAACAGACAACGTGAATCTATGTTGATAGAAAGCAAGTCAGTGGTCACTTTGGAACATGGGAATGTGGTGATAAACACTGACTAGGAAGGGAAATGAGGGACTTTTCTGGCAGGATGGGCATATTTTATATCTTTACAGAAACAGGGGTTGCACAGGTACGTAAATTTGTCAATCTGGTTGAGCTGTATGATCACAAACTGTTTTTCACTGTATATAAATGATACCTCAAAAAATAAAAAGCTTTGATATACATTTAAGAGGCATTTCAGTGATCTACAGGTCATCAACCCTCAGAACAATCAAAATGGAATTTCTAAGCATTGGTTGACATTACTGATCTCTTCTTTGAACTGAAAGTCTGGACCAGGTGGCTGGTGTTTACAATGATGAAATACAGCCAGAGGATCAGAACGTCCTGCCTGGGATGGGATAGGGAGAAAGAGATGTCCCTTTGAACCTAGCAGAGTCATTTTGTAGGAGTGTGGGGAATACGGCTAGAAGCTGTACCCAACGATGGGTACTCTTGCTGGAATATGACAAGAGAATTCAATTTACACCCAAGTTCACAAGGAGGTTGAAGTGAATTCACACACCTTGTTTATTGTAAATGTTCCTTCTCTCTTCAGATGACCTATAACAAACCTTTATTGAAAGTTTATGGGAGGATTCTGGACCTGCTCCTTTGCCAAGCAATCATACAGAAGAGAAATCAACTCATAAACGTTTTTAAAAACCCACAATAGACTAGGGGGATACAGATTGTAGAAGATTTCAAACTCTATTCACACCCAGGATGACTTATTTGGCTATGAGCAGGCACCATAAAAAATACAGTGCTATTTTCATACATTAGTTATAAGACAAACTTTCCCAAAATGACGCAGCTCATTAACGAAGGATATTTCTCAGTAGATTTGTTATATTAAAAAGACACTGTGTCTACTATGCTAATCAACTATGTTGTACTAAAACTCCACATAGATTAATTAAATGCATTACTTGCCAAAAGGAATGTGATGTATATACAACACACACACACACATACACACACATACAGCCTTATAATAATGGAAGGGTGTAAATTACCGAAAATTCTCTCTCCTGGAGCCAAATAATTTTTTAGTTTCTGGCTATATGATTTTAAACAGAACTGAATAAACTGATCCTTTTACAGCTGAGCCAAACTCTTCGGCGAGTAATAGAACAATGATATGCTCATATCTCTGGGGCTAAAAGCACTTTAGGTGTCTGGCACTGGGGTGAACATTTGCTTTAGGTTTTAGTTTTAGCCTGGGATTGTAAAGATGAGGCTGTCACCTGCTCTCACAATCTCTCAAAGAAAAATATAAATGAATGCTCTAAATGAAATCTTTGTGCACACCAACTCCCCAGTCCATCTAGGGTAAATGCTCACGATATGAGTTTAAAAACCTGTAAGAGCAAGAACGAAGGTCACTAATCATTCCCTACTCCTCCCTCCCTCTAAAAATAAGTTGATCAGGTAGCTGGATTGCCAAGGAAGGGCCTTAGCAGTAAAACTGCACCCCACACTGAAGGCACACAGAGGGGAGAAGACCCCAGAGATGACGCTGGACAGAGCAGAGACACTAGGATCCTCCCTTTGTCACTTCCTAGTTAAATGGCTTTAGACAAGCTAGTTAATCTCCCTGTGCCTAGTTTTCTCATTTGTAAATGAGGGGTGTTGTGATGGTCATGCAAGTAAATAAATGTGAAGTGCTCAGAACTGCCTATCCTATAGTGCTATAAAGTAGCTAGCTTCTGGAATCCTCCACGCCTTAGCTTCCCCATCAGGTCAATAACTTAGATGGCCTTTAAAAGACCTTCCAGCTCTAGCATTCCAGTACCATTTGACCCTTCATTACACTCCTTCACACAGGCTACCGCTCCTAGCTCAAATCTCACACCTGTATTTGCAGGAGTCCACTTCTTTGAGTAAAACGTCATTCCAACCACTTCCAAATACAGCTGGCACCATTTCCTTATTGCAGGAAGCTGTATGTTGTTGTGTTTAAGAACAAGAGCTTCAGAGCAAGGCAGAGCTGTGTTCATTTACCAGCTTTGTCACTTATCAAGTGACTTTGAGAAAGCATCTCAGAGCCTCAGGGTCCCCTTTGGTTAAACAGAGATAATAATAGCTCTGGCATCGGGGGGTTGTTGGAAGGGTGACATTTTATACCTGTGAATGTATGAAATACTTGGCACAGTGCATTTTAAGCATTCCATAAATAACTTAAAAATAAAGAATAATCATAGCAGTAGTAGCATTGCCAAAAGAAATAAGTATTCCTGCATGCCAGACGGAAAGCAAAACACAGAACTTGTAGAAAATAGAAATACTGATGCTTAAAGGGATGACAGGTAGTGTGATAAAGTGGAGCCAAGTTGAACCCAATTTTGTCACTTTCTAGCTATGTGACCTTAGGCAAGTTTCCTCTGAGCCTCAGTTTCTCTATTTGCAAAATTGGTACAATGTCGCATACCTTAAGCACCAATTAGGCATTGAGTGCTTATTCCACAAGAGGCATGGACTATATGGAAGCTATCATGGTTAGTCACAAGGAAGTGCTACAGTCCACTGCTGTCAGTTCCTATGCCAGATACAACTTGGTGTTTCCATGAGGAATGTCTTCCTGGCATAGAGACTCTATTGAAGGAATCCACTGATGTCAATGGAAAGCAAGAGCAGGAAACTCTGACATGTAGAGTCAAAGGTGAACATTTCTGGAACAGAGACAGGAATGCGTAGGCGGGAAGGGGCTATGAACAAATCAGTCAGGCTTGCTGCTTGTTGTTGCCATATTATAAGGGTATCTTTGTTGCCCTTTCTGCTGCTAACGGCAAGTCATTCCTGAAAGTAAAATAAGCATTAATGAGTTTATATGCATAGTATATGCAAATAGTACTATGAGCGATGTTCCAAGAAATAGCAGATTTTGGAAGCGAAATAAGTCATTAAATAGTCACTTTCAACATGTAATTCTGTCCCAAGAAAAATTAATCATTTTTTATCCTTATGGTCATATATTATTATTTTTAAAAGCACATAGGGGCTGGCCCTGTGGCTTAGTGGTTAAGTTCAGTGGGCTCCACTTTGCTGGCCCAGGTTTGCAGGTTTGGATCCCAACTGTGGACCTACACCACTCATCAGCCATGCTGTGGTGGTGACCCACATATAAAGTGGAGGAATATTGGTACAGATGTTAGTTCAGGGCTAATCTTCCTCAAGTGAAAAAAGAAAAAGAGGAAGATTGGCAACAGATGTTAGCTCAGGACTAATCTTCCTCATCAAAAGCAAAAAGAAAAGAAAACACATGTATGATAGTGTTATAAAAAGTACAGATGACTTACGGGAAATTCCTGAAGTTTCCCAGGAATTCCATCTTCTTATTCTCAAATCCTGAAGATTAATATCTGTCAATTTGGAAATGCTGTTGAGATTGTCACGCATTCACCTAACAAGCGTTCATTTGGCACAAGCTGGGCTGTCTATAGTGAATAACCAGCTTTCAGTCTGGTGATAGAGATAGAAATTAAACAAATAAATGTAAAAATAAGACAACAATTAGAAGTTGGGCTGGGCATCTATAGTAGAAAATGTGATGGGGACAATAGCTCGGCTCACAAATGTTCCCCAGTGATTGCATCCATCCTGCTTTCTCCCCTTCTTTGAAATCTAGGCTCTATCATAGGGTCAAACGAGAGCTGCAGACACACCCCACCCAGGTGCCAACACCTGACACACACTGGCCAATCAGAATGCTCTATACTCTGGACCCCAGTGATTGGTCCAGAGGTGGGCATGTGACCCAAATATGAGATTCAGTCCTTTCCTGGGGTTTTGGGAGCTGGAGGTGGGAAAGAGGATGCTTCCCTTTACTATTTGAAAATTAGACGTCTAAGAGCTCAGAGCTATAGCAGCTATGGTTCCAGCTCAAGGAGAAAACTTATTTGAGAAGTCAAGTGCTCATACAGAGAGAGATGAAGGATGAGAAAGGAAGAGAGATGAATCTAGATGAAGTTAGGTTTGTGCCAACCTGGATATGTTTTACTAATAAAGAGCGATTACTAGAATCAGAGGGAAATGTCACGATGCCATGAGAGAGAACCATAGGCTGAGGTAAACTCTTCAGGGGTTCTACATGCACGGGAGGAGAAGACAAGCAGAGGATGACCATGTGATGTGATGTGTGTTCCTACTGATGGAAACCCAGATGGCTGCGGTTAAACAAAGGAGGCGCATGCACCTCCCATTCTGTGCCTCATTACCAGGTAGACACCAAGAAGCAGCTTTGTGCCTGGGCTGGGGAGACAAATCCACAATTTGTATCACTCTTTTCTATTTAGGGGCAAGGTGGCCTCAGAGAACAGCTTCTGAGCCTTGAAGTTTGAAGAAATGTGACCAAGACGTTGCAGATGTGCACCAGCAGGAGTGAAATGCAGTGGTGTGAAACAGCCATCCTGGGGCACAAAGGGTCAGGCTCAGAGAGCAGGAGCTGAGCAGGGGTGCTCAGCAGAGGCCCTCATTTGACCGAGTAAAAGGACACTCCTTTCTGTTCCCTGTGTCTCCTGCTCACTCAGGACGAGTTGGTTTCAAGGTGGCTGTTTAGAGAGCTGGGCAGGCTTTCAGGAAGCTTCTTTGTGAACAGCTCGGCTGCCCAAACCAAATGTAAAACAACGCAGATCTTAGTGCTCTGGCTTAATAGAAAACATGAGCCATCTGTGGGTGTTCCTTCTAGTTCATTTGCTTCATTGGCAAGTATTAAACAGCACCGTAAAGATCCAGAGAAATTATGGAAATGGGTATTAACATTAAAATCAGAGTACAATTAGAACATTTCACTGCATAATTGTTTGGCAAGGCCGTGAGGAAGCAGAGGATTTCCAGCTCTGTGATTTATTAGTCACAGGTTGTCTGACTCTTCAGCATCTCCAGGGCCAGGAACACATTCTAGGGAGTTGCCACTGAGATGACAATACAATTGGACCGTGGTTAGAAACTTACATCGTCTTTGTCTGATTCCTGGCAACTCTTCTTTCGAGCTGCTGCATCAGCATTGTGGAAGCCAACCAGAGCTCGGTCCAGATGAAGGGAACATGCAGAGACACTGAGAAACCTTTGTGCCACACTCCCATGTCTTTGTCAGAGAAAGTGTACTGCGTCTGCTTGTAATTAGCACTCCGACAGGCGTCAAAGAAAATCGCTAATCGCTGACATGGCCCACAGTGCTTTGTAAGTAAACACCATATTGCAATAGACATGCAATTAATTACGCAACACACCAATTAAACATGTTCAAAATGAAAATGGGGGTGGGGATAAGGTATCAGAGCCGCACTGCCAAAATCCTCCCAATTTTTTTTCTTCTCTAAGAAATAATAAATGACTCAAGTCTTGAATGTCACCAAGCCGTTTCCTAGCATCTCTTGGCTCTGGGCCTGCGGCTGCTACTGTTTCTGGGAAGTTCTGAGTTGCTGGACCAACAGCCTGTTATATATACTCCAGATGCAATGCTTCCATGGCTAATGCAGCATACATTTTTGGGAGCCCTGCTCACATCACCCCTTAGCAGATCAGTGCCCTATCCCGCAGCTTCTGCAGGTTTTGGCTGCTCATCACTCACATCTGTACACTTCCCTGAAAAACGACCCAGACCAGCACAGCCACCTCTTTGAAGATGCCTAGGGGACTATGCACACTCCCCACTGGAGTGATGCCCACCCAGTGCCTGAGAGATGTCCGTATCCATCAGCCCAGTCCCCTTTCCTGGGGCTAGGAAAACTCTACGGTAAGTCAACACTCCAGAGATCCCTTTGGGCTCAGGTTGTGACTAGACTTCTCTAGAAGCCCCATCTTTGTCTAATTCATTGCTCTGCCCTCTTCTTCTTCCCTCACTTTTTTATAGGTTTCTCTGAGTTCCTTCACTCCATAAATCACTTGCTTGGGAAGCGAAGGGAACTCAACTGAAGCTGTCTATCATATATTAAAATGGAGATTTGAATTAAATATGGTAGATTTTCATTTAGTTTTGTTTTTCATCAGGGTGAACATTACAGAAAAATGCAACAGAAAATGCCTTTCACTTGAAGGTTACATTGAGTGAGTCTGAACAACGAAGGGTGTTGTAAGGAAGGAATATTAGCGCTGAACTTTGAAAGGATCAGGGAATTTTCAGAGGAAAAAACAACTGAGTAGAGTGGTGAGAGGAACTTTACGTTTAGGGGCTCAGCAATCAACTCAACTAGGCCAGTCTTTATCCAGTGCTTGGAGTAAATCAAGACAGGTACTTAGGAAGCAGGAAGCAGACAGACATCCAAAATGTCATCCCTGCCCCTGAAGGCATGCATTATCCACTGAGGTAGACGGACACACAAAGAAACAAAAGGACAACAACATTTACTGAGCACCTACTATGTGCCAAATATTACACATTGGTAAGACACGATCACGTTTAATTCTTACAAAAATGCCATGGAGTGGTTCAGGTTGTTCCCACTTTGCAAATGAAAAAAATAAATTAGGCTTACAGAGGTTAAGCCACTTTGCCAATGTCACTCAGCTACCAACTGGTGGAAATGTGGCAGTCAGGAGTCCCGGCAGGTTTATTAACAGCGGAACGACAAGATTAGACGAGGTACAGGGAGGTTACACGAGAGAAGAGATGGCCTCACAGCTCTAAGTCCCGGGAGCAAGAAAGTAGACCCAGAAGAGGACAGAAGCGTTTCACTGCGTAATATCCAAACTGGCACACAGCACTGATAAGCCAGACGTTGGCAAAGCTTGTCTGCTTCTCTTTCAGTGTTAAAGTCTCGTTGCTTCTACTGGGAAAACTAATAACATAACAAATGAAACTATTGTTCAGTTTCATTAAAAATAAATCTGATAAGATGGGCAGAATTGAATTAACCAATCTCAATAGAGTTCTCATTATTGGAGCAAACAGAATATTCTCTCTAATAGAATAAGTCCTGGTTCATTTTGGCTGGCCTGAGCAGCTCCTTGCTATAGATTTGGTTTCCAGCCTTTGGCTCTAGTCATCCTCACACTAATGTTAGTATTAGCAGGTCAGCGTAATGGATCAGCATACTAGATCTGGCAAGAGTTCTGGATGGATCAGCATGACAGATGCAGGGGCCTCAGTTACCCTTGGCAGACAAAAACTGTCCTCCCCTCCAAGGAAGTCAGATTTAGGGCCCTAGAGCTTGCAACAGAGAAATTGCCCTTGTTCCAGAGTGGGTGAGGTTGGGCTGGAATCCTGTGATGGGCCACTCTTGGAGTCAGAGAGGGAGAAAACACTCATTCAATATGCCCGCTTGTTTTGGCTGGCTCTAATTGAAGGTGGTGCCAGCAATATTTCTATTCCTTTGCACTGGCTGAAGTTCAAAGGCTCAAGATTGAATAGCAAAGAGGAGCATTCAGGTATTTTTTCAGATACACACATGCACACACGAAGGCACATAGGCACTTGCATCATCTTCTCAACAAAAGGGATTTGATGCAGTTTATAAATATACACGGGAACACAAGACGGAAAAGTTGAAAAGATTGAGACCAAATGTAGAATGGAATAGAGAAATAATATTGACTGATTAATAAAATATATCTCCATCTATGTGGCTGAATCATTTTGTAGAGGTGGATTGTAAATTTTGCTCAGAACCCACTAGCAAACATGGAAACATCAATACACACACACATATATATAACCAGTTCATGATTTATATCATTCACTGGATTAAGCCAGGTGTTTAAGAAAAGCACAGTTTCTCCTGGTCCTAATCACTGAGAGTACTTTTCAAAATTGTGCATACTTATCAAGAGGAAACTGAATTAAAATACTAATGAATGAATGGATGAGTAAGCATTTGATGTCATAGATGGCAAAGACATTAAAAGTCATCCTGTCCAACACCAATGCTTGAAAACCTTCTTCCAATATACCCTCTGCTAGTATAGAGCCAGTGACATAGCACCCACTGTTTTCTGAGACAATGTCTCCTCTGGAGTTCTTCTTTCCATTGAGGTGAATTTCTGCCATTACAGCAACAGAGCTGGGGTAGGAGTGTCTGTAAAGGAAGAAATACAGACTTTGCACCCAGACCTGAGTTCAAATTGTGCATTTGCTACTTTCCAGCTGAGTGACCATGGGGAAGTGACATCGTCTCTCTGAGCCTCGGTTCCCCCACCTGTGATATAAAGGTCCTAGCAGCCATTGGACCACAAGGATTAGATGCAATTAAGTGTGCCTCTTGTCTAGTTGCATGTAGGCAAGCAATGTGGGTTTATTCCTTCAGTTCCCTCACAACATATTAATTAAACATATATATGCCACTTCTAGGTACTGAGGTTGTATCAATAAACAAGGTAGGTCAAGCCCCTACCCTACCAGAGTTCATTAGACCCTCTGTTTGGCTGGTTACAATCAAACTGTCTCCTACAGAAACCTCACATGAACTTATTAACAAGCTTGCCTCTACGATGAGAGCAGTTAGGTGTCATCATTTTTTTCTGATTTCTGGTCTGAATCTGACAAATCTTCTATTTCTAATTTTTTAAGTCAAGAAACTAGACTCAGGACACTGAAGAACAAACTGGTTGGGTTGGCTGGGTGTCTAGCTGCATGAAGATTTGACCTCAGATTATCTCTTCATCATTTCACTGTGGTTTAGATAAACGCCAGTGGGATTTCTTCTCAGCTGCACCACTGGCAATTTGAGTAAAATAAATGCTTTAATTTTTACAACTTAGTCCCAGGTAGCCAAGAGGGTAGCTGCTCCATTAAAGTTTATCCTAGTAATTACAAAAGGAAAAGAAAAAAGGCAAAGCCAGCTAGGTCAATAGGATAAAAATGTACCTCTTCCATGATTTTTTTTCTTTTTTTGAGGAAGATGAGCCCTGAGCTAACATCTGCTGCCAATCCTCCTCTTTTTTCTGAGGAAGGCTGGCCCTGAGCTAACATCCGTGCCCATCTTCCTCTACTTTATATGTGGGACACCTACTTTATATGCATGGCTTGACAAACAGTGCCATGTCTGGTCCCGGGATCCGAATTGGTGAACCCTGGGCTGCCAAAGCAGAACATGTGAACTTAACCACTGCACCACCAGGCCGGCCCCTTCCCTGATTTTTTTTAAAACCATGAACCAAATACTTGTCATGAAAAAACTCTCTGGTTATTGAAGGATTAAACTTAAGTCCTACATGAATGACGTCTAAATAAAAAATAAATGTTGGCTACATTTTGATGCAGTATCCATAAGTTAAGGAGACGACCGACTCAGTTTTCAGTTTATTTCCCTGTTAGAACTCCTCTGTGTTTCAAACATTGGAATTGATACATTTGCAGCCAGAGTAAGACCCATACATAGAACTGGAATAAATATAATCATGATAATGGTGATGATGATGGAGATGACAACTGTAAAGATGATAAAAACCGCTGTTTATCAAGCATGTTGTATATACAGAGGACCATACTGAGAGCCTCATTGGTCTCAGCCCTCTTCACCAACCCTGCGAGGTAGGCACCGTTATGATTCCCTTCATTTTACAGATGAGAAAACTGATTACAAAGAGGTCAGGTCTCTTGTTCAAGAGAGTGCTGATAATTAAGTGAAAGAACAGAGATTTGAGCTTCTATACCCATTTCCAATGTAAGATGACATTTGTTCACTTCAGGATCTTAGTCAGGTCACTGCTCTGTGGATGTTGGGTTCCTAATCAGTAAAAAGAAGAGTTGGGCTACCAGCTGGATCATGTCCTTTCTATCTCCGATAAATGACGATTTAGGGTTTCAGTTTAGGTCATGAAATTTAGATGGGCTGTCACCAATCTTAAAATCTTTCAATCATCCAGATCCAGAATAATCACTAGGTGTTAGGACACAATCCACTATGAAAAAATTTGTATTCCCTCATCGTACAGGAAAGCATGTGGAGTATGGTACTATTTCCTAGCATAAGAAGTCTTCCTTTTGAATCAAGAAAGAAGCCTAAATGTTTGCAAGACTTGATGAATGCAATCAGATCAGGAAGAAACCAGAACCTGACTTCTTAAGACCCAAGCTTAAGCTCCACTTGAAATATTTCCTTTACTAACTCATATCCACATTGGTTCAAGGGGAGTATACAGGCTTGATTTCTGAGCTTGAAATAAATTGTAAATAGGTCAGTGCCTTCCAGAAACAAATCATTGACTTTCTCTTTCTCCTGTTCTTTCTTAAATGCACCTGTGTTGCTTTCTTGCTTGTATTTCTCTGGTTTTTAGAATATGACTTTCAAAGTTGCTGGAAGTTATCACTGCATTCCTCTCACACAGAGAAATCAAAAGTAAATATAAACTGCTCTCTCAGCTTACTTCTAAATCTGAGCAGACCCGACTGCTGTTAGATATTGCTTTGTATGCTAAGATGCAACATCTCTTTGAATGGAATAAACAAGGAAAACCTCCAAGTGGTTCGCTACTGCTCAAACATTACTGAGCTGGCAAAATTCATAAACTAATACTGCAAGGTAGCCCTAACCCTTGGCACACGCTGTTTTCAGCAATGTGTGCTCTCTGTCACTATCTGATTTTCATGCCATCTATAAAGCACACTCTGGCTTTCTTCACAAAAAAAATTTGTCTTTCTGGAAGGTTGATCAGGAAAAAATAGAAAGCACTTGCTGGACTGGTTAATTACTGTAGAGGAAGTGTACCTTAGCGTCCCAGGGTGGGCAGTTTTGAGATTATATGGGACATATGTGGGAAGTTGATATAAAAAGTAAGAAAATGTAGAAGCTATCCCATTTAGGGTATGCTACGTATTTCTCATCTTCATTAGAAATGATCATTTTTAAACCCCCATTGCTTGATTAATTAGGATAAATAGAAGAAGTATCAGTGTCACTAAATGAAAATCTGTCTGTTTTGTTGTTGAAGGATAGACGTAAGCCACACATACATGATGCCAGTAGGCATGGGTATGGGTTGGGAGTCAGGAGACTTGGGCCATCCACTTACCAGCTCTGTAACCATGGGCAAGTCAGTTCCACCCTCCCTTGGTCTTAGTGTCATCAAATCAGATAGTCAGAAAGGATCTTTTCAGCTCTGAAGTGCTTTGGTTTGTCAAAAGGCACATGCATTTGCTCATTTGTTCTACTATGTGCTGGGCACTGAAGAAGACAGACAAGATTCCCGACATCATGGAGCTTCTGTTCAAGCAGAAAAGAGAGCCAATAAATGAGTCAACAAGTAACTGAATAAGATGGCTTCAGGTAGAAGTGAGTGCCATGAGGGATTATAACAGTACGATCTGATAGAAATTAATTGGAATGGGTAAGGGTAGAGGTTAGTCATACATTAAGTATATAATACCTATTTATCAACGGGGGTACTAGAGTCTCTTACTGGCATTTTGGAATTTTGTAAGACAGTTTGCTACTTTACAGCGTGGCTGTGCCAGATAACCGATTTATTGAAATACAAACTATTTTATTATAAATTACCTGTTTAGTCTCTTTTATATTATGTCTTGAGCATTGATTACATCCAAAATTGTGCGGGTGTGTGTATTATTTATGAATTTCACTTCAGGATTGTAAAGGGGAGTTAGACATTATTTTTAGTAAGAGAGGGCATTGGGTCTGATAGGATTAAAAACCACTGAGCTAGAATCCTTGTAACCAGAAACATAATGTAGCTGGCATTCTTGTGCAATGATCTATTTTTAGTGATCAATCATTAGGAAATAAATTCCCACAGGGAATGATGGACACAAATTTTTAAAAAGTAGCAACTTTCAGATGATTGTTTTCCCAGGTAGGTACACAATTTCCTACATCATCTGGATAGTGGATATTCGCTAGCTATCTGTCCAAAAGTCACCTTTTACATGCTAAGGAATAGTATGCCTAGTATTTGTGGGGCTACTTCTATTCTCACTCTAACCAGGTTAGAGAACGACCATGAGTAACCACTCTTTTCTACACAGTTGGCTGGCCCACAGGCCTGAAGCAATTAGGGCTGATCAAGATCATTCTCCAAGATGCTTCAAAAGGAATCAAGAAAGAAATCAAGCGTCTTTTAAGGAGTAGTAGTTGAGGGGGGTCATAAGGTTCAGGAACTACTGATAGCCATGTTTTCCTACATAAGGAGAAAGCCGGTTTCAAGGGAAAGATTGAAAGCGATACACAGAGAGGTATATTCACTCTTTTATTTATTCATTCAATCAATGATATTTTTCACACTATTATTTGCTAGACATTGTGCTGACTCTGGAGATAAATAATGACTGCGGTAGGCTAAATAATGCCTCCCTTCTTGCCCCCCACCAAAAAAGATGTCCATACCAGAATCTCTGGAACCTTGTGATATTACTTTATATGGCAAAAGGGACTTTGCAGATGTGATTATATTAAAAATATTTGATGGGAAGATTATCTTGGATTATCTAAATGGATCCAATGTAATCACACAGGTTCTTATAAGAGACAGGAGGCTCAGAGTTACAGGAGAGATGTGGAGATGCTGGCTTCAGAGCTGCTGGCTTTGAGGATAGAGAAAGGACCACAAGCCAAGGAATGTGGCTGGCCTCCAGAAGCTGGAAAAGACAAGGAAATGGATTTCCCCCCAAAATCTCCAGAAGGAACTCAGCCTTGCCAACACCTTCCCTGTAGCCCTGTCACCACTGTAGACTCATTCCAGACGTCTGCGCTCCAGGACTGTAAGAATACATCGTGTTGATATGAGCCATCAAGTTTATGGTCATTTGTTATATCAGCCGTGGGAACCTAACACAAAGTCCTGCCCTAGGATCACTTATGTCCTAGCAGAGGAGACAATCTGTACGTTTGTAAACAAGTCAAACCAAATAATAGAAGTCTAGAAATTGATAAACTGAAATAAGACGTAGAGAAAGTAAAAAGTCTTGGTTCCGGTTGACCCCCAGGGCCAGGTATTTCCCTGAAGCTACTCAGCAATATCCCTGTATCCTTTCACAAATTTCATTTTTTTCTAAGATTTTTCCAGTTGAGCTTCTATAACTTTCAAACAAAAGAGCCTTGACTAACATAATCTGCCTTTATGGTCCTACAGGGGCTATGATGCTTGATTGTCAACCTGGAGGCAGTTTGCCGAGAAAGTCTTAATGATGTTTACCATAACCCTACCGCTCTTACAGCAAAATGTGCTTCTCCAATGTGGAAACACTTTCAGCAACAGCAAGAATTTTCTGTGAATTCCTTATTAGACAGGCAGTTCCATTAAGGAACCCTGTTATGCCTTGGGCAAGCTACTTAATCCAAATTCTAGTTTATTCATTCTTCCTGGTTCATTTCTGGTTGTTCACTGAACACCTACTATGTTCCAAGCCCTGGGAAGACAATGATGAACAGGTCGAAATCCCTGCCGAGATTTAGTGAGGGAAATTGCAATAGCATCAACTATTTTATGAATGAGGAAACTGAGGCAGAGTTAAGAAATATGCAGGTGATGGTGTCAGGCTTTGCATCCGGGTTCCAGGACCTGGATTAATTGCTGAAGTCTGCTATCTTTGGGGAAAAAGAATGATGAGCCATACATGCAAAAGATAAGGAGCAGCTTAGGAGGTAAAATTACTGAAAGAGGAGACAACCAGTTTGTTTTTCCGAATGATTAAGAATCAATCAGGTGGGTAGAGGCTGGAGTTCCAAGCAGAGGAAAGCTACAGGGAGTGACTCATAGACTGAGCTGAATGGGATTTGACTGCTAAGCAATGGAGTTGGAGGAATAGGCAGGACCTTGGTTTTGAAGAGTTGTATTCTTGGCTAAGGGGTCCTACTTCTGTCCTTTACCCTACAACCTTTGTTTGTGGCTCCAGTAACTTGTTTCACTGTTGCTGATCATTTTCTCTGCACCTTAGACCTAGCAGGTATCTGATTATCCTCCCACCCAGAATCGATTTCTTTGTGCCTCTCTGCCTTCTCTGCCTGGCTGATTGCTTGCTGTGGAATCACTATTTCTTTTGCCTCAAGTTATGAAAACCCAACTGGGAAGAACAAGGGTGGATCCAAGATATCAAATAGTGTTGTCATGGGTCTCATTTGCCTTCTTCATACTGATTTCATTCCAATGCTTCCTTTCCAAGTTCTGATAAGGGCCATTCTCCTGGGTGTCCTTGTTTTCTTGCTTGCCCTTCCATCCATTCATCCATGCAGTCATTCAACAAACATTTAGCAAGCATCTATGTTCACTACAACATCCGATGATATGAATGCTGAAATATTTGAGGACACAGAGATAAATCAAATAGAACACTTGCTCTCAAGTAGCCCATTGTCCAAAGGGAAAGAGAGAAACATACAGATGATTAATAAACAGCGTGGTATGAGGGGCTGCAGGAGCAGGAAGGAAGCTCATTGATTTCAGCAAAGAAAAGATATTGAGGTGGTTTCATAGCAGTCAATGTGCTACTGCATCTTAGCTGCAAACGTACTTTTTTGTACTCTGCCTTGTGATGCTGAGGCTGGGCAAACCACATTTCTGTTTTGCCAAGTGGCTCCCGGTTAAGATCTATAAATGAGGGTCCCAGAGGAGCCTGCAAAGCTGGCGGAGGAAGGAGGGACTTGCTCCTGCCTGTTAGGTTACTAATGGCTTCCTCTTTGCTTTCTGTTGCTATCTGCATCGTCCCAGCCTGGCTCCTCTGTTCTGGTGCAGCAATTTGTTCCAGTAGTAGCAATTGATTCCAGTTTTCAGTTTCTCCAAGACTCACAGAATCAGCCTCATTATACCCCCTCAGAGACACAAGACCCAGTTGGCCAGCGTCCCCTCCCCAGATAAAAACGCCTCCCTATTCTGAGCTCAGAGACTTCAGCACCAGCCAAGCAGTGCCCTCACACAGAAGTCTGAGTCCCGGCTCGGCAGGACTCCTCCAAACCTTTAAATTTTAATAATTCCAACATCCTCCCTTTGTTCCTGCAGCCCTGGGGTGGTAGCTGCTTTCCACCTGTGATATCTGTGTTCTTTTTGCCTTTTTAGTTCAATACCTAGTTAATAATTCTTTATATTAAATTCTCTCTGTTAAGATAACTGGTATGAGTTCTGTCTCTTGACCATACCCTCCTGATACGGCTTCCAAAGGAAGTTTTGCCTACCAGAGTTCTAAAGGATAAGCAGATACCTCAAACAAGGAGAAGAGGTCAAGCCAACGCTTAAAGGAGAGAGGAAAGATAATATGTACAACTAGGACTTCTGTTTGAGTCCAAAAGGATTTTATTTCGATTTGACCATAATGCCTTCAAATGTCAAGGGCTTCTCAGTCTTCTTATATATGGCACATGAGAAAAATGATAGTATTTATACATTACATTGGACCAAAGATGAAGTTGCTTTTATCCAGAGGTAAGTGGCCTGAAATCTACAGTGCCCTGAGCTCCCATCCCTCTGCCCTGAGGGGATTACTAGCCAGGTACCCTGGATGGGAAATCCTACAGCAGATAATTTCATCTCAGAGTGGAAGACCTACCATAAGTAGTGTGTGTGTACCTGTGTAACTTCAAGGATAGGACAATTTTGTGGCTTTAGAATAATAGACTGTGGATCCTGAAAGAGACCTTAAAGATGATCCTACCCATGGTCCCACTTTTGCCCAAGAAGAAACGTAGGTCTGTAGGAGGAAAGGGACCTACCCAGAGTCACTCAGTTTGTGTTACTTTGTTCTGGCAATCATAGGATGCTAATACAGCTATAATTTAAGAAGCAAAACAAATAAAAACAGAAAATTGCTAGGGTTGATGAGGACGTGGAGAAATTGCAACCCTTGTACATTGCTAGTGGGAATGTGGAATGGTACAGCTACCATGAAAAACAGTTTGGCATTTCCTCAACAGGTGAAAGATAGAATTACATTACGACTCAGCAATTCCACCAGCAATCCCATCCCTAGGTTTATACCCAAAATAATTGAAAACCTGTATCCGAATGTCCATAACCACACTATTCGGAACTGCCAAAAGGTGCAAACAACCCAAATGCCCATCAATTGATGAATGGGTAAAGAAAATGTGATAGATACATACAATGGGATGTTATTTGGCCTTAGAAATGAATAAAGTACTGATGCATGCTACAACATAGATGAATCGTGAAAATATTAAAGAAGCCAGACACAAAGGCCACAAGTTGTATGGTTCCATTATATGAAATATCCAGAATAGGTAAATCCATTGAGACAGAAAGCAGATCAGAGCCAGGCCTGATTGCTTAGTGGTTAAAGTTTGGCGCTCACCACTTCGACAGCCCACGTTCACTTCCTGGTCATGGAACCACACCACCCATGCCGTGGTAGCGGCTCACATAGAAGAACTAGAAGGACTTACAACTAGAATATACAACTATGTACTGGGGCTTTGGGGAGGAAAAAAAAAGACGACGATTGGTAACAGGTGTTAGCTCAGGGTGAGTCACTCCCTGCGAAAAAATGAAAAAAAGAAGAAGAAGGAGAAAGATTAATAATGCCAGGGGCTGGGGGGAGGAGGAAAAGGAGAGAAACAGCCTAATGTGTATGCAGTTTCCTCTTGGGGTAATGAAAACATTTTGGATTGAGATAGAGATCCTGGTTGTACAACATTGTGAATGTAGTAAAGGCTACTGGATTGTATCCTTTTAAATGGTTAATTTTCTGTTGTGTGAGTTTTACCTCAATACTACAAGAGAAAACAAAAAATAATGGCCTAGGTTTGGTAAAGCACAATAATCAAAGGGAATCAGTCCATTAGATCTTGACTTTAGAAAGATATCAGGAAGATAGGTTGGAGAAAGATGAGCGAGATTAGAGAAGTGAGAACAAAGACACCACTCCTGTAAGCTAGGTACAAAATAGACGTCTTGGTATAAAGTTATGGCAGTGAGGATAGAGAGAAATAAATTGATTTAAAAGATGCTTATAAGCGAGAATCGTTAGGAGAGGCAGTTCTGGTGTAGTTACTAAGATCTGGGGTTCGGATCAATGTGTCTACGGATCCCCCCTCTACCAATTACCAGCTCCTAGACTTCAGCCTCCATCTCCTTATGTGAAAACTATTGGGATAATTGTTATGGGTATGTCGTCCTGTGGATTCCACGGTATCTTAAAAAAGAAGTCAAGAGATTCCATGGGAGGGATCGATGCTATGTCTCAAAGGAGCACATTTTGATCCAGGTTCTCAAAAACGTCCCATATTACTAGCATCACATTTTCTGGCATCCAGCACAAAAAGCTCTTCCAGAAATATCTGCAATGAGTCAGACTTTTAGCGTTTCACTCTTGAAGATGCCAAATTGTCTACCATTTTTCCACTAGAGGGTAAATAAGTCTGCAGCTGATTCAGAGCCCATAGACAAGACAGAAATCAGCAGGGATGAGCTGAGTCAGTTAACTGCATTAGGAGTAGGGACAATGTAAGTTCACTTGCAAATGTTTGGGGATTCAAGCCACTCTACCCTAAAATATCTGTCAAGTCCACTAGCGGTGAAGGTGGTAAAACATTGCTCCTTGTGTTTGTGCTATGTCACCAAATTTTGGTTGTCTGTTAACACTTTATTGAAGAAGAGAAAGGGTGGAGGCTTCAGTCGGGGATGGGCTGAACTTGTGTCCATGGTGTACGCAGGTGGAGCTGTCCAGCTGGGTATATATGGGTTGACTTACATGGATTCAAGTACATGGAAGTTTACAAGGTAAGCTAGGACAGAAGCTACAAGACCACGTAAGATGCAGTAGAAGGGAATCAGTGAAGGCAATCAGAAGGGAGTTAGGAGGTCTAGCTCCAAGGATGAGTAAAGAAGAGTGACTAAGGGAGTATGGTGTCAAGGAAACCAAGAGAGGAGAGAAAGTCAAGAAAGCAAGACTGTGCAGCACTGGCGTGTCTACGTTCTCCTACACCACGTGCCTTGCATCTCACACAGTAATGGAAGCTGTGGAAACAAGTCAAAGATATCAGGAGGAAGAAATTGAATCAGAATTGCATGGAAGTTGCGTTACCGTGGGAAGCAGGAAAATGAAACTGATCTGGAGAGAAATGCAATTCCATAACTGCTGGTCACTTTAGCTAAACTTGTAACCAAATTCCTTGCAATTCTTCAGTGGCTGAACAAAGTTGAAACTCTGATTCTCATAAAAAGTCATTGGCTCTTTTAAAGGGAAGAACATAAAAGAAAAGAAAGAAAAACGTCCTCTTAGCCTCACCATATGCAGCCCTTTGCTTCTAGTCCTTTTTTTCAGTGAAGAAGCCTGGGAAATTGGATTTTGAGTGTTGAGGACACAGTTCAAAAGTTTCCAAACCTGGCGTGCCCACTTTGCTGGGGAAGAATAATGGGGTCGGATTGCCAGGACTGCTTGAGAAGTCTCACTCTATTGAATTGAATCAACGTCAGACAACTGGATTTGAACTGTGACTTGAGAACAGAATGTTGCGAATCGCGTGGCTATGTGAACTTTTCAGCCTCTCCATCCTGACACATTTCCATAGAAGCCCTTTAAGCTGAAGGGCTCAGACCTCAATTGCCTTCTTCCCAAGGAGAATGCATTTTAATGATGGTGCAGGCCCACGGGTTTGCATTTCCACACGGCAGCCCTGCTTCAGCCTTACGGCCACCCTTGCTGACATTCATTTTAAAAACAAAAAATAGAGAGAAAAAATAAAAGAAAGAAGCAAATAACCAGCATGCAAGTGTATTCTATTGGAATTGGGTGTAATCAATTCTCTGCATTCAGGGCTGTAGGGGGTCGACAGGCTTCTATAAATTGGGAAATTGGTTCTGAGAAAATGAAATGAGGATTCCTTAAGCCATACTCAGAGCATATGGGGTTTTTTGTTGTGATGGTTCGTTTGTTTGTTTTGTTTTTTTCAATAATAAAGTGAAAAAGAATTTATTTGGATTTTCCCCACTCATATATTTTCAGGAACCACCTGCAGGAAAATTGATTTATATGCTCTTTAGGGTTGAAAACAAAACAAACTAAAAATCTTAGAGATGGTATTGGCTATGGCCCCTTTGGAGGTTATTTATTTAGGAATTAGCTAACCAGGAGTGGGGAAAGGTTGGTTGGACACAGTGGAAAGAACACAGCTGAACTTGAAGTTAAAAGACTTTCTTACCTAGGACCTTTGCAAGGGAACTTGCTCTTCGTGTCTCTGCCTCTCTCTCTCTCATTAATTTTTCACTCATATAGGATGAGTCCAAGGCTACATACTGTAACCATGGGCCCTCTAGGACCAGTTCAACTGGCCTTATCTTATCAACAGAATAATTAAGAGTGGTTTTTCAGGAACTGAGAAACGACCCCTTGTCCAGCTCAGACTGGCTGAGATCACCAACCCATCAACTGGGCCTGCGCAAATGCCGAATAAGCGACCCTTTTGATGTTTAGGGGTTGAAAACTCCACCCTCAGATCATGCTAACTACCATTTTGTGAACATGCGTCCTGTGAAGAGCCGTGAACCTTGACTACGCTTGCGCAGATAATCACTTACGTCACTTCTCCTTACTTCCAATTGTCTGTCTCCACCCTTCACACCGCCCTGCCATTCATCCCATAAATTGTGCCCCAAGTCCTGGATCAGGGAGACAGATCTGAGAGCATATGCCTCCTGTCTCTTTGCAGATCGATCTCACAATGAAGGCTTTCTTCCCTCAAAAGTTGATGTGCCACTGTGCCGGCTTCTGTGCACATCGGGTCACGAACGAACGCTCGCTCAGTGACGATACCACTTTTTGAAAAAGTTTTCTTTGACTCTCCAGTCTGATTTCCCAGCACCTTCCCGTTACGGCACTTCATGCAGTCTACAAATACGTATTTGTGATTGTTTGTTTACAGCTGTCTTAAAAGGTCCTCGAGGGCAATGACTACGCTTGTTCTGATCACCGCTCTCTCCCTACTCCATCCTCTATGCCGAGCAGAGACCTGATGTATAGTAGGCATCTGACACACATCCATTCATTATCTGTGGCTTTGGGCAAGTCAAGTTACCTCTCAAACCTCAAGTCTGTGGTGTGGGTACAAAGCGGCTTAGCCTGCAGGTGGATCTCCTGAGGGTAGCATCTCAAAGTGTCACACACATTTCAGTTGCACTCATTTAAAGAACTTACCATGCCCCTTGACATTACTGATTTCATTTTTGCTTATTGACTAAAGGAATGCCTGCTTATTATGTCAAAAACATAGAAAGCAGCAAAGAGGAAAATAAAACTCACAATATTTTTCAGAGATATCACCAATTTTTTTTTAAGATACTGGGTTTGTGATGAGTTGTTACAGTAACAATAGGAAACTAATACAGGTCTCTTCAACCGATCACAGTTTTCTCTTTCGGTCATGAAGATTATGGAAAAGACGACTAATAGATGAAGAATTTGTCATTTACATAATCTCTTAGAGCATTGGCGAAATGATTCAAGTTCAGCTTTGACGCCCTCCTTCCCTAGTTATTGCATTGATATAAATGGGAAAAGGTGTAGTTGTTATTTCTCCACATCAAAGTATTCCATATCCGGGGTAGCATTCTGCAACAGCCATGGAATGTAATTAGAGGTGACAGGCTTTTTTCCTCCTAAAAGAAGTACTGGTATCTGATGTCAGCTGCTCTCAGGCGCTGCTTCCTATTCTAACCATCCCCTCCCCCCCTCCTCTTACCTTTGTCAGAGTTCTGGGCTCAGTAGACATACAAAAAAAAAAAAAAATTAAGAACTCTTTTGATCTTTCTCTCTCTCTTTTAAAACTTTTCTTTGTTCCTAGAACAGAGAGAGACAGAGACGGCGCACAAGAGAGAAACAGACAGGCAATAGACTTTTCAGCAATATTTTGCAGTTCAAGGTGTCAGGGACCATTACCTGGAAGTGCAAAGATTCCGTCCCTGCTAGAAGATGTCATCTCTCTTTGAAAGACTGTGTTCCAGGATAAGTGGCCTCTTGCCTCTGATTTCCTTCATAGCTGGAGCCTCTCACCTGTCCTAAGCAGGAGCTTGGGCTGCCAGCCCTTTGCAGGAAGAGGCAAACAGCTCAAGTCTGGCAAAGTAAAGGAGAGGAAGAAGGAGCTTTGGGAAGAAGAGATGTTCATCTTGTCCAGCTTCAGGGACTTGATGCGAACAGGGTCATTGTCATAATTATAAAAGGAAAAGCTCAGGAAGAGTCTCCTTTTGCTTTTCTTTTTCTGTTTGTCTTCATCTTATAGTGGAGTGCGGAGAATGAGCAAGGAATGGCATTCCTGTCTGGGACAAAGGAGAGAGTTTAGGGTAAGGATGTGGACAAGACCAGTGTTTGGATGGGCTTATCTGAGTTCTGAGCTCTGCCACGAAATTGAACATGGGTCGAGTTACACCTATAGAACCCTGTGTGCTGATGGAATAACTAAACCTCCTACACAGGAAAAATATCCTTTATCTACAGGAAGCCGAATAAATTTTAAAATGCCCAAATAGTTTCTGATTCTAACCTCCCTCACTGGTCTGGAAGGCAAGAGCTACAACTGGCCAGAGAAATTTTGATCCCTGTCTTTGCCTTATGGGAAATGCTCACCATTTCCCCACATTTTCCTGCTTTCAGGTAAAAATGAGCTCTCAACCTCAATGTGCCTTCAAACTCTGCTAGTAGGATCCTGGGGCAAAAAAAAATTAAGGAATCAATCTGCTGGCAGAAATCCCTACTCCACGTCCTCTCCGAAGTCTTTTGAAAGATTGTATAATGTACATGTCTGCAAAGCTTTCTGAGTCGCCTCCACCAGTTCTCTGCCACGATTAACACAACTCTATGCCCTGCCGTAGAGGGGAAAGAGGTAAAAGGGTCTCTCCAGGAAAGGCAGGTTTAAGCCGAATTTTGACTCCTTTCTCTGGAAAGACTCATCTTTCGAAATTCTATCACTGACTTCTTTCATGTCCATAAACTAAATACGAAAAGCAAAAACGAATACAAAAACAAAAGCCTAGATTCTAAATTATATCTGAGAAAGAGAAAGACACTCTTCACCTTGGCTCACCTGTACCCTATTTATGGGAGTCTGGAACTGGGTCCCAGCCTGAAGATTTTTTTTTTTTTAAGCCATCCTAATTCAATTAGTCGGCAATAAAAAGAACAAAAGAAAGCCATTATGCAAATATACGGCCATTCAAAGTCAGAAATTGGGGTCAGGAGGTGGAGGGTGGGAAGAATAAAGATTTGGAGAATTTTTTTTCTTGTCAGAGTTCATCTCCTGTTTTATTGCAATATTAATTTTCTGAATCATTATTGATATTCTAACTCCACATCCTGGATCGCCAGTCTTATCTCCCACATTCCAGCTGTACTGAGTAATAAATTTCTTTAAAGGACACCCCTGCTTTTTTCCTTCCAGATCTAGACCATGGATTGGGAAACATTTTCTGTAAAGGTCCAGATAGTGAATATTTTAGGCTTTTCGGGCTGTCCGTTCTCCGTCACAGCTACTCAAGTCTGCAGCATGTTGGACGGAAGCAGCCACAGGCAGTATGTAAATGACCGGGTGTGGCTGAGTTCCACTAAAACTTCATTCCTGGACATTGGTGTTTAAATTTCATAAGATGTTCAGGCGTATGGAAATGCTATTCTTATTTTTATTTATTTATTTTCAATCATTCTTGCGTCACAGGCAGTGGGCAGAGTTTGCTGGACCTCTGCTATCGATGTGTGGTCCATGAATCAGCAGCGCGGGTACTGGGGAGAATTTTGGAAAGACTCTCTCAGCTCCCCTCCCCTTCCCCCACCCAGAGTTACAGGATCAGAATCTGCATTTAAATAAGGGCTCCCAGGTGATACGCATCAAAGGTTGAGCTGTGTTGCTCCCTCCCAGTGTTTCCCAATTTGACTCTAACAGGATCGTCAAAATGCAGATACCCAGACCCCTCCCCCGGAAATTCTGATTCAGAGTATTGGGAGTGGGACCAGGAAAGTGCGTTTTACAAGTTCCTCCACTGGTCCTTACAAATATCTAAATTGCAGGATTGCGTTTTGACAAGGCTCCCCAGAGAAGCCAGCGCCTGCAGTCCTTTTCGTCCTTGTGTAACCTGCAGAGACCCAGGAAAGCAGATGTTCTTAAACATCTAAGTCGTTTTGTAAAAGGATGAAAAGCCGGAGTGGTTTTCTTGATTTGACTTTTCTGACCACACTAGGGAATAATGCCCACTCTCGCCACACCATAAGGAGGTGCCTGAACCAGGTGGCTGCCAGAGCTAATCTGTAATCCTTGCCAATCATTCTGGACTTCCCTGCCCCCTCACCATCACACCTCCTCCATCACTCTCTGCAGGGAATTCAGAATAGATTACTGGAGACTTGGTAAAAATGGGCTAGCATCCCCAGACTCCAAATAAATAGAACCCCAGGGAGGACGAAAAATTGTAGGAAAAATAGACAGAGAATGAGAAAGGGAGGGAGGTGGTGAGAGGGGGATGGTTCACCCTTGCTTTAAAAGCGCACGCAACAATGAACCACATCTGGTTTTCCTAAGCACCGATACCAGGTGTAAGGCATTCTGTGAACAATCACCTCTGTCTGATGGAGTGGAATATGGCACATTATCAAGAATAAATGAGACAAAATATTCCAATTACAGACTCATCCTACTTCTCTCTGTCTTGTGCCAAATGTTTGTCTCAATTGCTCAAGCTACAAATTACCCCCATGCTAGGGAAGGACTGCCGAGTGAGCATACAGAGTGGATTTTGCTTAGAAGGAAAAAAAAAGGTTGATTTTATTTCCATTGGAGGGTTTGTGTCTAGTGAAATGAGGTGGCTTGAACAGCTTGTCTCCCCCCACCAGGATGTACTACATTGAGTGGGGACATCCCAGATGTGGCCAATATGGGGAGAGTCAGAGGACATTGACATGGGCATAAAGCTGTCTTAAGAGTAATGTGGAAATTGCAGCATTATCTAATTTACGGGAGATCAAAAGTCCCCATGACCTAATTAGGAAGCTGGCTAAATAAATTATGGTATATCAATAAAAGAGACGAGGCAACCCAAATAAAGTCATGTTTCTAAAGAATACGGAATAAGATGGGGGAGATGGCCATGGTAAAATAAAAATAATGGCACTGTCATTAAACATAATAGCTACCAGTCATCAACTCCATACCACGTGCCAGACACTGTTGCAAACACTGTGTATGCATCAGGGCATTTAATTCACAATGGCCCTCAGAGGTAGGTTCAATTTCCCTGAATTTTCAAAAGGTTAAATAACTGGGCCAAGGTCAAACAGTCAGCAGTGGGTGGTGCTGTAAATAAGACTCAGGGCTATGTGATT
The DNA here is from genome assembly GCF_037783145.1 of Equus przewalskii. NCBI lineage: Eukaryota > Metazoa > Chordata > Mammalia > Perissodactyla > Equidae > Equus > Equus przewalskii. Next base: position 36,062,985 of record NC_091842.1, on the reverse strand, counting down.
CCAGAATTGGTGCCTTTAATCCCTATGCCCTGGTCCCAATCTCACTTTCAGTGAATTTAAAACAAATAGAAAGAGATGCGAAGAGTGGTCCTTTCTGGGTGGTAGGGTTAAGGATAATTTTTTTCCTCGGTTTTTCCAAATTCCCTACTTTTTTTTCTACACGCATATTCTACAATGAACACATACATTTTTCATTTTCTGAAAGATATTATGGAAAATCAGAAAAAAATAAGCTTGGTTTAAAATGTTGTTTAACTTCTGTTATTTTATGTTTTCAATTTTCGATTGGAAAGCTGGGATCTGTGACTTTGGTCATACCAGTTTGATAAATTGAAAAATAATCGATGTACTTTAAAATATGTAAAAAGAATTCTCCTAGCTGTAACTCTTGTCACCTTCATAGACTAAACAAATGGGCATATGTAGGATGATGCTTCAGTAGAAGGGGCAGATTTGGGGACCCACCTAACTCTGGGATGCACGTGGACCCCATCAATTCAGTTCATGGTCGTATTTGGAGTTTCAGCCCGGCCTACTCAAAGAGCACATGCCAAGGTGGTTAAGCTGTGGATTCTAAAACCAGAATACCTTTGTTCACATGCCAGTTGGGTGAGTTTGAGAATGTTCTCCGAAATTTCTGAGCCTTCTCATATGTAAAAGGGAAAATTAACATCTATCTGTTAAGGTTGTTTTGGAGGTTAAACAGGTGTAGAGACTGGTTACAGAGGTGTTACAGAAGTGACTGAGATGATGACAATTATCTTCCTCATCATCCTTACCTTCTAATCCTGGCGCAGAGTGACGGGGTTGGTTCCATCAGAGCTCTAAAGGTGAAAACTGGCCTTGCGAGCAGCAGTGACTCATCCATTCCTTCTTCTGTCAAGAATGGGTCCTCGAGCCAGCCCTGATGGCCTAGTGGTGAAAGTTTGATGCACTTTACTTGGGCGGCCTGGGTTCAGCTCCTGGTGTGAAACCACACCACGCATCTGTCAGTCGCCATGCTGTGGCAGCGGCTCACATAGAAGAACTGGAAGGACCTACATCTAGAATACACAACTATGTACCAGGGCTTTGGGAGTTAAAAAAAAAAAAAAGAAAGAAAGATTGGCAACTGATGTTAGCTCAGGGCCAATCTGTCAAAAGAAAAAAGTAAAAAGAAAAAAAGAATGGGGCTCACTTGCTCCTTGCAGACCGTGTTGTAACGGAGCCAAAGGCCTCAGACAAAGACCACAACAGAAGACATTTCCAGTAGATGTGTCATTTCTATCCTGGAATTCCTGAGGGCTCTCTGGCTGATGGGGTCAAAGTATCTCCTCGATCATCTGCCATCAACGAACACAGTATTTGTGAGCACTGCACGAGCGACCCTTTCCTTTCCTCCCCACATGGGTTATGGGAAGTGAGATTAAATTGTAGTTTTACTCAAAACAACAACAACAGCATAAAGTCACTATATGACATAGCAATTCCGCTCCCAGATATACACCCAAGAGAAATGAAATCATACTTCTATGCAAAAAATTATACACAAGTGTTCATATCAGCCTTATTCAAAACAACCAAAAAGGTGGAAACAAACCCAAATGTCCATCTGATGAATGGATAAATAAAATATAGTATAGCTATGCAATGGAAGGTTATTCAGTCTTAAAAAGGAGGGAAGTACTGATACATGTTACAATATAGATGATCCTTGAAAACGTTAAGCTAAATAATATGAGGTAGTCACACGAGATCACATATTGTGACTCCATTTATAGTAAATGTCTAGAACAGGCAAATATATAGAGACAGAAGGTAAATCAGTGGTTTTTAGGGGCTGGGAGTGGGGGAAAAAGGGAGTGACTGCTCATGGCTACAGAGATATTTGTGGGGGAGAAGATGATTAAAATGTTCTAAAATTGACCCTAGTAATGTTTGCACAACTCTGTGACTATATTAAAAACCATTTAAATGTACACTTTAAATAGATCGATTGTGTAGAATCTCAATTCTATCTCAACAGAGCTGCTGTTTTTTAAAAAGCCAAAAGCAAAGTCCATCGAATCTTGGGGATGATTTCTAAAAGGCAGTTAAGTCTCAGCTTCCTTTGTTAGGGTCCCTTCCTCCAAGAACAACGGGCACTGTGGAAGTATTTAATAACCGTTTTGTTACAAGAGTTAGAAATCTTTTACAAGAGTTGGAGAGGAGGCCAGAGAAACCTTCCGGGGTGGAGATATGAACAAAGCAAAGCTGGTGACCTCAGAGGTTTCAGGACTCATTCAGAGATGGGGAAGTGATGTGAACGGTAGGCTGACTGTAGCAGAGGATTTAGAAAGGAAGGAGAAGGAAGAGGTCAGGTCTCAGGGAGCCCGGATCATCGAGGGAAGAGATTTGGATGTTAACATGGCAGAAATGGCAACAGTGGAAGTTTGGGGATGGGGCAGGATGGGGTTATAAAAATATAAAATTATAAAAATTTATAAAAATACAGAAAGCAGCAGCAGGAAGAATACATTGGCAGGAAATATATATATATTCCTTTCTGATTTCAGCAATTGTTTAAGATCACTCACAAGGGTTGGTAAAACCCATAAAACAGCAGGAATTAAGAATTGGGTAAGAGCACATTTCTATATATTGTATGAATACATGTATATATATATATATATATTATACATAGAAATAGGGAAGGAATATATCTATAGAAATAGAGAATATATATATATATATATACACTCCATTTCTCTCTCTCTGTATATTCAATCTCTCTATATATATATCTATAATATATTCTCTCTACATATATTCTCTATATCTCTAGAAATATATATATGTATTCTTTATTTTTATAGAGAAATAATATGTATATACAAACACAGAAGGTATCAGTTGATAAAAATGTGTCTCTGTATGAAAACCAGCTTCAGAACACCCCCCATGAGGGCTTCTGGTCCCCTTGAATCCTGATCAAGAAATGATGACAAAAATAATAATGAATCATTTCAGGCAGGATAGACTAGGCATGCTGTAGTGACAAACTAACCCAGAATCCCAGAAGCCTGATGACAAATATGTGTATCCCGCTCATGTTCTATGTCCCATGTGGTCATTGGTGGGGTAGGGGGGCTTTTCTTGCTAAGATCCCTCAGAAACCAGATTCATGGAGGCTCTACTACCTTGTGACGCTACCATATCAACATGGCTCCCAGGGTTGCCTCAGCAGGAGAAGAGCGAGCTTTAGGAGCTCACACCCACTCCCACCTGCCTCTGCCCAGAAGTGAGCCACGTCACTGCTTCGGGCAGCCCATTGGCCAGGATGAGTCACATGGCCCCAACCTACTTGCAAGGGAAGCTGGGAAATACAGAGGAACACATGGGATGCTTGGTGCTCATTGCCGTCTCTGCCACTACTCCACTACTACTCTACCACTAATGATAACAGTTAATATTCACTGAGTGATTACTGTGGGCCAGGCACTGTGCTTTACACATGATATTTAATTTCATCTTCCCCGAAGACTCTGCTAGCTAAGCAACTATTCCTATCTGGCTGGAAACGAGAGTTAAATAATGTGCCTGCGAAGAAATGACTGACCTGGGATTTGGTCCCACACTACCTAGCTCCTGGGCCAATACGCTTCCTGCTCCACAACCCTATCACTGCCTCCCTGCAGACCAATTTCCTGATGAGACAAAAAATAGCAACAAATCTCGTACAAGACCCCAGGCCACTCCTCTGCCCCTCACCAGGCCCTCCTGGGAAGGAAAGAATCTGCCTGCCCCAGTTCTGAGCCTCCTCTCGTACCTGGACATCGAGGCTTTCCTCAAGAAGACAGTACTTGGCTGCTTTATTTTTCACTTGAGTAACATGCATTATTTAGGAGCCGTGTTTCAAAAACATTGAAATGACCCTTGTAAACACGGTTAAAACGTCTTCCTTTCAAAAGGCCCCTCTTCCCTTTGTAGCGGTGGGATTTCAGCATGCAGAAGTAGCTTTCTCTTTTCTCCTTTGGTGCCAGATAAATCTTAATTTTGTTTGGCATGTAGTAAATATTTAGTTTTACTCTCTCAGTGCTAACAGACATTTATACAAGCTTTTGGGTTATTTGGAAATTGTCTTGATAATTGTGCTGTGTTTTCATAGAGATCAAGAGGGTTTTGCATCTCTTCTTCAATCTAGTTGGGTTATTTTTCAGTGAGTATTTAAAAATGATCAAAAGTGGGATGCTTTTCTTCCTTGAATGTTTTGGGTGTCTGGAATAAAGCAAAAACTCGTCTAAAGGAGAGGGAGATTGTCTAGATGGTAATTTTCTTAAAATGCTACTGCTTCTTTCCTTTTATTTACTCTTCATGCTAAAAATAATAACATACATTTATTAAATAAATACAGGAAGCAGTTGTGGTGTGCAGAGTGAGAACCTAAACTCTCCATCCCTTTTTTCAAGGACCGCTTTGGATGCGGGATAGGCAAAGGATGGGAACAAGGGAGATCTCACTTCTGTTAGTTTTCAAACACTTATAGAAAAAGCTTCTTATGAACACTAATGTGGCTCAAGTTGATATAACAAAGAAAATATCTAGAGGAGGGTAGAAACCAGAGGAATGGTTGGATTCCCCTAAATGCAGAAAGCATGGATATTATTTCAGGAAAACTTTATACATGTTAGCATGATAATCATTAAGGCAGTGAGAGATCATAGGAAAAGGTACAGGTTGTTGAGTCAAACAGACAGGAGTTTACACCTTGGCTCTCCTGCTCACTCTCTGTGTGCCTTTGGATATGCCAGTTAACCTTTCTGTGCCTCAACTGCCTTCTCTAAACAAGGAAGAGTTGATGATCACTGAAGTTCTCTCCCTTCCTTCTTCCTCCCTCCCTCCCGCCTTCCCTCCCTCCCTTCCTCCCTTCTTTCCTTCCTTTCTTTTCTCAACATATGTCAAGTATTGTTCTAGGTGGCAGCAATGACCATGAAAATCGGTTACAGAGGTTACATGGAGAGGAGTAAGCCAGTGAACAAATTAACAAGAGAATAAAGGAGATAATTTCAGGTAGTGGTTAGTGCTATGAACATCATAAAATAGGTTAATGGAATACTGAGGGATGGAGAGGGAGGTACTGTTGATCAGATGGCTTAGAGGAGGAAGCCACTAGGAAGATGTGATATTGCAGCCAAGATCTGAAGGATGAGATGGACCTGCGATGCAAAGATCTGAGGAAAGAGCATGTACATAGCCAGAGCAGTGACAGGGTCCTTGAGGTGGGCTCTAGCTTGTGACACTCAGCTGTGACAACATCTAATCTAGGCACAGAGCTGGGCTTGGAATCCAGATTTTTTGCCCTGTGTTTTCTGTTTTCTCAGACAGCATCTCATTTAAAGGTCTCTGCAGCCCGTGCAATTGTCCCCTCTCCAGGGACGGCTGTCCCTTGGACACTGCAGCGCTTGGCCGTGCTCTGGGCTCTGTCTGCTCTTGGAGCCTCCAGAGCAATCCATGGAGGATGGGCAGGTTGTCCTGCCTTTCACTCATTGAGATGGTAGGGAATTCTTCCCAATGGGCAGGAGTTTCTTCCTGCCGGCTGATTGGAACAGGGCAGCCTCTGCCTTCCACATGTGCTGCTGGCAATTTATACCAAGGACAGTGGGAACAATAAACACTTGTTTCTACAAATTATTACTCTGTAAAGGGTGTGAATGACGAAAGAAGAATCTGTGATGCTTTGGTCTGAGCCCCTGGGCTTTGCTCTGCTTTGGAGGCCGCTATGCCTAGTGTCTAGAGACACGGTCACCGCATGTGGAACTCCTGAGTTCAAATTTCTGTTCCATTCATCGCCATCTGGGTGGCCCTGAGCCAGTCAATCAACTCCTGTGCCTCAGTTTCCTCCTTCTCAAAATAGGGATAAGAGTTAAATAGTACCTGAGTCTATAGGAGATCTTTAGATTCAAGGAGACAGTGAGAGTGAAGTGCTTAGCACAGAGCTTGGCATAATCCTGTAATATTTACAGGATTCAGTAAATATTACATATTGTTATCATTTTATTCATCCTAAGAAGCAAGGCATGTCCAAACCTTAATCTCTCTTGCCTTCATTTCTTCCTTCCCTCCCTCCTTCCTTTGTAACTATCAAGGGTTCATTCTTAAAAATCTTTTGACATCTCCCATTCCTTGGGCCCTGAGTTCTATGTGGGAGATTCAGAGGCGATGGAGAAACAGTCCAGGAGCATGGAGTAGTGAAGTAAGATGGACTGGATGTACAGCTGCTTGGTTCTTGTCTGAGGCTCTTTGAATCAGTTATTTAAAAGAGTCTCTGAGCCTTATTTCTTTCCTATGCAAACTGGGAGAGTAAAATCTGTGCCAAAGCATTTACGTGAAGCTTAAGCTACACATTTATTAATTCAGTCGTATCCTCAGCTCCAAGTACAATGCCTTGCTCGCAGTATTCAATAAATAAAGGGTAGCTTGACATCAACAACAAAAAAATCAACAAAATCATGATGTCTCATGGTCTCTAGATCTGGGAGAGGAGGTCAGAGGAAAAACGCTATTTTCTTTGTACATGATTGTGACATCCACCAACTCCATGCAGTATTTCCATAATTTGGAAGATTGACATGATTCCCTTTTGTGACCCACTAAAACACTTTGTTTTTTCTTGTCCATGCCTTCGTTTATTCAACAAATATTCGACAACAATACTGAAGGCTTAGCATGTGTCAAAAACTGTGCTAAAATGCAACAATAAATAAACAGAGATATAGTTCCAGTCCTCTTGGAACCTTCAATCCAGTAGAGGACATAGATGGTAACCAAAGAATGGCACATCAATGAATACAAGGTGCAATGAGTTTTTAAAAGAAAGGTTTTGATTTGCATTTCCCCAATGACTAACGATGTTGAGCATCTTTTCATACACTTCTTGGCCATTTGTAGGTAGATATCCTCCAAAGAAGGTATTCTTTGGAGAAATGTCTATTCAAGTCCTTTGTCCACTTTTTAATTGGGTTGTTTCTCTTTTTGTTGTTGAGTTCTTTATATATTTTGAATACTGGATCTTTATCAGTTATACGATGTGCAAATGTTTTCTTTAATTTTGTGGATTGTCTTCTTTCTCTCTTGATAGTGTCCTTTGGAAGGAATGAAGTACCCACTCACGCTATAACAAAGAGGAACCTTGAAAACAGTATGCTAAGTGAAAGGAAACAGGCATAGAATCATATTGCATGATTCCATTTGTGTGGAAATATCCATAATAGGCAAATTCATAGAGAGAGAATGCAGAGAAGTGGTTACCAGGAGGAGGCAGGAATGGGGAGTAACTGCTTCATGGGCATGAGATTTCCTTTTAAGGTCATAAAATTCTAGAACTAGACAATAGTGATGGTTGTACAACATTATGAATGTACTAAATGCCACTGAATTCTTCAATTTAAAATGGTTAGAGGGGCTGGCCTGGTGGTGCAGTGGTTAAGTTCACACGTTCTGCTTCTTGGAGGCCCAGGGTTCACCGGTTCAGATCCTGGGTACAGACATGGCACCGCTTGGCAAGCCATGCTGTAGTAGGAGTCCCATGTATAAAGTTGAGGAAGATGGTCATGGATGTTAGCTCAGGGCCAGTCTTCCTCAGCAAAAAGAGGAGGATTGGCAATAGTTAGCTCAGGGCTAATCTGCCTCAAAAAAAAGAAATAAAATAAATAAATAAAATGGTTAGAATGGTAAATTTTGTGTTATATGTATCTTACCACAGTGAAAATATAAAGGTGTAAGACATACTGAGAGCATAAAAGGAGACCCAACTTAGTCTGGTGTGCGAAGGAGGGCTTCCTTGCGTAATAATGCTTGAAATATTAACAGCTAATTGCAAACGTGCTGAAGGTTTGAGGAAGAGCAAGGGCGCTTTGTGAGATGGATGAGGATGGAGAAGGAGCGTGTAGAAGGGACATGTGCAAAGACTCCATTTGCTGCCCTATTTTGCACGACAACTGCAAGCATACCACTTTGATCCTGTCGTGAGGCTCTGATCATCCTGATGGCACTACAACTTAGCGTACATGGCAGGGTGTGAAGACCCTACAAGCATTGCCTTAGTGCCCATCTTCTAAAGATTATAATATAAGCAACCATAACAAAAAAGGGGACACAGAAAGGAACACTTATTAAGTGCCATAATATGTACTAGCCATGTTCTAAAGTCAACACCCCCAAAAGATACTTCAGGGTTGCTATCCCCACTTTAAGCAATCAGTTAATTTCATTTTTGCTCATTTATCGTCATGGAATATTTCCAACAGAGCAAAGAGCACCGAGTAACATACAGCAATCACCCAAGTACTAACATCCAGCTTTAACAAACACTTGTAATGCCAGTTGAAAAATGAAGAAAGCACAGAGATTCACTGGTGCCAGGCTGCCCAGTGTGGAAAGGGGGAGCTGACAGTGCAGATCTTCTGACCCCAGGTGTCAATCAAGTCTTCAGCATTGCACAGTTCTATGGACTCAAGCTGAACTGGAACTGGCCATCAGAAGTCAGTATCCTTATCTGTGAAATGGGTACAATGTTTTCTTGTGTATTAATCTCACAAAGTGGTGGATGTGTATGTACGTGTAATGGAGGGAGGTGGGGGGACAGGGATATTCCAGGAAACTTCCCTGTATGGAAATCATAAAATATTCTGCAAACAAATGAACCACTGATGTTTTTACAAGGTATTGAATGCCCTCTGCCATACTGCCCTTCTGCCATCAGAAAGCAAATCTAATAATCTACCTTGTCCAGCATCTGTGCAGATAAATATTGTTAAATGCTTTAATGGTGATGATGGTTATTTGCTATGTAGAGACCCAGTGGACCCTTCCCAGTACAATGCTGGTACGAGTAGTGGAGTCCAATGATATTATAATCCCACCCCCAAATTTCTTAAAAAAATAAAATGGATGGTGGCATGTGTCCCCAACTCCTCAGCCAGATCCCTAATAATCCTGTGACAATGTTTCCATTTTACTAATGGTTTGTGCCCCCTAGATGCCCTCCATTGCCCAAAAATTTGCAATCACTTAATTGCTATAGCAATCCTATTATATTACCATTACACAACGTCTAGTGGGGAAAGCTCAGAACATGTTATTGGTGCTGAAAGGAACAATTTACTGGATTTTGCTAAATGCCATTGCTTCCCAAAAAATGCATCAAAATTACTCGATTATGCATGTCTCACTTTAATGTCCCACTCAGAGAATGATGGGGAAGCTGCCACTCACCATCTGAGCTGCTTTCAGCAAAACCAGCTTTGTGTCAACTGTGGGAATGCCAAGTCTCGTCTGTCTCCACCCCACTGAGGTTCCCCAATGTGGACGCTAAAGGAGGACATGCTGTGTCACCGTGTCAGGGTACTTGCACATGCTCCCTGCTCATCCAACAATCTTGGGTGGAGCTTCCATCAGAAAAATGTGACTTCAAAGGAGTGTTGAATTCTAAACTGGTTTCTGAATTATAGAGGCAACGTCAGGAAAACATAGGCGTATCCCAAACTCTGAAAATTAAACTATTAAACTCATGGAAGGCAAATGCGGCCATCGGTCTGCAAAGAGTAGAGATCAGTAAAAATGGATCGGACCAAATCCGGGTTCAATCCTGGAAAACAAGGGCTAAGCTCTGTGGGTCAGGACATAATCTTTATCCATGAAGAACAGCACGCATGTATATTCTTTATGTATAACGAGTATGTTCTGATCAGTGAGTCTTCCGTACTCTGCGGCAACGACTCCACTTGTCTCCCTGTCTGGTGCCTGTTTTCTCTCTACTATAAATTGGAGCAGTCATAACAATGGACTGCTTTGGAGGAGCAGCACTGGGTTAAAAGAAAATTGATCTTGCCCCTTACTTCCACCTTTCCCTATGCTTGTCGTCTCCTTTAGATTTGGGTGGAGAGGTCTGTCTTAAAATGCCATAAAGCAGAGTTAAAAGCCCTTTGGTCCCTTGTGATTAACCCTTTGCATTCAGAAACCTGCAAAGTATTGAAAAGGAATGTGAATCCCATCAGGACCCAGGATGCAGAAGCTTACAAGGGCAACGATGTCTCCAAGCAGAGTAAGAAGAATTTGTACAAGCCTTTGATTCTCTCTGATTTTTCTGAAAGCACAAAGAGGCTTCATATTTAATTTATAGCCTTATATAAGCTGCTCTGCGTGTGTGTGAATTTCCCAGCATAATCCTGACTCTGGTAGTTTGGCTTTTGCATGACTGAGGCAACGGCTATTCCAGGATCTGAATACTCACGCTACAGAGCTAAATCCAGGAGAGAGAAAGTATAGCAACAATTTTGCAGTGCTGGTGGCATTTCCCTTGCCTATAAAACCAATTTTAACTGCACAAAACCCTCAGCACATTGCATTTGGGAAATGCAGTGGCTGCACATTAAGCTGTTATGAATAACTGCTGTTGGGAAGGAATGAAATGGAAACAAATCTGCATTTTATTTGCACTCTCTCTGCAATCCCATGCCATCCTTACTGCGGCTACGGTTTGTGCCACGATGCAGAAAGGGGCGAGTTTTGCTGGGAAGCATTACCATACTTTGATTTTTAGCCATGCGATCATTTGAAACCTCGGCAGTTCCTCTCTGACACTGGCCACTGAACATTATAATATAGATGGTTTGCATCTATGGAAGAAAATATAATCCAAGTCAAGTCTAATTTGACTCAGGCACATATCTAACTCGCCCCTCCTAATTCAGAGGCAATGAACCTCGGGTAGGAGCTGTCAGGCTGGCCTCTGGGACTGTGAATATTCCTTTGCTTAAGGAGCCGTGAGAATTACATTGCCTGATTTCGGCATTCGGCTTGTAACTGCCCAGCAATGCACCTAAGTTGGAGGTAGGCACTTTGATACTACCAGTGTTCACAGCATGGAGCTGTAACTTCCCGGAGAAAAGGAGTAGAATGATCCTAAATACGCGCCCAATGATGGGAGAAGGATTAAGAAAATTATAACATAGCCCAGGCTATTTATGCAGTCTTTAAGTTGGTAGTCATAACATCACATAATAAGGGTGAAAAAAGTGGTCAATGTGGTGGTCCAAGAGGTAGCATTAAGGTAATATTCCTTTGTACTTCTTACCTTCTATCTCCCCAGTTTTCTGTAACGTAGGTTGCCAGAGACAATGCCATTTTTATTTTCCTCCTAGGCACAACAAAAACTGTGTTTCTCAGCTGCTTTGCATATAGGTAAAACTGTGCGGCTGGTTTTGGCCAAAGGGATACGAGCAGAAAGGGTGTAAATTACTTCGAAGCTTGGGTCATAAAAAATCCTGAGTGATCTGCTGAGCCCTCATAACCCCGTCCACCTGGCTGGAAGCAAAGAGCCCCAGTGTGATGCAGCCAGAGCATAGTAGACAAGGTCCCCACAAGATGCAGGGAGTAGAGCTACCCAGAAAGGCCCCCACTCACTTCTGATTTACCGGAAAGAGAACAAAAACGTCCTATTAAGCTACCGAGATGTGGGGTGCAGGTGTTTAGGCAGTTAATGTTAAGCTACTTTGAATAACAGATTCAAATTTTGCACCTTTTCAATGTTGTGCACAAAGGTTCTGCCTTTTAAAATGGGGAATAGTGACGTTTTTGAAAATCATTCTGGGAAAGTGCAATTGCGAAGCAGAAGCAAAGTCCTCTGTTTGGAACCTGGATGAGGGTTAAGAATAAAACCAGGTTGCTTTGATGGAATGCATGGCTCCCTTTCAGGATCTGATAAGGAAGGTCAAAGTCACACCAACTAAACAGAATTCCAGAATTTGGACTCAGGTGTGTCCGACGCCAAAGCCAATATTTATCAGGGCTGCCCCGCTGAGACACACGATGCCTAAGCTTCTGGCCAATGTAGGTGAAAACAAACACCATCACTGGATTGTCACTTGTTGAGTTTCTGTGTCCAAGGCGCTGTGCAAAGTATTATGAGGTGAGAACAAAAACATTGTCTGGTCCTAAATTATTGTCAGCACTGTAGGGACTGATGGCAGGTTGGAGGCACAGGTGTTCTCTCTCCTCCTCCAGTTGCTTCTGCCTCTGCTGGGCCACTTTTTTAGTTCTCTGCTAAAGCGGCTGCTGTTAATTTTATGAATCATGGCCCAGCGCTTTCACAGGACACTGGGGTGAGTTACTTGGCTTTAGGGAAATTTTATACCATAGCAATCAGGAGAGGGCTCCAGTTTGTGCCCCAGTCCAATTACTTTATTTGCTGTGTGCACTTGGACCACGAGAGCACTCGCCCTGTGCCTGTTTCCTCATCTGTAGGATACGGATGATGTTAATAATAGTGATAACTTCATAGAGTTGTTGCAAAGCACATGTAACAGTGGCAGGCACATAGTAAGCATGCGTGTATGTGTGTGTGTGTGTGTGTGTGTCTGCATTCTCTGGAACTGAGAACGCTGAGCTGAGATTGGCCAGCTCTTCATAGTTTTCTACCCTTTCCTGAACATGCAGCTGGTGGGTTGACTTGTCAAGGTCATTCTCGATGACCTAGCTCTCTTTCCGTCCTCTTTTTCTTCAGTATGTCTGAGCATGTTGACCTCCAGACTCCAGATCTCAGGGAAGAATGTAGAAGTCACCATTTAGAGTTCAGGATCCAAGCCAATTCCTGGGGTTCCAAAACTGGGACTTTTAAGGCACAGGCTCACATATTACCTGGGTGATTCTCTGAGCCCCCATTGTGGAAGGGAGCTCTAAAAAGACCCCCAATGATAGCCACCTCCTAATATTCATGTCCTTGCATAATCATCTCTCCCCATGTCCCCAGTCCCCGAGTGTGCGCTGGACCAAAGACTGGCTTCTGTTGAGTAGAGCATGACAAAATGATGGAACATCACTTCCAAGATTAGATTACAAAGAGAGTCCTCTCTTGATCTCTCTCTCACTCACTCTGATAAGCCAACTGTCATGTTGTGAGCTGCTTTATGGACAACCCACGTGACAACAAACTGAGGTGGCCTCCAACTAACAGCCACAAGGATTTGCATCCTGCCATTCATGATATGTGGGTGAGCCTGGAATCAGATCCCTCCCCAGTCAAGTGCTGAGATGAGACTAACCCCTGGCCAACGCTGACTGCAGTCTGCAAGAACTGAATCAGAACGCTAAGCTAAATTAAGCCCTAATTCCTGACCCACAGAAACTGCGAGATAATAAGTGTGTGTTAAGTATCTAAGTTTTCGGGTAACTTGCTAAGCAGCAATAGATGCTTAACACCGCCTTCTCCATGCATTAGACAATTCTCTTGATGATTCAGAGAGGATAAGGGGTAGTGGGCATGGCAGTGGTGAGAAATTTCTGAGTCCCTGGCATAATACCATCACAATAGCACCCAAATCTCATCACTAGTAATTGTAACTGCTCTTGATGTAATTAAATTCCTGTAAACACAGAAGTTCCCTTTGTCCTCAGCATTTAGGGAGGACAGGACCAGGTGGATGTGAAAACCAGTGAAATCCAACCAGTCAATTACAAGGCACGTCAGAATATTAACTTTGCATTTTGTCATATTGTATTATATGTCTTTTTCTTTTATGAAGATGATTACCCTTTGCTGAGTGCTTACTAGGTGTCAGCTTTTTTTTTAAAAGAGTGGCACCTGAGCTAACAACTATTGCCAATCTTTGTCTTCTTCTTCTCCCCAAAGCCCCCTGGTACGCAGTTGTATATTCTGGTTGTGAGTGCCTCTAGTTGTGCTATGTGGGACGCCGCCTCAGCATGGCCCGATGAGCTGTGCCATGTCCACGCCCAGGATCCAAACCTAAGAAACGCTGGGGCACCAAAGTGGAGCATGTGAACTTAACCACTCGGCCATGGGGCTGGCCCCTGTGCCAGCTTATTTTTATAGTACGTATCTGGTTTAATTTTTACAAAACTCAATGGAGTATTATTATTTTTCTCATTTTAGAGATGAGAATATTGGAGCTGTGGGAAGGTAAGTCACTTGCTACTCAGCCAGTAACTGGTGGCGCTTGGATGGAACCCTAGGAATGTCGAATTTCAAAGCCTGTTCCCTTTTCTCTATTCCAAGCTACCCTGGGGGCAGAAAACATGTCTTCTTTTACCTCAGCCTTCCCAACAGCATATGGTCCATCCCCTGACACACAGTGGGCATGAACGTTAATAAAATATTTAACAAAGGTTAACAAAAAAGGATTCCAAAAGCCTAATGCTGTATCGCCATATCTAGGTCAATTTACTTCTGTGTGAACAGGGAGATGTTTTCATCTGCTACTCGAGATACTGAGGCTGAGTGTACATTGTCTGGTTCTGTCCCCAAATTTCCTTCATTTTGGAGAAGAGCATAATTAAGTCCTATTGGCCATCTCTCCTCTAATATGTTTCAGTAGAATAAAGAGATTTAGATTCTGAAGCGAGATCTTTACAGGAGAAACGAAAGCAAAGACATAATTTCTGACCACCTTCCTATTAGCCACATTTTGAGCCCCAACTCCTGGAATTCATACATTCATTCATTTATTTATTCATCCAGAGAATGTTATTTGCCTGAACTCATCTCAGTGTTTAGATCCGACAAAGGAACACAGCACAGTCTTCGATTATGACAAGCTCACTGAATACACTTTGTTCTTTTATATGATTTTCCTCTAATACAAAATAATGTTGCTAGTTATATAAAGCTGAGTATAAAATACAGAATCAGAACACTAAAAGCAGACTCCCCTGTAATCCCCCACTTAAAGGTTAATAATAACTAATTAACATTTGGGTTTATTTCCTCCCAGACTTTTCTACACATATTTTATAAATGTGGCATACGATAATACTAATTTATGACTTTTTCTTTACTTCATATGCATTGTTTATATTTTTTCATTGTATTAAATGTTCTTCTTCAATGCCTTTCTTTGTCTGCAAAGTGTTCCACTCAACTGTTCTGTAGTCCTTCATTTAACTATGTCTTGGAGATATTATTCTTAATGGTATTATTGTTGTGCTTAAAAAGAAAATACAGTATTGAGAAACTGATGTTGGCAAAAGTATGGGGAAATAAACTGCCCCCAAAGTTTCACCTGGTTTCTTTCTTTTGCATTAATTTTCCAAATTACTTTTGGGTAGCTTGACACATCTTTAATTTAAGTCCTAATTATTGTACATAATGCAGCTCACACCTGTGGTGATAATGTTTTTATTAGCATTAAAACTAAAGACATCAAAGAATCGTATCAGGATAGAATGTCTATTTCTAATTTAATAGAATTGCAATTAAAGCAAATTTGATCTGAATGAAATCCCATCATAACTGGGTTTTTTTTTTTCTGCACAGTGAGTGAAAATTATTCTCCCCTAAATTGAAGATTAATAACATGCTTTTAATGTTAAATGTAGCAATTCAAGCATTAGGTTGCAATTCAAGTTCAACATCACTGAACATTTTATAAACTTCACATTTTAACATCTCTGGGAAGCGCTCTGAGGTAAATGCATTAGCGTTAAATGCATTAATGTTATTTTTCTTTATAAATGAGCTTATAACAGTGTTGTTACCTTCATTTGAATATTTTAATGAAGGGATAATATAGGGAGAGTGCTCCATTTTCACAAGGTAATTGTTTCTTCCCTGAGTGGCTAAACTTGGGCAGAAAGTGGAATTTATCTCATTGAAATTCTATTATGGCTGCATTGCTACTGTTGCTGGTCGGGAATCTCTCATTACCTGGAAACTGGGGCTTTTTCTTAATGCTCTTCTTTCCCATGGCGTCCAGTCTCCTGCCTCTCTAGAGTGTAATCCTGTCCTCTGGCAAGTCACAGCAGCAAACCTTTGGGATCTTGCTTCAAGCATGCATGGCTCAGCACTTAGAATTTAGCCCGATGGAGAATTCTGATTTAGATAAATTCCCAGACCAGGTTGGTAATAAGTAATCCACATTTGCAGGAGAACCTAAAATGAGGGAAAGATATGCCATAGCTTTCAAACTCAGAGCTGGGTTTGTGCCTGTGGTAGATTAATTGCAAAAATGGCCCCAATTTTCTCTCCTTCATTGAATCCACTCCACTGACAATGCAACTGACCAAATTTTCCTATCAAGAGATGAAGTCTCTTTTTCCAGTCCTTGAATCTGGGCTGGCCTTGTGATGGGCCTTGGCCAATAGAATGTAGCAGAAGTGGTGTCTTGCATGAGTCCACTCTTGCTCTTGAACCCATGTTTCACAATGGGAACAAGCCCAAGGCAGCCTACCAGAGGATGAGACCCTGTAAGAGGGAACCAAGGTAGCCCACCCACCCAGCAACCAGCCAGGTCTTGCAAGCAGAGCCACTCAACTGAAATGCAGCTGATAACAGACTCATGAGGGAGCCCAGCCCAGGTTAGAAGACCCACCCAACTGAGCCCAGCCTAACTTGACCCCCTGCAGTTACGAGCTAGATAAATAGCTGTTATTTTAAGCCAATCAGTGTTTTTTAGTCAGCAACAGATAATTTACATAGTACCCTTCCTGTGCCAGAGTCTATCTGAATGATCATGGCTGAGCCATTAACCTATTTAAGTTTTTTTTTTTTTTGAGGAAGATTATCCCTGAGCTAACTACTGCCAGTCCTCCTCTTTTTGCTGAGGAAGGCTGGCCCTGAGCTAACATCGTGCCCATCTTCCTCTACTTTATATGTGGGATGCCTACCACAGCATGGAGTGCCAAGCCGTGCCATGTCCACACCCGGGATCCGAACTGGCGAACCCCGGGCCGCCGAGAAGCGGAACGTGTGAACTTAACCGCTGTGCCACCGGGCCGGCCCCCAAACCTATTTAAGTTTTGCTTTTCTTCACTATAAAATGAAAATAATAAGAATACCCTATAGGATTGTCTTGAATTAAAGATAATAGATGTAAGATATTTAGTACAGCGCATGTCACAGAAGAATCCTCAGGATAAATGTTAGCTGTTATTGCTGCTGAAGCTTCCACTGCCCATTGCGGTGACGCATATCCAAACATTTCAAGCAGTTGTTGAGAGTGTGAGTTCTGGAGCTAGGCTGCCACCACTGGATTCCTGACTCCGTCATCATTAGCTGTGTGCCCTTGAACAGCTTACTTAACTGCCACGCCTCAGTGACTTCATCTGCAAAACAGGAATGACAATAGCACCTGCCTCGCAGGAGTGTTGGGTTGATTAAGTCAGCCAAAATAGATGAAGTGCTTGGAACCTAAGGGCATACTTTACACACTAAATAAATGTAGTTAATTATTATTATTAATAATAAAGAGCTATGGGGCTTATGGGTCTCTTTATAAATCTAGGTGGAGAAATCTTTACCCATAATATTTATCTCTTGGGTCTTCAGGACCAAGAATACAAATTTTTTAAAAAAATTTGTACTATGGAAATTCACAAATATATACACAAGGAAAATAATATCATAAACCTGATTTACTCATCGCTGAAACTCAACATACTCAATAATCAGTGATATATGACCAATCTTGTTCTTCTCTACCCTCATCTGTTCCTCATTGTCTAGATTATTTTGTTGCCAATTCTAAGTATCATATCACATGATCTGTAAATATTTCAGTATACATCACTAAAAAAGAAAATCTTCTTAAAAATAACCACATCCCATTTTTACACCTAAAAATTAACAGAAATTCCTAATATCATCAAACATCCCATTTGATCCAAAGGTTCCCACTCCATCTCCTCCATGTTTTTTAATAAACAACATCATTTTTTCATATGGAATTTCCCAGAGTCTGGATTTTACCGATTACATTTGTATAGAGTATTTTAAACTGTTTCTCTGTCTGTCTCCTGTGTGTCATATAAATTTATAACTGGATTTAGAGGTTTGATCATATTGGGTTCAATGATTTTTTTGGGGGGTCAAGAATATTTCATAGATGGCATTGTGTACTCACATTAGAAGCATATGATGTCTGGTTCTCTCTATTTTTTTGTGATGATAAGCCATGTATGATTACTGATTAGACCCACTAATTGATTCAATTCTTAAAATAGTGATAGTTTTAACATAGAATGACCTAGAGGGAATTATGCTAAGCGAAATAAGCCAGTCTGAGAAAGGCAAACACCAGATGATTTCACTCATATGTGGAATATAAACAAGTACTTGGACAAAGAAAACAGTTCAGTGGTTACTAGAGGAATGGGGATCGGGGGTGAAGGGGAGCACTTGTGTGGTGACAGTCAAGAAATAATGTACAACTGAAATCTCACATTGATGTAAACTATTATGAACTCAATAAAAAAAAATTAGGAAAAAAACAATAGTGATAGTTTAATTCTATCGTGCCTTCTCTTTTCCTTAGACTGTAACTAAATCGACTTCCCTTCACAATGATTTGCTTACCCTGAGATGAAGTGCGTGGTATAAACATTTACCTCCACCTTGTCTTCTTTTGGTTAAGAATATATTCTAGAGATAATTACACGGCAACATAATGAGATATTTCTCATTCTTTTTTACAGCCCATAGAACCCCTTCATGTAGATATACATGGATAATTCGATCAGTTTCTCATTGATGAACATTTGGGTTGTTTACTTCCAGTCTTTTAATATTGCAAATAATGCTCAAATAGTTTTGGGCATAGAGATTTTTTTTTTTTTTTTTGTCATGGTCAATTTTTATAGCCTGTCGCTCTCAGAACCTTGTTGGAGATAGAGAATGTCATAAAGGAGAAACCCAGTTATGTGCATCTTCATGGTGAAGGCAAGGGTATTCTGACATTCACAGATTTTATAGTTCCAGCTTCAATTCTTTTCTAAGATCTCCAAATTCCCCTGACATGTCTGCAAAGTCATTTGCCCTTTCGCTGAGATTTAAAGAGCCTGGATTGTGGGAGGGAAAAGTGACTCAGATAGCAGGTGAATGAACCCCTCTAACTCACCTTCCTGTCCCACTGTGGCTTTGCTTATCTCTGTTCAGCTCAGATTACAGGCTTTGCTGTTTCATTAACAAGAGTCCACAAAATAAAGCCAATTGCTAGTGCTGTTACTGCAAATATGTAGAAGGTAAGGAAGTCAGAGCAGGTGATGATAACGGTGTGGGGAGGGGGGTTCATGGCATCTTATAGGGATAGACACAAATACAAGGACTTGGGAAGGCTTTGAAACATCACTCATAAACGTTAAGGACCTCCTCTGCAAGGTTTTTCAGTGGTCAGACATCAAGGGATCTTAGGATTGGAGGAAACTTAGAGATTTAGCGGTTCCATTCAGCCTCTCCTCTAGTATATTTATTCTCAAACACACGAATCTGCTGTATAAACACCTGGAGCAAAAGTGCACTTCTGAGGAGAAGTCAAAATAAAGACCGTGCTCTTCACTCAAGATTGAGTCTCACTGCCCAAGCCTGTCACTCGATAGAGTTACTAGCTACATCAGTAAACATCTCACCCTCAAGATTTTTCTTAGTCTTTTCCAAGGGTCCAGCTACTTAATAGCCCAAATGTGTTCAATGAAAGGAACACATAACAAAGCTTCCACAGCCATCAGGCACTGCAGGCTCTGAAGGACCCACGTTAGGTTAGAATCCAAGGAAAACGAGAAACATGTCTGTTTGCCAACACAGATGACACTCCCTAATGAGAAGCTGAGACAGAGATTCAAGGGGATCAAGCCCTGGTGAAGGAATTTGATATGTGTGAGCTTATGTTTGTTAAATCGTACTACAAACTAGATTCCAAAATAAGCAGTAGGAGACTCTTGACAGCAAATGCTGTTTTTCATGACATTGCTTAATACTACTGCTGATGGTACTAATATCCGCAGTTATTGAGTCTCTACTGTTGACAAGAGTTTAAAATGACATGCATTCGAACAATTCTGCAAGGAAACTAATATGGGTTCCATTTTACAGATGGGGAGATTGAGAACTTGCCTAAATTTAGAGCAAGAAATTAAGCCTAGTTCTCTCCGACTCCAGAGTCCCTTTTATCCATTATTCTATGATCCTCTAGCAACTTCTATTGTGGATTTTAATTCTACCTGAACCCCACCCCACCCCTAGATGACATTTAAGCAATTAAGTTTGTAACTTAAACTAGGCGAGAGGCTTCCATTAAACATTGCTTTATGTCAGCAGTAGGCGATCCGTGGGTGAGTGAAAAAACAAGTAACATGGCCTTCAATACACTCATTGCAGCATTTTTATGCAAAAGGATTGCTCTTAATTAAATAACTTGCCCATGTTTTGATTTTTAATTTTCTCCTCTAACAACATAATGTGCCATTTAGAGCAAGGTTCAAATCAATATGACATTTCAGTACCTGTTAAATGTCTTGGCAACTAAACTTCATTGTTATCAAATTACTTGTCATTTAATAAACATGTTCCCACTTCGAACGAGGGAACAGAAGAGTGGTGAGTTCCCCCAGCCACATCCTCCCCCTCTCTCTTGGTGCTTAGCAGAGTGCAGGAGCTGACCGACTTCCCTGTGTCCTCCTTCAATGCAACATGGCTCTGTTCTATTTGCCCCCTTTTGGGTCTCATTTTGCACAATGAAAAGTCAACACAGAAATGTCCTTCTCTCTGCTGCTTACCTTTGTTCTGTGATTTTGTGCTGCTTCTGTTTCTTAGTCACTGGCACTTATCCACCTCATGGTTTATAACAAAGCATGAAAATAATTTCACTTCCTAGACTGGCCTTAGCCACCTGCTTTTCGTTCTTGAATCTCACTTTCTCTAACTCGTTTTTCTCACTTGATAGTCATCTCAAGGATGCTTTCAGAAACCTCTTTTAGAGACCAAATCTTCTCTCTCCTTTTCCTCTCCACTTCTCAATACTTAAAAACAAACCCGCACAAAACAGAGATGAGTTAGGAAGTAAACTCAGCAACAACTACTTACACTGTGGCTTTCCTGTCTAGACATTTTAAAATTCATTTTTTTATTGGGAGGCACCCAATAAATGTCTGAAATGAGACACTGAATTGAGAATTTATACTTGAAGCTTAAACTCAGCTTTTGTCAGGTGTCAGTCCTGATTCTGGTATTATCCAAGGGAAACGAAAGGAACTTGAGGAGGGAACTTGTTCCTCTCTGGACCTCCATTAATACCTATTTAAAATGGGATTCCTGTGGGTTAGAACCATGGTTCTCCCCTGGAGTGATCTTGACGTTCTCCAACAATGGTCACACTCTGCATTTATATTATGCCAGGGGTCAGCCACAATTTAAAAACTCTGGGCTTGTTGATTTCCAAGTCCCTCTCAGTCTATGAGTCTGTTGGGACATTGTTTTGTAAGGAGAGTGGAGACAACCAAGACCCCAGCACGGTACCCAAGACAACCAAAAAGATGAAGAGAAGTAACTCAGTCAACCCCAAAATGTGTTGTGTCCCAAGTTGAGTATAACTGTATGTTTCATGGGGAGAAGAGCTTGGCCCTGCTGTGGAGGATAGCGTCTTCAGCCACAGAAGCCATTTGAGTTCCATGGACCAAGAAATCCCTCTTCCACTCAGTAACTGAGAGACACTTCTTCAGCCAGGATATCGTATCAGTTACTAAAATGGTAGCGGCAATAGCTACAGTTTCTTAGTTACTATCTCCATTGGCAAATCACTCAGCATCTCTGTAGTCAATTTTTTCACTTACCAACAGGCTAATGACAATACCTACCACATGGGGCTATTAAGAGCATTAAATAAATTTCTATATGTAAAGCTATACACATTTTAACTATTATCATTACCATCAAAAATTTTACATGAGAAACACAACCAACTCAAAGCTATCCCACCCCAAATCCTCTATTCATTTCATCTCACTGAAACGCAGATATATGCAAGATATATGAGCTTCCTTCTGCCTTTTATCATTCCCATCAAGATAGCTCTGAACTGTAGAAGGACGAGGTTTAATGGCTGGGTTAACCTTCCAATGTGACAACAGCTAGACGAGCAGAGAGCTCCTTGACAGCCATGGGATTTTCAGCACCCAGAGATTCCTAATCTTATTTAATCAGACTTATTGATCATTAGTTTAAGATGTTTAAGTATCAATGGATGGTAAAAGGCTTTATTCTATCTTGTTGAAGACTAAAATGTCCTTGCCCCCAGCCACCAGAAAATGTATCGGCATACCTAAGAGGCATGTACAGAGGATATGTGATCTTGGCAGCCCCCTCCTCACCCCTGTACCACCAGGCAGTTCTCACATAAATCAAAACTAAGAATGGGTCATTGATTTCTTTGTACAAAGAAATTCAGTAAAAGGGGATTTTAGGACCATTCTAATATAACTTGTCTTACTATCGATAAAGTCAACTGAAGTTTCACTCTCTCTCTTCTTTCATAAATCAATTTTTTTCTTATCAGGAAAAAAAAAGAAAGTGTCTGTCAGCATCCTTTATTTCCACAAACATCGACTGTGTACCTGTTATGTGTATGATGATACGGAGATACAGACACTCCCAACCTCAAAACACTCACCTTCTAACAGAGAAGACCAAAAGTAATCAATCCATCAAAATAACATGTGAAAAAGGATCATAGCAAACATTTGTTGAGCACCCCTCTTTCATCCATCTCTGTGTTGAACCACTGTGTACATAACAAGATGTTAAGTGTAGCTTTGTGTTATTCTAAGATGAAGTTCTAAGACAATAAGCTCCATGATTCTCACATTCCTGACTGAGATTTTGACCTACTGGGTATATACAGAATAACTGGAGAGTAAGCACTCTTTCCTGGCGCACATGAAACATCTAGAACGAAAGTAACTATGCACTGGCCATCAAGAAGCATCACCAAGTTCCAAGTAATTGGTGTTATACAGACTACATTTTTCAGACTATAATGCCATTAAATTAGAAATCTGTTACCAAAGTTAAGTAAAACACAGATTAAGAAATTTTAAAAACTACTTCTAACTACCCATGGGTCACAGAAGAAAGCATACTGGATATTTTCAAAATATTTGGAACTGAATTATAATTAAAATACTAAATTTCAAAAGATGAAGGATGAAGCTAAAATGATATCCAGAGGGAAATATATAGCTTTGAATGCTTACACTTATTTATACATATATATATATAAACGAGCTCAGCGTCTAACTTAAGAAGTTTGGAAAAGAACCAACATAACAAGCTCAAAGAAGTTAGCAAAAAGGGAGATAACTTGAAAGCAGAAATTAAAGAAATAGGAAACAAAATTACTGTAGGCAGATTACAAAGGCAAAAGTTTTTCTTTCAGCAAGAATAATAAAATTAACAAAATTCCTTCAAAATTCATTAAAAAGAAAGGGAAAAAGACTTCACAAATACATAATATTAGAAATGAAAGGAGACATCACTACAGATGCAAGAGATGTTTACTATGTTGTTACTATTTGTGAAGAATGTAGTCACCACTGGGAAGGGAAATGGTGGGGGTCAGGAGGGAGCAGCCTGTGTGCATTGCCTATTACAAAGTGGAATCAATAAAAGAAAATTTGCCCAAATGTAGATTTTATAAATAGCGTTTGCATACTAATTTTCCCTTATAAGGACCTGAATGTGAAGTGTGACGACCCATCCTCACCATGACCCTGTGAGATAGAGTTCGTGATTCCCATTTTGTACGGATGAAATTAAGGTTGAAAGAGTAATACACATGGCTAAAAGTAGAGAATGAGGATTGATTTTTACTGTTTTTTAAGATTTAATCATGAAGAATCTTAAACTTACGAAAAAGTTGAAAAAATCATACAGTGAATTCCATGTGCATACCACCTAGATTCCAAAGTAAATATTTTATCTTATTTGCTTTATCACATAAGTTACAGGATAAAAATTTGAATTTACATTCTATGTGCTATAAATTCCATATTCTTTCTACCACATCCAAACAAACAGATTTACTATCACTAAGGCGGTTCTGTGTGTCATAAAGTCAGATAGCTGTTTCCAAATGGTACTTTCAGGTGTATACAGAGCATCATCAGCATCTTTGCAATAAGCATATGGCTTCCTAAAGTGACTATCTTGAAAGCAACCATAGTCCTTTCACTATTTCTGCTCTGCATGTTATGTTTCTCCTCCCTTTCTTTGGCTTATCCTTGACACTTCCAGCCAGCTTCAGCCTCTTCTCTTTCTCTCATCCATTCTGCATCTTTTTGCAGAAATTTCCTTTGCCTACAGCATTCCAGAAACCCAGGTTAGGCCAAACAGGAAAGAATGGCAACACTAAAATGCCTTTTGGGGCTACCATTTACTCTCCCTCAGGATTCAGCCATGATTATATTCTTACGCCTTTTTTTCTATATATTCTTGAGGAAAATGTGGACTATTTTCGCCCTGCACTAAACAATGCTGTGATGGTTAATTTTATGTGTCAACTTCACTAGGTTAAAGGATGCCCAGATAGCTGGCAAAACATTATTTCAAGGTGTAATTGTGAGGGTGTTTCTGGAGGAGATTAGCATTTGAATTGATAGACTGAGTAATAAAGATTGCCCTCATCAATGTGGGTGGGCATCGTCCAATCCACTGAAGGATGGAATAGAAACAAAAGGTAGAGAAAGGGTGAATTTGCGTCTCCTTGAGCTTAGACATCCATCTTTCCCGCCCTCAGACATTGGTGCTCCTGGTTCTCAGGCCTTCGAGCTTGGGCTGCCTAGGACTTACACCATTGGCTCTTCTGTTCACAGGCCTTTGGGTTTGGGCTGGAACTTTGCCACTGGCTTTCCTGGGCCTCCAGCTTGCAGACAGCAGGTCGCGGGACTTCTCAGCCTCCATAATTGCACAAGCCAGTCCCTTATAATAAACATCTTTCCATATACCTTTTTTTTTTTTTTTTAAAGATTTTATTTTTTCCTTTTTCTCCCCAAAGCCCCCCGGTACATAGTTGTGTATTCTTCGTTGTGGGTTCTTCTAGTTGTGGCATGTGGGACGCTGCCCCAGCGTGGTCCGATGAGCAGTGCCATGTCCGGCCCAGGATTCGAACCAACGAAACACTGAAACACTGGGCCGCCTGCAGCGGGGCGCGCGAACTTAACCACTCGGCCACGGGGCCAGCCCCTCCATATACCTTTTTATATCCTATTGGTTCTGTTTCTCTGGAGAACTGTGACTAATACAAAGGCCTATGCCTCTTTTATTGTTTTAATTGGCCATACTTTCCAAACTTATAGATACATGGTTTTTGGTTTTTGATTTTTTATGAGGAAGATTGACCCTGAGCTAACATCTGTTGATAATCTTCCTGAGATAACTTCCACGCCAATCTTCCTCTATTTTGTATATGGGACACCATGACAGCATGGCTTAATGAGCAGTGTGTAGGTCTGTGTCTGGGATCCAAACCCACAAACCCTGGGCCACTGAAGTAGAGTGAACTTAACCACTATGCCACTGGGCTGGCCCCAATACTGTGGTTTTTTAACATTCTGATACAAATAATATTTTATCAACATAATTTTGTCATTCATTAAGCATTTACTGAACATCTACTATGAGCTAGCCATCATTGTAAGCATTACAGTTACAGGTATGAATTAAAAAAAACCCAGAATTACCACCCTCAAAACTAATTGTCATCTGCTTTTATAAGGTGGGTACTATTCACTTTTTCAGATGAGAGAAATGGAGCTCAGAGAACTCAAGAACTAGTATAAGATGACCCAACTAGGAGCTGTGACCTTGGAAATGGAACTCAGAGCTGACTATCTCTGAACCTTCAAACTTCTCAATGACACACTAAGGCTTTTTACACCACCTAAAAAATTAGTTCTGAGGCTCAAGTTCAAAACAAACGTCATTTGGAGCAGAAGGAACTGGAGCTATAGTTTCTCTTTGCATGGCCCTTGAGCTAAGAATGCTTTTTTCCGTATTTAAAGGATTGTAAAACAGCAAAAGCAACAACCATAAAAACAGAAAAGAGTATGCAACAGACGCGTATGTGGCCCTGCAGAACAAAATATTTCCTATCTGGCCTTTTACAGGAAAAGTTCACCCACCCCTGACTTGGAATATCAGAATCAATCCATCTGTCTATAGTTTTTTGTTTTAATAACACGGCTCACGTGCTTCATAAATAGGCACCACCATCAATTATTCCACCCACTGTTTCATGAGTAAATAAATGCCCTCTCACAGCATTCCTGGGGAAGGTGGTTTCACACGTTGTTATAATTCCTGATGAGAAGACAAGCTGAGCGGAGGCAAAGCGGATGAAGAGGGAAGCCACGCTG
The DNA here is from genome assembly GCF_037783145.1 of Equus przewalskii. NCBI lineage: Eukaryota > Metazoa > Chordata > Mammalia > Perissodactyla > Equidae > Equus > Equus przewalskii. The sequence continues at coordinate 36,036,837 of NC_091842.1, read as the reverse complement.
CTTGTTTAAAGCGCCATCGCCAGCTAACGGAATTTCTCTTTCCCAAGTTATTGAAATCTGTGTTGGAGAGGGGTGGTTTGATGGAATCAGCACTTTCAGAGACATCGACAGCAACTAAATTGGAAAAATGCACCAAACCTCGGGTTTCAGCGGCCTATCGACTTAATATAGATTGAGTCTGGAAGAAAAATATTGCACAGGGTGCAGTTTGCACGTCCCATCATCTCATTAAAGGCTTGGCTATGGATAACACAGTGGGCCTGTCTCTCCCCAGCTCCCAGCTGAGTGAATCAGTCATGCGAGGGGTAATAATGTACCACTTCGTGGCACTTTGAAGGAACTGCCATAATTCAGCCTGAAAATCCGCTCTGATTATTATTTACAAAAATAAAGCCTGCCTATACCTATAACCACTTCACTTTCCTGTCACTTGCCACTCCCATCTCTGCCTTCTTACGGATGACCCACACAGGGAGATGATAACAAACAGCAGCCTTCATGGCCTCTCCTGGCCTGCCAGCCGCCCGATTATTTAATTACAGTCTCCCAGCTTCAGCACTTCGCGCTTACCTGGGGATGTAAGTGAAATGTGTCAGAAATAAAGAAATAAATTACAAGCTAAATCAATAGGAAAGAACTGCGTAAATTGGCATCGCGCTGGATATCTGTTTATCCAAAGGCTTTCAAAGTCATTTAGACCTTCAAGAAAAAAAAAAAAAAAAAAGAAGACAAAAACACGGGAAGTTGGAGAGGTAGTGGAAACAAGAGGGAGATGTCTATCTTCACACGGCCTCAACCTGTATCTGTCTTGGCTTCCTGCAGAGCCCCTGAGGTTAGCCTTCATTTTCTTCTCTGACGAAGGCGCCAAGACGTGGTTTCCTAAGTGGAAAATTTAAAAGTAATTTTTCACCTTGAGAGAGAGGTTTCCTTCTGTTTAATGCTTACTCAGGCAAGACAGCAAATCTCAAAAACAAACAAATTGGAGGCACTTCTGCCAAAACTCCACTCAGAGAGAAAGGAAGATGGAAGAGAACATTCTCCTGCTTGGCTCGAGCTCGAAGGAGCGCTGGGGTGAAATCCTGAAAGCCAGGCCTCTTTTTCTATGCTTATCTCAGATAGTAACAGCAGCCTCCCCTAAAGTCCCTAAGGCATTTTGATCGTTAGTTTTATAGATTAAGCAGAATTGAAAGGTTGAGGGTTTGTACACGTAACGATTCTGTGCCCAATTCCGGTGTGTGGGCTTTTCCCCCCATACCAAGCAGTTCTCAGACACCAGCTGGGTGTCCTACAATTTCACTCATTTCTGACACTATCTACCTGGAGGCAGCTTCAGATTCCACAGGTTAAGGGCTCAATCCCACAAGATTGCTCCCCGCCACACACACTTCAGATGCTGACGGTCTCAAAGAGCAGATTGTCACCAGTACTGCTGACCAAACCGCTGTAGAATAGAGGTTCCAATGATCCCCTCCTTCAGTTTGATTAATTTGCTAGGGCTGCTTCCAGAACTTCAAGAAACATTTTCCTTACTAGATCAGTGATTTATTATGAAAGGATATAACTCAGGCACAGCCAGATGGCAGAGATGCATAGGTCAGGGCATGGGGAAAGGGTACAGAGCTTCTACGCCCTTTCCAGGTGGGTCAGTCTCCCCTAATCTCCACGTGTTCACCAACCTGGAAGCTCTCTGAACCCCATCCTTTTGATTTGTTATGGAGGCTTCATTACATAGGCAGGATTGATTAAATCATTGGGCACTGGTGATCGATTCAACCTCCAGCCCCACTCTTCTCCCCAGATGCCAGGGGCTGGGACTAAAATTTCCAACCCTCTAATCACATGGTTGGCTCCCCTGGCAGCCTGTCGCCATCATTAGGTGCTTTCCAAATGTTACCTCATTAACATAAACTCAAGTGTGGTTGAAAGGGGTTGTTATGAATATCAAGACACCCATCACTTAGGAAATTCCAAGTATTTTAGGAGCTCCGTCCCAGAAATGGGGAAGAAGACCAAATATATGTATATTTCTTACCATAAATCACAACATCGCAGCATGTATGCGTGAGGGCATTTTCCATACCTTTAAGTTCCGCTTATGAGAAATGAGAGACCTGGGATGCAAATGCTGTATCTCCCCAATAAAGATACTGTATTGGTCAGGAAATATTTGAGAGGGAAAGCAACAACAACTCACTTTAGCTAGAAGCAATAACTAAAGAGCCTGGTTGGAATTCCAGGGGTGACACTAACTTATGGGGGTCAGGGATTCAGTTTAATCGATTTCTCTTCTCCCCTCCGCTCCCTGATTCTCCCATCTTCTCTGTAGTTTTCCCCATCTTCCCAATTCAGCATCTCTCTCTGTCTTGACTTTTCCTCTTCTGTGTTTTAAAAGGGTTTCTACCAAGAAGTCAGCCTCAGAGAGCCACAGGCTCACATTATCAGAGCTTTGATCCCCAAAGGAAAGAAAGGGCTTCTTTCTCCTAAAAGCAGCAGATAAACTCCCAGGAGGCTTGGCAATTCACCCTGCTTGGATCAATGTCCTCCCGTTTGAGTATTCATTATGACGCAGAGGCTGGCTACTCACCTATAAAGAAGAGCAACCATGTCCACATCCTAAGGCAGCTGTCACAATTAAATGATATCAAAGCTTAAAACACTTGCCATGAAGCGTAACCTTCAGTGAACCAATCCAGGTCTTAGGGACATTATGTAAATTTGGGGCCCACTAGGCCTCCTTTTCCCCACTAATTAGAGTGTCCATCTGTCCTGACTTGGCTGTGACTGAGGGGTTTCCTGGTTCATGGATATCTAGTGATAAACTTGCCCAGTTTGCCCAGGATGAAGGGGTCTCCCTGAGTATGCGACTTTCAGTACTAAAGCTGGGACTGTCCTGGGCAAACAGGGTTGGTGGGTCAGCCTTCCACTAATTTATATCTCCTGGATTTCCCCCCTTTGTTACGGATCATTTAATGCTCTCATAAAGATAAAAGCTCTATCCTGTTCTCTTGATATGAGAATAATGGTAAAATTTCCATTTGGGAGAGCCAAGCTTCAAAATAAAACCTGTTTTATAAAATCATTAAACCCCTAAGGGATCTTTTCCATACATGCCTTTAAAAACACCTAGGATTCATATACACACATGCTTTCTCCTGAAGTGATGGATCAACAATGCTGTCATCTATTTCGCGTTTTGGCATTACACAGATCAATACCAAGTTAAAATCACACAGTAGTCATAATAGCTGCATCCTTAGGATTTTTTTTAAATAAAAAGAAACTCTTACCAGAGGGACATTTTAGAATATATCTTAGGCATCATATGTTTAAGGATCTTAATATTTTCATGGAAATCAAAGTCAAAATTAAAGAGTAAACAAAATTTTAAAAAATTTTAATGTTGTGCCTATGGCTTGAAAAATATCACCAGCTAGAAAAGGCATAGGAAACTGTTATAACACTCATGAAATAAGGATGGAACAAGAAAGAAAGAGAGGGAAAAGAAAGAGAGTGAGAGGAAGAGGAGAAAGAAAGTGAAGGGAGCAGAAAAAGATATAAAGGGAAAGAGGAGAAATATAAGAAAATGAAAAGATAGGAGTGAAGAGAAGTTGGAAAGAGAGAAGATAAAAGAGATCAGAAGATATGGGGGCAGGAGAAAGAAAATCCCTTGGCTCCTCTTTTTAAACAAAACTCTAGAGAACACCTTCTTGCATTAAGGTAATGTTTATTTCTTTTTATAATTCTATCACCTTCTCACACAAGTTGTAATTTGAATTTCTTGATGAGTTTTGGGGACATCTTTATCTTTTCAATGGAAACATCATTTATTTGAAGGAGGAGCACAGCAAGAATTCTATGTAGAAAAAGATATTTTAAGAAGTCAAATTTCTCAAATGTTCAATGTATCTAAATATTGGGAACTGCCTAAATGTATAAAAATAAGTTAAAATTATATTCATTATTTCCGATCTATAACTCTTAAGAGCTGTTAATAATACTTATGAAAAAATTGATGACTATATTCCCTAACTTTATTCCTGGAACACTACTGCAACACAACCGTATTGTAACCATGAGGAAGAAAGCCACGTTCTAAGGATGCATAAAAGAAATATAGAAATATTCTTGCTCCTGATGACACTGGGGATATGCTATATTAGTTCTGGACTGCCAAACTCAGACATCTTTTTATGTGATAAAAATGAACTCTGTCTTCCACTTCTGAACATGAAGGCACAGGAAGGACGAGTCTTAATCTCCCACTGTATGGTAAACAATAAGAAAGTTAGAATATATATAGTATATGTATATTATATATATCATTATATATCACAAGTACAGAAAAATATATATCACTATATATCTATATCATAACTATGTTCAGATGTTCAGATGTGAAACAATAGATTACATAGGTCTGGGATCCCAGACAGAAGGGAAAAATATGAGTTGAGCCCAAGCTTTCTCCATTCTTCGTGGAAGGAATATCTTGATGATGGACACAGGGAGAGGGAACCCAGAAAGAGTCCAGTGGCCTCAATGATTTGAGGAGATGGAGATCAATAAATATTTAGGGAAGCTGATGAGCCTGGAAGTTATAAGGAACAGTTTCGGAAATAAGGGAGTCAGGTTGTTGGTCAAAGTGTGCAAAGTTTCAGTTGCACAGAATGAGTAAGTCCTGAGATCTACCGTACAGCATGGTGACTATAGTTAATAACACTGCATGGTATACGTAAAGTTGCTAAGAGAGTAGATCTTACGTGTTCTCACCACACACACAATGAAAGGTAACTATGTGAGATCATGGCTATGTTAATGGTCTTGACTGTAGTGATCATTTCACAATGTATATCGGCATATCACGTTGTACACCTTAAACACATAATTTTTATTAAAATAATAAAAATAAATCTATTTAGATATGAGAAGTAGAAGTCTATTCTAAAATTGATGGCTTTTTCCCAAATTAAGTTGCTGGAAGCTTGCAGTAAAATGTTTTCCTCCTCTTAAAAACAAGAATAAGGAAGTTATGTTGAAAAAGAATGCCTCAAAATCTGTATCAATGTCCTTTGGAGCGGCGGCTGCATACAAGACCGCATATGCATAGAGGGAAACCACAAAAATCCGGGCAAAGAACAGGGGAATTATGAGCAGAATAATTACCAGAGAATCATACAGTGTGGGAAGATGTTCAAACTTTAATTAGAAAAATGGAGTCTTTGGCGGCCATCTGGGGCATTCAGTGAAAAACTCTAGAAGGATCATGACTTAATAATTAAGCTGAGGTATCTCTGAAGTTAAGATTTTCCAATACTCGCCCCAGAAAATCTCGACCATAAAACAAGTCTCAACAAATTTAAAGGGATATAAAGGGATTTGAATCGACAGATGCAACAATATCATAACCTCAGCCTTGGTGGGATTTTTCATAGAAATTGATAAGTTGATTGTAAAATTCATGTGGAAATTCAAAGGAACTAGAATCACCTAAACAATTTTGGAAATGAAGGACAGAGCTGGAGGACTTACACCACTTAGATTTACTATTAAGCCACAATAATTGAGGCAGTGAAGAAAAATAAAAATAGAATAGAAATTGGCATAAGGATGAGTATATAGGTCAATGGAGCCAAATAGAGCATCCATAAATATAGGGCATATCAATTGATTTTCAACAAATGTGCTGAGGTAATTCAGTGTGGGAAAGGATAATAGTTTCAATAAATGTTACTAGAACAACTAGATATCCATATGGAAAAAGATGAACTTCACACTATATAAAAACGAACTAAAAGTGGACCATACACCAGAACCTAAAAGCTAATATTATAAACTTTCTAAAAGAAAGAGAGGATAATTTTTCATGGCTTTGGGGTAGACAAGATTTCTTAGGACACAAAAAGCATGAACCATGAATGAAAAACAATGATAAATTGGACTTCATCAAAATTAAAATCTTCAGTTCTTTAATAGACTCTGCTAAGAGAGTGAAAAGGTGAACCACAAACAGAGGGGACAAATTTACAATATATTTGAATATATATATATTTGTCATACTGACAAATATTGAAAATATTTGAATATATACATATATATATGTATGTGTCTTAACTAGTCAATAATAAGATTAGTAACCTAATGAAACATAAGCAAAAGTTATGAACAGATGCTGCACCAAAGAAGATCTAAAAATGACCAATAAGCATATGAAAAATGGTCATTATTATTTGCTATGTGGGAAATGAAAAATTAAACCAGAATAAGATATCATTACAAACCAATGAGAATGGCTAAAATTAAAAAAACCAACAATGCCAATCATTGGCGAAAATATGGAGAAGTTGGAAGTCCCAGGGAAGGTAAAATGGTGTAACCCTTGGAAAATACTTTTGAAGTTTCTCATAAAATTAAATATAAACTTACTATATGACTCAAGAATTCCACTCCTAGAAATTCATCCAAAAGAAATGAAAACATGTGTCCACACAAAGACTTGCACATGAGCATTCATAGCACCTTTCTTCTTAACACTCTATAACTAGAAACAATCCAATGGTCTCTCAACAGATGAATGGATAAACAAATTGTGGTATATACATGCAATAGAATACTATACAGCTATAAAAACAGAATGAACTAGAGGCAAATACAGAAATATCAAAACATTATGCTGACACAAAAGACTACAAACTAAATGAATTCATTTATGTGAAACTCCAAAAAAGACAAAGATAATCTCTACTGACAAAAAGCAGTTAGATAGATGCATTTTATGCATGTAAATTCCATCTCAAGGTTGATTAAAAGTGATATGGACAATGATAACCCAGTTGGAAGCCCCTAAATCAGAATACGAAACAATATGAAATTTGATCTCATCCTTTATAGTAAACACACCTACACTTGCGGACACACAGAGTTAAGACTGAAAAGAAAGAATCAGGGACAGAATGTTTAAAATTATTTTGCATGAGTGTCAGAATTTGGACAATTTTATTTCCTTATTTTCTTATTTCCAGTTTTCTACATTGAATGGCATTGGTTTCATAATTTGGAATAATGTGGAATAGAATCATTTTCCTAAACATATGTCATCATATCTGATGGTTGGTACTTACCTTTAAGTTCCAGGTTATTACCAGTTTAGGATGTGGATGACCCTAGTCACTGAGCAGTCTTGGCAATGCTGAAGTCCCTCCCATTTCTGTTGTTTGTGGTGGTGTTTTCTCCTCTGACCCCATAATCGATAGTTTCCAGTATCATCTCCCCAGAATATAGGCTCTGTCTGGTTTGTGCATCAATGTGACCAGGAGGAGTTGTGAAAATACAGATTGCTGGGACGTCCCCCGGAGTTTCTGATTCAGTAGGTGGCGTGTAAGGACCAAGTGCAGGAGACTCACCGATGAAGCAGGAGTTATTGCCACACAAAAATAAATGGTAGATATCAAGTTCCCACTGTGTCTCCAGTCATGAGCTAGGGCTTTGCGTAAGCTTTCTCCAGTTAGTCCAGAAAGACAGTCTTAATTCAAGAAATATTATTATCCCTATCATTGTCTTCAACAAGAGAAAGAAAAATAACGCAAAATACAAGTACGTAGACATATGTAGCCCCATGCTTGAAAAAGTAGACTGAATTCGTAATCTGTAGGAACTACACCAGCAATTTACAATAATTGAGTAAACAATTGGCTTTCTTTTTTTGAGCAATATTCTGAGCTCATTATCTTTTTAGTATTTATTATTCTCATTACAAGGAGTCACTTCATCAATAGCACTTTAGACTAAGCTTTAAATACTAGAACAGTAACATAACTCTGTAACCCCCAGTATCCTAGTAATTTTTTTCCCACCTTGAGTTCTCCCATATCCAATATAACGCTCAGGACTGACTTATGGAGACAACTGATAATATGTATTAAATGCTTGCTATACCCAAGCACTGTTCTAAACACTTCATATACATTGATTCATTTAACTTTCATAACCACATTATAGAGGGGGCACAATTATACCATCGTTGTCTCCACTTTACATTTTATTTCTTGACTTCTTGCTCAGTTTGGTGTGCCAACACCTTGCCTAATTGCCTGACCTTGGATTGAATATGCTGACCTCACAACTCATTCTCTTTCCATTTTGCTGTTCCACCTTCTGAAAACAGCCATGGTAGGAGAATTTACAGTAGTAGAACTTCATGTTTAATGGAAAAAACAGGGTGTAAGTTAGAAACACCTAAAAGTAATTTTAAAAAGCATAACACTCCATCTCTGAATTCCTTGAAATATTGGGAGAAGGTTGAAGACTAAGTTTCCTAACTTGGACACGATTTTATTTCAACATTAAAGGACAGAAAGATGACACCCCCATATAACTGAGGGAGTTGGGGGCATCATTCCTGTCACCAGGAGAGGCGAAGGCATCTGGTACCTAGATCTCTACTCTGGCTTCTGACTTCAGAAATGCTGGGCTTGGTTTCAGAATTTATCAGTTTGGTTTGGAATCAACTTCAATTTTTAAGATTTTTTTATTTAAACAAATTTTCCAGCTTTATTGAGATATGATTGACAAATAAAAATTGTATTCATTTAAAGTGTACAATGTAATGATTTGATACACATATACATTATGAAATGATACCCACTATCAAGTTAATAAACATATCCACCGCCTCACATAGTTACCATTTTGTGTGTATGTGTGGTGAGAACTCTTGAGATCTACCGTCTTAGCAAATTTCATGTCTACTATACATTAACTATAATCTCTGTGTGGTACGTTAGGTCCCAAGGACTTATTAATCTTATAACTGAGAGTTCATGCCCTTTGACCAAAATCTCCTCATTTTCCCCAATCCCCAGCCCCTGGCAACCACCATTCTACACTCAGTCAACTTCAATATTTTGCAACATTCTTGACTTGGGTTGATTCTTCTCTTGGGTTAAGTATAAGGTATAATTTAGGTAAAATTTCCCCACCTTTTCTTAATTAATATGAATTCCCCCTGCTCCCACTTAAGGAGAAGGAGAGAAGTCTAAAGATTAGATGTTATATAGATATGTATTGATATAAAACATGTCAGAAGAAAACTCAAGGTGGTTATGGGTACGTATAACCACTCTGTGACTGAGGGCACAGAGAATGAGTTCTCCAGGAAAGAACATCTGAAATATGTTTTGAAGCATGAGAATAAACCAGAAGAATAAGAGAAAGGAAGGCCAGGCAGACAGAACCATGTGGACAAAGGCACAGAGGCAAGAAGCAGCAGTATGTTTGGGACCTGAAATGCCATATGCCCACCTACGGGGTAAATTTGTGGCAAGAGATGAAGCTGAAGACAGGATGAAAGTCAGCTCATGAAAAGCCTTGTGTCCCTTCGTCTTGAATACTCAGCTACAGAAAAGGATGAGAGCACTATTTTTCAAGCAAGCCCCTTCCTGACCATCTCTGGGGAGGTGTCTCTGACATAGCAGGTCTGTGTATGCAGCCAGTATTTGAAGAGCTTTTCCTTCATGTTTCTTGATAAAGAAGGTTTTGCAACATCACTCACTACATTAAAATGCTTTCTTAGCTTCAGGGGACTGAAAGCATTTTTATTATGTTCCAACATTATTTATCCTCCCCGTACACAAGAGTGAAAAGCAGAAATCCAAAGAGAAAAATCCTTCTAATGTCTAAAACATAGCCATGGTCCATTTGTCTGCCCTTGCAGAGGTAGAGAGATGACAAAAAAATGTGGGAGAAGGCTGGTTCCTGCTTGCTACCTTCCCAGGATGTATAGATGGGTAGAGGCAAGCTCTCAGGGAGATTTCCACTACTCAAAATTGAGCCCTCATTCTCACGCGTGTCCTGAAACTCCATTTCAGCAGGACACATTTCAGACTTGTCTTCCTTTAAGAAGCCCCATCCATTCAGGTCACATTGTCTGCAAGCTCATCCACGGACAGTCTTTCATCAGAAAGAAAATCAGCTCACAGGTGTAACAATTACATAGTGTCAGTGGACACTAATTCATTTGCAGGAAATGCATAAATTCTTATTATTTAATAAAAGAAATTAATTTTTCTCAAGTCTCCAAATTGTCTTATGACAGAAACTTAATCCAAATCAATTTAAGGTACCCTGAGTGAAATCAATATTTTTCAGACAACTCAAGGGTCACTTCTATGTATTTTCTGAAGGGTGACACATACATTGTAGAGGAGATTTTTAACACAACTCGGGGAGAGGAGACTATTGTTGCCTGTTCAACATTGTCTATCCACACTAGAATCTGCTGGGATTGACTTTACTATGACTGGGGCCAGTTGCATGCATCTATCCCAGCTGGAAACGGCTGAGTAGTGAATATTTCCATGTGTTCCCCAGGTTCCAGGTCACTTTGTGTCTTGTCTGTCCCAAAGTCAGTGCCTCCCTGGGTCAGCCATCTGTCTCCTAGCTCTTTCTTCTCTCCTCCCAGGGACCACAGTGAGCTCAGTAGGTTTCTCTTAGGCTCTCTATCTTGCAGGCTCTGGTGCTTTTTCTACTCCACTGATGACAAATGAAGCCATCGTAGTAACCTCTGTATGAGGCCTGATGCCTCCTTGAATTTCACCAAGGAAATAATGCACAGGTTTACTATGGCCTTGGGTCTTTCCTTCATCTGGGAGTTTTTCCTTCTACAAATGGGTTTGTTGACTTAAGGAAGTGGACAGAGTGCAGGGCCCCTCCTGGGAGACTCATAACAGCCTCTGATTCTAATTTGATTTGCTTCCTCCTCTTTTAGAATCTTAGCTGCTGAGTGTGGAGATAACCTTTCTCCTCAGTTCCTAGCACATTAGCATGTGTACTTAAAGCTTTTGTTTCTTCATTCATTCATCCACCTATCCATCCATCCATTCATCCATTCATTCATTCATTCTCCACTTCCATTACTTCTCTCATGAACAACCATCGAAGGTGGTTATTGTATACTTTCTGATTTGTACGTTTCCTTGCAAAATGTGTATGATTGTTTTGTGCACATGCATTTTAATTTATATAAATACTTTGGTTATAATTTAATTTTGTCCATGGTGTTTTTCTTTTTTCTTTTTTTTTTTTAAAGATTTTATTTTTCCCTTTTTCTCCCCAAAGCCCCCCAGTACATAGTTGTATATTCTTCATTGTAGGTCTTTCTAGTTGTGGCATATGGGACACCACCTCAGCATGGTTTGATGAGCAGTGCCTTGTCCACGCCCAGGATTCGAACCAATGAAACACTGGGCCATCTGCAGCGGAGCACTCGAACTTAACCACTCAGCCGTGGGGCCAGCCCCATGGTGTTCTTCATTAACCAGAAATCCTTTGCCTTCTCGCCGTCTCTTCTTTCGTCAGTCTTGGGAAATCTTATTTAGTGTGGGCAGGAGAAAATAAACTGGACAAGTCCTGAGCATTTAATTCTAAAAAGTGTAGAATGAAATATTAATATTTTCTATGACCTCTCACTCCTTTGACAGTGGGAACCTGGTCTACTTTAAATGAGAGGAACATAGACAAGGGACAAAAATTAATTTCAGAAAACAAAATCCCAGAAGTTAAAATATTAAAGAACTATCTTCCCACATGCCCATTGGACAATCACATAGATATAAACAGTCCAACCTCTTCTAGGTGTTCTTTATACCAGAGCGTCAACACAGTTAGCAAACGTTTTTCTCTTGGTTGCATAGATCACGTTTCATACTGTGATGTGGCATTGATGTATTTTACTCTGATGAAAGGCTTCCCACCAAGGAAACCCTGCAAGCTAATCAACTGGGATATGAACATTCCCACTTCTTGTCAGTGTCAGTTCCTGCCACATCTTTTGTAGACAATCTCTTGAGTCACTTCCTCAAAGGGAATTTAAATTAACACGTGTCTGTTGATTTTCACTAATCTTGCTCACATCTGATTTCTAAGTTGGGTGAATTCCCGCCTCTGCTCCCAAGTGCAAATAATAATGGCACTGCAGTGTTAAAGCAAAAACACAGACTTTGGAATAAGATTGATCTAGGTCCTAAGCTTGGCTCTGCACCATTTCCTCAACAGTGAATTACAGATAATAATTAATAGGACTCCAGTGAGGGTAGAATGAAATAATGTATATAAAACGTTTAACACCGTGCCTGTCACATAGTTAGAGCTTAGTGTTAACATTCGTTGTTATTATTTGCTACATCATTCAGTGCCCTACGTTTTGCCCACTTCATTGATATGCACCTCATCCCTACGGTGACCAGGAAATGTAATGGGGTGAGAATCTACTGTATTGCGTGACATTTTTCTGATGCAAGTAGAAAAATGGCCTCCTTCTACCAAAGGGCCTTCATCTACAGAACAGCTTTAAAATATCGTGCCAGGCACTGCAAGCAATTCTAACACATGAAGTCTGAGATGTCGAGAAAACCTTTGCAGGGCTATTTCTCTGGGGGCTCTAGAGGATTCGAAAGGTGTGCAGTCTTGACCTTACATAGCAACGGCATGATTTTTCTCAAGCATGAAGCATGACGGCACACTTCGTCTAAGACCCGGAGGCCATGGCCTCAGGAAATTGGAAGCTTGGAAAATAAGCATTCAAAAGGTGAAAATGTTTCATCTGGTTATTAGGAAAGGAGAGAAAATAATGTCTGTTAGGAGCAGGGCCTGCAACATTTGCATGGATGAGCTTAGTGCATCCACCAAGGTGTCCTTGGCTTATTGGGCTAATTTTATCACCCTGTGGGGATGGAGATGAAGGTGGGACCTTCTTAGCCTCCACCACAGAGATCTGTTGTTTCTGATAGGGGTTTGAGTGGGGTCCAGGTCATGGTAGTTTTCCCCCTGATTATTAAAAAGCTGTATTTTCAAATAAAAACAAGGAAAACAGAGAGAGATGTAAAGAAGAAAATAATCTTCCCTAATCCTCCCACCAAGAAACAGTCACTGATAACACCCTGTTGTGAGCTCTCCCTCCCTCCTCCTCCCTCCATTTATCTCTGTTTAAACAAGTTTATCAAAGTGTGTTTATACACCATAAATATCACCTGTTAAAAATTGTACTGAAGGGGTTCAGGACAGGTCTCCCCAAGATGTGCCACTTAGGCACGTGGAATATTCTGAGCTAATGGCAATCGGGACCCCTCGGGCTCCAGAGGACCGTTTCCTTCTCTCTTAAAGAACTTAAATTGGGGGCCTTGCCCATAATGAGTTATTACCAGAAATAAATTTTTATGACCTATCTGTATGGAAGGGCAAACCTCTGATTACTGAACATCTGTTCTTCTTATGGTACTCTGAATTATCCTCCTCTCCTCTCAAGCCCCAGGCCCCTATCCTATTCCTTGGCTCAAAATGGCAAAAAACACCTCATTTTACCTTTCTATCTCTGACCCTCTCATGTGTATGGGCTTCCTGTATGTATGCAATTAAATTTGATTTTCTCCTGTTAATATGTCTCATGTCAATTTAATTCTTAGGCCAGCCAGAAGAACCCAGAAGAGTAGAGGAAAATTTCTTCCTCCCCCACAGTACAGTTCAATGATTATTTTACTGAGTTGTGCAACCATAATCATAACCCAGTTTCAGAGCAGTTTCATTACCTCAATAAGATCCTTCATGCTCATTTATAATTAATCTCTCCTTCCTTCTCAACCTCAGATATCCACTGATTTACTTTCTATCTTTATGGATTCTATTTTTTATGAAGAATTTCATGTAAATGGAATGATACAATATGTGGTCTTTCGTGCCTGGCTTCTTCCACTTCACGTAATGATATTAAGGGTCATCTGTGTTGTAGCATATATCTGTACTTCATTCCTTTTCATAGCTGAATAATATTCCATTGTGTGCAGAGACCACATTTTGTTTATCAACTCACCCATGATGGACATTCAGGTTGTCTCCAATTTGGGGTTACCACGAATTATGCTACTTAGAACATTCGTGGGCTACTCTCATGTTTTCATTTCTCTAGAGTAAATACCTAGATGTGGAATTGCTGGGTCATCTCTTAAATTTATGCTTAACTTTTTAATAAATTGCCAAACTGTTTTGCAAAGTGGCTGTATCGCTTTACATTCCCACCAGCAATGTTTGAAGGTTCCCGTTTCTCCACCTCCTCAACAAACTTGTTATTGTCTGCTTTCTGGAGGATAGCCATTTTAGAGGGTGTGAAATCTATCTGTATCTCTATATGACTTTACTTAATCCAAGGAATCATTAAGATGGAAGCCTCAGAAGTCCTTAGTCGTCTTATCACATAAGTAAACAAGTCATGCTTTTCTGCTTATCAACAGAGTTTTGCTTTCTTTTGGCTCCGTTCTTTTTTTTTTTTTCCCCCCTCCTCTCCATTAACATCCTCCTGTGTATGAATACATATTGTCTGTGTCATGGTTTAAATTATTCTGAATAAACCTGGCACGGCAAATTGCTGGCACAGGTGGGATGTTCTCCCTTCTTATGCCCATGCAGACCTTGCTAATCATTTCTGCTTGGTGTACACAAGGTCTCAGAATCTTTTCCAGTGCAGAGTTCCAAGCAGCTGTTATCAACCAATTGGCGATGACATGAAGGATGAAATCGATTTACCATGCTTAATACATAAAGTTCTGTATATTGCTTTTTCATCAATTAAATTTATATCATAAGTATGTATTAAGCATTCTTCATAAAATAATTTTAATGGTCTGTAATATTCCATCATATGAACACACTATAATTTATTTAACCATTCACCTATTTTGAATACATAATGTTTTGCTGGTTTATTTCCATTATAAATAATGCTACAGTGAATATCTCATATATTCATATATCCTAGAAGTAGAATTACTGGATCAGAGAGTAAAAGATTTTTCAGTCTTTGCTTGGTTTGTCACGTAATTAAGCTTTTTTTGGTTTTCCTATTCAAAATGGCAAGGATTTTATTTCTCCATTATTCCTTTGTTCTTTGCTCAGTTCCTCACCCCAGAAATAGCCTTCAAAAGGTGGTAAAATAGCTCAAATCCCAGGCTTTGGTGAGTGTGCTCCTAGAAGGATGCAAGCAGGGAACTATGCACAGTGGATAAAGCCAGCTTCTTCCCCGGAGAATAGGGATTGGGCTCGTCCCAGGGTCCTGCCTCCCCAAAAGGATTCCAGCAGGGAAACAAACAGAAAAGATGTTAAGAGAAGCTGATGCCCCCAACTGAGGGACATAGGCCATCACAGGACAGTCAGCTGTCTCCCTCTCACACCATGATGTGTGCTCTAGTTTCACTTCTGGTTTCCAGGAATTACGGCCAATTCTGAGTCAAGTCCCAATAGCCCCGGATCCTTCCCATCAGGGACTATGTATGGCACACTCTCCCTGGGATCTGAGCAAGACTCTGATGCATCATATTCAGGGGCAGAGTGGTGGGCAATATGTTTCCATCAGATTTCTTCCCCTAAAACTCCTCTCCTGTTCTTTAGTAATAGACCTCTAGCTCTCCATGCCTTACCTTTTCTTAAAGAGTTCAGGCAGACAGATGGGAAAACATCAGTTACAAGAATTTTCATTGTTATTCTCCACTCTTGAAGGCATTATGATGACAAATTTACTTTGGCCATTATTTAGGGTTTATGTAGTCAACTGAGGTTATACCAGAGAGTAAGTGCTAGGAGGGTAGGGGGCTCTGCTGTTGACTGCTTTACCCCCAGCACATGGTCATTGTTCTAGAAATGTTGTTGAGTGAATGGAACAATGTATGTGAAGGTTCTTAGTAGCCTTAACATGAGGGATAACAGATCCTTGACACAACAATTTCAGTCTTGGGTATATACCCAACAAAAGTGAGCACTGACATCATCCAAAAGATACGTGCAAGAATGTTTATCATAACATTATTTACAATATCTGAAACTATTAATAACCCTAATGTTCACCAACTGTAGAATGGGATGGATACATTGTGATGCATTCAAACAATGGGATGCTACATAGTAATAAGAATAGAACTAAATGCAACAAGAAAATGCCATCCTAGAGACAATGTTGGATAAAAGAAATCAGACACAAAAATGTATATGTTGCATCATCCCATATACATGAAGTTCAAAGACTGGCAAACATAATATTTGGTGATAGAGACCAGAGGTGTGACCTTGGGGAGATATTGACTGGCATGGAGCAAGAACCAATAGCTGAAACTGTTCCATATGTTGACTTGAGTGTTATTTCCATGATGCATACATACGTACAAACCCATCAAGCTACGCACTTAGATTTATATGCTTTGCTGCATTGAATATTGTATCTCCATTTTTTTAACTGTGTTTCTTGATATGGCATTACAGCATTTTATGACCTGCCTCTTACCTCCCTTAATGCTCATATTTTGCTATTCTCTAACCAGTAAGTTCCTGAATATACCAGGTATTATCCCAAGATCAGGATTCTGCATGTTCTATTTCCTCCTTCTTTCAGCCGAAAATCTGCTCCACAATCTTCAGATGCCACTTTAGACATTATCACTTTCCAAGATAATCTCTTTGTCACCCTTCCCTCAAGACTGCATTAGCCAAGTGGGCATCTTTTTGCCTGCATAGCATTGAGTCTTTACTCCTAGCCCAAGTTGAATCTAAATTGCCTGTGTTCTAGTCTATCTCTCCCACTAGTTTTTCAGTCACTATGAGCAGGGATCTGCTCTGGTTCCCAGCTGAGTCCCAGCTTACAGTACATTGCCAGGCACTTTGCAAGGGCACAATCAATGCTCGTTGGATTGAATTCTGAATCTCTCCTCTCAAAAACCAAGATGCAGCATTGGCAGCCTGGATTTTTCTCCTCCCAAGAGTGTTGGTGTTTATAGGGTTTTTGCTAATGCCACACTGACATGTTCTCTGCACAGGGCCTGTTGGAAAATTAGATCAGGTGGCTTCCCCACTGTAACATATGACACTTTTCTAATTAGGGCAATGTTTAATTTACTGTCTCATGGCTTTTTGAATAAATATAAATTGTCATACTTAAGTGACAGGTGTAAAACCCAGGATGGCTGTGTTAGAGAGGTTAATCTGTTGTTAATCAAATCAGTTCTGCTTGACTTTCTCCCGAGGAGTGAGAGATAATGGCCCTGTTTAACTGGAGATTAGCCAGCTTTTGGCTGGAAATCCCTCAGGGCTCACCTGAGCCTCTTTGTGTCTCGTTCAGAATGAAGATATTCAAATGTGTCGATAATTAAAGTTGAGACCTTCTCCCTCCTTTGGCATCCCATGAAGTGAAGACATTTTCCATTGGTCCTTTCCATTGATCAGAAGGGGTTTTCTCTTAATCCAGTTAGTACTGGAATATTCTGGAATATTACTATAAGGCCCCTCAAATTCTAAATTCTTGCCAGTAATAGAGTTGGATATCTCGACTCACATTGCTGCTCATCACAGCAAATTTGGGGTGCTTGGGGCATGATGGGGTGCTGGCCTTGTCCTTGATGTGGCCTCATGAATGTGTCTCTAGCCCAGGAAGAGAGGGGCTCTAGCTAGAGCCAATGAAACTCTTGGCACAAGGAATTGTGAGATTGAGACACACAAGCAGAATGATTTGGGGTCTAGGAGACCAAATAGGTATTCCTCTTAACGTTTGTCAGGACCACATCATGGCTTTGGTACTGACAGAAGAGCAGCCACCCTTTGCAACCTCAGGGATCTGCGGCCTCAAGAGCACTAGGGTTCTTACGTCAGAGAAAACAACATCATTATGGCCTCCAACTCTAGGCATGAGGCAACATGGTCAGTGGCTTTGTAGGCAGCAAGGCGAAACAGTTACAGATGAGAAGACATACCCTGTTCTGGGACTTCTAGAATTATCTTAAGAAGATTGCGGGGTGGGGGGGGCGGCTTTGAAAACTTCATTATGCAGATAGTGGAAGAGCAAACAAAATCTGAATCATTACCATTCCTTTGAACTGCCCACTAAAGGAAGGTGATAAAATGATATGATTAAGACTGAGCACTGGCTTCAAATCCTAGCTTACTATACCAGTCATGTGACTATGAACAAGCCATTTAACCACTCCAAGTATCATTATTCTCATATGTAAAGTGAGGTTCTTTTGATTGAGACAATATGCATAATGCCCTTAAAACTGTGCCTGGCTATAAAATCACTAAATAAGCTTTCGTTTCACCATAATAATCCCCATTATCATCATGACCTCTTCATCATTACCATCATCACCATCATCAGTATCCTTACTGTCATCATCACCATCATGATCACCACCATTAGCATTATTGTTGTCATCATTATCAATATCATTACCATCATCATATAACCACCATCATCATCATCACTATTATTATCACTGCCATCATCACTATTAGTACTGGTAGAATGATATGAGGACTGAGGAAATTAAAATTATATTGGCATTATCACCTCTACTTTATAGATGAGGAAAGCATTGACCAGAATTAGAGACCACACAGTTAATCAGGACTGGGGCTAGAATTTGAACCCATTTCTTTCATGGACTAAAATCTAACACTCGTTCCAAAAAGAGAGTTGATACAGAGCAAAGAGCACATGAAAAATGGAATTGAACAACAGTAAATACTGTAGGATTATACATCTCCATTAATTTAAGATGTGACATTATTACATGGTTGATTAGTTTCAAAAGAAAGAACATGTTCCTAATTACTTGAATTTTGAGATTTATTTTCTTTGTTTCCCACCCATAGATGAATGATGTGGTAAGAAGAGACGTATGCTTTTGCATCTTTCCAGCCAACACCACACTGTTAATCTCCCCTGTGACCTTGAATTGTCTCTGGATTTTGGAGAGGCAAAACAATGCATCCACTTATTTTCCCGTAACTCACCCAGCATGTAAAACAAATAACTGGGCTGACATGTCTGAAGTGCGGTGTCGTGGGCAAAATAAGGAGGCAAGACAGTCTTGCTCTTCTATTTATGGACTATAAACCCTTTACAGTGGCATTGATGAAGGGTTTATAGTCAGTACACAAGCTGGTTACACCATAAATTGTAATGTTATATGATAAACTTGGACTTTATAGCAGTAGTAGATATCAAAGAAAAAAATGAGTTGGAGTCTGAAAGGATCTATCATTGGAGATACTTGCTGCAAGTTTAAATATTCAAGCTTGTTTTTGTCTTCATTTCATTCAAGCATCGGATAATTCATGTTCTTCTCAGTGAGGATTTATAGATTTACCTAGAGATCGACTGCGGAAAAAAAAAAAAAAATAACAACAGAAAACAGAAGGCACCCTGAATGGTGAATGGCATAGTCATGACGTGGATATGAAATAGAAGAGAAACACTGAATTATTCAAGCATTTGGGCTATTTTTACACTGGCAGATGACAGGTAAGTCCTCCCCCCAGTTTGGGGCCCGCTAATATAGCACCATTGTAAGACATCTTGGTTACTATATCGAGAAATGGAAAATATTTACAAGGGAAATGTGTTGAACGTAACTTAATTGCCTTGAGTTTACATTAAAGCTAAAAGCAGTAAAATGTCAACAAATGTTAATTTCCCGGCCTCTCTAATGGGCACACACTCTTTCAGCTCCCAATTCTGTCCTTATTCATTATGGAACCGAAATTGCTAATATTTACTTATTACTTATTTATATTTTCATTTGAAAGTAAAAATAAGCTCATTTGCCATAATAACAGCTTAATATTTCCAGTGCTAAGAAACCGTCTTTTTAAAGATTTCTATTAATGGCCTCTCAGAAGAAGAAATCAGAGAGTTTCCACTTTTTGCATATGGAATACGAAGGAAGTATCATTAAGTTAGAACATGATCATCATTCTCTTTGGTACTCACTTTGTGCTCTGGAAGATAAGGTGCCCTGAATTCACAGAGGAAGAGAACGGCTTGATATTGGCTGAGGGCTAAAACCAACCTGCAAAGAACGAGCGCTAAGAAGACCCATCCCAGAGTCTAGCAGTTCAGTCTCACATCACATTTGCAAGCCTGAGACCATTTGGAGTTGACCTGCTAAAATGTTCCAAATAACTTGGCCAGAGGCTCGAGGAACTCTCAGCTTGGAGTGGGGTGGCCCAAGTTCTTCCAGTGAAATCAGCAGACGCTCTTTGGCAGATCTCAGAGCCTGAACTGCCATAGATCCTTATACCTGCATTCCTGGAGGCCCTTGGATGCTACTTACACATTCCCAATTTTCTGAAAGACATTCCACAGACTGTAAGCTGGAGGTCATCCCTTTGGCTTTGACCCAGCTATCTGACCTCCCTATTAACCAGCAGCTTGGGTAGATCACTCATGCTCTTGTCCACAGTGACTCCTCCTAACTCAAACCAGTACTAGAACCACCAAATCTCCCAGTTTTCCTGGGACTGAGGGACTTCCTGGGACATAGGACTTTCCATTTTAAATCCAGGAAATTTCCAACAAACCAGGATGTGTGGGTTACACTACTGGTGACCCTGAATTACCAGGAGTAGCTGAGACAGAGAAATTCAATTAGCAGCTGTACAAATCTGAGGGAGGCTCAGAGGAGAGAATGAAGGACTGAGAAAGATATAGAGCCATCTGTGTGGAGGCGAGGGGTAAATATCTAACGGATGGGGTCTAGAGCAGGGAAGGAAAATCAGTATCACCTTGTATGACAATTTGTATTGATTGTAAATGGCTGCCTGGAGTTATGCTTTGAGAAGTATTCTAAGGCTATTTAACAAAGGAAACATGAATGATAAACTTCACAGAGTGAAGGAAAATGATAGAAGCAAGCAAAGTACTTAATACTCAGATGTGAGAGAAAAAGAGAGAGAGAGGATGGGCTAAGAACTCAATGCAATGACCATTTAAACGTTAATTTAAAATCAACTTAAAAAAAATCCTACTCAGTAAACTAGAAGCAGTCAAAGCCAATGAAGAAATGAGAAAACATACAAGACTTTAATATTAACTGTTATATCCTTTTCTCTATGCGTAAATATGTTCTAAACAAATAGCACTATTTATACTGTTTGCCAACCTCATTCTTTTGTCCTGTTTTGTTCAAAAGACTATATTTTGAATAATACCCCTGTTGTTAAATACTATTCTGCAGCTTTATTGCAGATGGCTGCAAAGTGTATTATTTCATAGAATATGCCCAAATCTGCTTAACAGCTCTGCTATTGTTAGACAGCTGATTGCTAGTATTCACCTGTTTTTGACCTACAAGCATGACAGTTTCATATGATTCAACCTAATAACACATTTGCTCTTATGCCAACTTAATAAAATCATTAAAATTATAAGAATAATTTTATGGGCAATGTGCACCCTGTAGCCAGGGTTTGCATGTGGTTATTTCCTTAGGGCAAATTCCTGAAAGTGAACTTGCTAATTCTAAGGATAAATTCTAATTCTAAGGATGAAACATCAAATTTTTGTGCTGGAAGGGATCTGCAAGTTTAACCACTGCTCAGTGTAGAGAGGAAGTTGTCCCTCTGGCTTGGTGACTTGTTCAGAGCTGAGGACAACTGGCATAGCACCATGGAGAGTTCTGTCCAAAGTCACCTCTTAGATTTGAATTTGAGTCCTTCCAGGCCCCCTCGGACCAGTCCTAAAATAATGAAAGCACCTGATCTTCTTGCCAAAGATGCAGATCTGATGAAAGCCAGTGTGGGCATGTGTGTTCAACAGTTCAACAGAGGGTGAAGCCAAGTATGAAGGGCCTGGTTGGATCAGTCTGATGCTGGATTAGAATGAGGTTCTTCCAACTACAATCAGATATTCACATTCCATCTTCGTAACTTTATTACTTATATTTATCACTTAAGTTATAGTTCAGAGAGTGCATAAGCAGGTCCTTAAGCTGTTTCACAGTTTTCATTTAAATAAATGCATTCAAAAATATAATTTTATATCACCACCAAAATCCACTATTTTGCTCACCTATTTACCCTCCTCACTGTGCAAAACTGCATACTGAAGTCTCGAAGTTATTATTCCGTTCTCCCACCTCCTCTGCCAACCCTGAACTAGCAGAGTAGCAGACACCTCACATCCTTCTCTAATCTCAGCTCCTCTTCCAACTTCCTAACTCGAGCTTCAGCCTCTTGTTGGACATCAGTGGCCAACTGAACTGCCCACGGGAGATGCTAGCCCCCTGTGGCAGCCATGCTTTTCCCTTCTCCATGGCAGCACACGGTTCCTCAAACAAGCGCATCAAACCAACCGGAGTTTGGAGGCCTTCCGGTACTTACGTGGTGGTCCACAACCATCTGACACACGGGCCACACTTCCCCACATAGAGGTTGACGGATGACTCAGGACTTCCCCCAAGGATGCCTCTTTGTCAAGACCCGTTTCTCCAGTCTCCTGACTGGCTTGCCAATTGTTGGTTTGCAAACTGAGGGCAAGGAGAGACCAAGGAAAGAGGCGGAAGACTGTAGATTGGTAGGTGGCAGGTTTAATAAACAAGAGAAGTTACTTACCAGGCTTGTCTTGTGTGCCCACAAGGTGAGTAGATCTCTGCACTCACCCGCCAGAATCTTCAAAGTTTATATAGAGGACTTGATAGGGTTCGGTCACATGTACTGTCCAGATGGGCTCAATGTCTTCCTCTCTCAAGACCACGTCCTTGGAACAGCTCCCCCGATGGGAATGGTGGACAGAAGGTACATTCCCAGGATGGGGCAGGGGGTAGGGGGGCGAGAGTCTCTGATTGCCCCAGTCCAGCTCACGGGTCAACCGGCAGTCACATCCTCTCAATGACCTCCTCCAGCAGCAGCTCCATTTTACAGATGAGAACACCGAGACCACGGAACTTTAACAGCTTGTCCATGTTCACCCTGAAAACTTGCTATGGCGCAAAGAGGGCAAGCCATGTTTCTCCATATAGTATTGCGTGCCTTACTAAGGAACAGAGGGAAAATCACATGGTTTATAATCCAGGGTGCTCTTCATTCTTGTCTTGTAAATGGGAATGTCTTACATCTGCCTCCTTTTGCTCTCTTGGTTTGTATCAGTATATGACACTTGGCTAACTTGTCCTACTGAAATTTTTCTTTTTAACTGAGTGGTTCTGAACATATGTTAAAATCACTTGGGGATGCTTTTAAAATGTACTGAATCCTGAGCGCACCCAGAGATGCTAGTTTAATGGATTGGGATGGTGCCTAGAAATTAGTATTAGAATCACAAGTACCCCAGGTGACTCTAAGGTGAATCCTAGTTTGAGAACCACTGCTTTACCAGCATTGATATTACCGAGAATCTTTTTAGAAATTCAGAATCTCAGGTTCCTCCCACCCTTCCTAATCAGAATCCGCATGATAACAAGCTCTCTATATAATTTGTGTGTGCATTACAGTTTGAGAAACACTGTACTGTAAGGGTGCGTATTTTTACAGGTGATGTGGGTTCTCTCTTACAGCATCCTACTTGAGGTTGAGAACGCAACTCACCCTAAAAAAAATAATTAATAAGTAAATCAACATGTCAGTCTTATCATTTAGGCCTGAAGAAGCATGTATGACCTTCCTTGACTCATCCAAAGGATTTCAGTATCATGATAGAGCATTCCAAAATTTAGCACACAATTTTGAGTAGGCTGAGTCATTGTACACTATTCTTTCAACCTGTACCTCACTTGGGGCCCCAGAGGGTATCAGTCTTTGTAGGGGTTGAAAGAGGCTTGGGAATTAAGCAGCCTCCTTACTTACTATGTGATCATGGGTCAGTGACTTAACCTCAATGAGCTTCAAACTGTTTTTAAGAGAAGGAAATAAACTTGTGCATGCAGATTAACTAACGTGTGACAGGAGCTCAGGGAATGGTAGCACAGATGCTATGAGTTGCGTGATCTTGGGAAAACATGTTTAAAATCTATGGAAATTCTTTTTCTAATCCTTAAAATGACAAGAAAGTTTGTAGCGATGCCTCAGCATTAAATGAGAAAACACACAATGTATTTAGCAGGATGCCTGGCGCTTGGAAAAGGTTTGTTATCTCCATCATGGTCATCATCATTACTTCCCTCCGTTTAAGGCGTATGTATTTAGATTGGTCTTGATTTAGCAATTTTGGCCTAAAAGAAAAAAGACAAATTTGAAACCCTTGTTACTTCTTGTTTTTTCTGCTTTTCCTTCCCTTTTCCGCCCATTCATAAAGTTTTATTTTCTTTGTCTCCTTCTTATTCTGATGTACCTACAAAACATCACCTTCATTTCATTCAGATATCACCTCATTATTGTGTTCTTAATGATCATCTCTCCTATTTCTGGCATCAGGAAGGAAGAGGGACTTAACTAGAGAAATAATCTTGGTGCTATGCCAAGATTTTATCACCAGGAAGAAACCAGCAGTGATCAGGGTCACTAGGAAAGCACACCTGAAAGGCAGGTGAAAACTACATGATTCCACTTAGTAACAAAAATTGAGGTGGGGCTGGGGTCAAATGGCGGAAGTCAAGTTTAGAGATGAAAGATGGCTTAAGAACCTGTCTCCCTGCAACTTCCCAGCTCGAAGCTGCATGACCTCCCTGGAGGCAGCTATTGGATCACGTTTGCAGCATGTACTCCTCCTTAATGAATATCCCTCAGCTTTGTAGCTATGGCTTTGTTTTATTTTAATAGACATTTCCAAAAGAACAAATTAGCCAACAGATTCCCTCCCCGTTCCTGGCCCCACCCAAAGTTGGAGAATCACTTTGCAGCCGCTCTCTCCTGCACAGAATTACCCAATTATCTTCTAAATTATAAAAGGGAAATCTTCCCCACCAACTGTTCATGGCAAAGCCAGGATGCGCAGTGTTGCAAAACTGTAGCAAAAATGTAAACAAAAGAATCCCGCGGAACAGGGGGCAAGCCGTCCACATATGCCGATCCCAGCGGCTTCAGTCAAAGGCAGAATCGCTTCCCCAATAAATGAAGCCGCTGCAACTAATAAACTCAGGCGCTAATTGCTGGCTGCAGATGTATTAATTGAAGCAAATGCGATGCCGGCAACCATTAATTATCTAATGAGGCCAGCAGTCTTCTGATGAGGTGGGGGCTGATTAAATATTAAAGGATGGCATATGGAAAGTGCCAGGAACAAAAGATTTCAATCTGGAAAAAAAAAGGAATGAACGAGGGTGAAAAAAAGAGTGAGTTCTTTCTTTTTTGAAAGACAAGAGCTGTCCATGTGTCTGAGATAGGTAATTAAAGTCCCATCGCTAACAGAGTCTCAAAGTGAGTTCACTGAAATCTGACTTCTGAAGCTTTAGCACAGATGAAAAGGTTTCACATTCAAAAGGGGTGACAAAAACATTCCAATGTAAAAGCAGTTGGCTCTACTTAACCCTTAGAGCGAGGGTGAATGCCTGCTGTTTAGCTATTTCTTCTGCTTTTCATTCGGTGGAAATAATTTCCTTAGTAAATCAAACAGCAAGTCAGGTGCATGCGGAGGGTCCCTGGGGAAACGGTTCCCAGCCTGGTCTTTAAGCTTCTCTTGTAGGGCTTGCATATTAAACCATCAAAAGAGTTATTCTTGACAGGACACTAGCAATATGCCCATCACCCTGCTAAGCACGTGACACACATGATCTCATTTCATCCACACGATCACTTGCAAGATACGTAGTAGCTTAAAGGGATAAAGTGACTTCCTCAAGGTCATGGAGCTAGTAAGGAGCAGATCTGAGATTCAAACTCAGAACTTTTATTCCAACGTCTTAGCTGGTAACCATTGCACCATATGCCCCCCCACCCCCCCAATTAAGGGTAGATTGAGGGCAAGTGAGATGAAGCATTTCTTGTGTGATGCCTGCTTCCAATAGAAAAGGAGGGAACAGATTTAAGAGGTTTTCTGATAGTCCTTTGAGAAGGTGATGGTCCAACTTTCAAGAGTGATTGAAATATATAATGGTGTCTTCTAGGAAGCTATTTCTGACCCCTGGGAAGATTTGGAGCAAACAGATGTCTGGTTTTCTGGGTCTGAGGGGTTTCCTGGGGCAGACAGGAATTTAGTCTTCAAAGCGGGATAGTCCTAGGCAAACCGGGATGGCAGGTCACCCGGGTAGGTATAGATAAAAGGTTTTCCAGGTCCCCCTAATTTAAAACCCAAGTTGCGTTTGGGTGCCATTTTTACTAGATTTAAGTCAAACTTGTATTCTCTTACAACCTTGAGATATAGGCAAGTTTTTGGGTGTTATGTCGAGAAAAGCAACCCATTAATTTGGAGTTGTTATAGAAAAGTTATTAGAGTGACCTGGATTAAAAATAAATCAAGATCATAAGTTAAAACCACAGACATTTCTCTCTTGCCCATTCCAGTTATCAAATGTTGCACACCTTGTGCATTTTAATGGAGGCAAGATATATATAAAAAAATCCAAGCTTAAAAATGGCTTATCGTGTCTTTGTACCGGAGAGAAGACCCCTTATTTTCTTGAGATCCGTTCTCTTCTCTTCCCAAAATCTGTAGCAGAGCATCTCCTGAAGTGGATTCCATAGCATACTGCTTCCGCGAGATGCTACAGGAAAAAAGGTTCTGTACTAGCTACAGATACGGGCAACAGCATGAATGAATCTCAAGACAGCATGACGAGCGAAGGAGCAGTTTAGTTTTCGAATAGGCAAAACTAACCTGTGGTGAGAAAAAATGTAAATGGTGATTGTTGCTGGGGTGGTGGTGAAAAAATCAGAAAAGTGTTTTCCTCTGGGTGAGTGGCTGGGTTAGATCAGGGATAGACTGGGAAAGGCCATTTGGAAACTTTTAAGGGTGACTACTTGGGACATATAGATCTGTGCATTTGTCAAAATTCTTTAAAATTTTAAAAATTTAATGTAAAAGTTTCATTTAATCTAAAATTTGAAAAATTCTAGTGTGTTTCATTTGATTTAAAATTTTAATTAAATTTAAATTTAATAATTCTTTAACAATCCTTAAAATGTGTGCATTTTGCTTTATGTGACTTTTACCTCAATAAAAAAAAGAATTGTAAAATGTGATTGTCCAGTTAATAATATACAGGCTAAAGTGTTTATGTTTGAAGAGTACTGATTGATGCAATTTACTTTGAAATGCCTCTAAATATAAGACGGATCAATGAATGAATAAAGGGACAAATAGATGAATAGATAAAAGACAGATAGATGGATGAATGGATAAAGGGATATGTAGATGAATAGATAAGAGATAGATAGATAGACAAATTGATGATGAAACAAATAAACCAAAGTCTTAATTGTAGAATCTAGGCGGTAAGTACATTCACTGTACAATAGTTTCAACTTTTCCATTTGTTTGTAAGTTTTCATATTAAAATGTTGGGTAAAAATAAACAGATCATAATCTTAAAGAGGGTTCTATATTTAGGAAATGCCGTACGCTATTTATCCCTCACATCTTTCCCTTGGGGGTCTTTAGAGCTCGGAAGCATATTAAAGGCTTTAAGTCTTGTAGTTAAAACAAAATAAGTAAACTTTATTTAGCCTAGTTTTCCTAAAAACATTTGGTTATGAAACTCTTGGTTTTATTTATATTTTTTGTTTGTATTGGTGGTACGTCTTTAGTTCTCTACTACACTACCAGAATGCAAAATTAACAGAGAATCAGGTATCCTGTGAGAATGTATGCTCTTTAGAATGTGTCAAATCATGATTAGGATATGTTAGTTATTAGAATTGGGATTCTTTCCAATTTAGGCAAAGGTGTTTCATATTTTGAGCCAGAGTTCGCTCACTGTAAGTTGTATAAAATGGTCCATTCTTTGCAGGAATGTTGTGAGAAGTAAATGAGGTAATTATGGAATGTGGCTACCTGTATGGAAGAGTAGACGGTGTCAATAATATCCATTGTTACTGGTGAAAATGTCTGAGCAGTGAGAAGGATAAACAAAGATAAACCCATACCAAATTACACCACAGGGAAAAATTAAAACAGCAGATATTCCGAGAAAAGTTTTAAATTCCACAGAGAAAAGAGCGCGATGGACTAGTAACAATACTATACAGACTGAGACCAAACTTATCATCCACCTCAATGAAGGCCAGAAGAAAATGGAGCAATATCTTTGAGACTCTGGGAGAAAATTAGGAACTACTCACATGGCCGTCAACAGTAGAATGAGTAAATAAGTTGTGGCACAGTCATGCAATGGAATAAAACACGGTAATGAGAAAAATGATCAGCAACTATACACAGCAATGTGAATGAAAGAAGCCAGACACAAAATAGTACATACTGTACTATTTACACAAAGTACAAAAACAGAGAAAACTAACCTATGCTGTTAGAAGTCAAAATAGTGGTTCTCATTGTGCTGGTGGACGGAGAGGGCATGGGAGTCAGTGATTGATAGAGATAATAAAGACAGCTTATGGGAATATTCTGTTTCTTGACTTAAACTTTATACTCATAATAATTGCATGTATCTCGCTAGCTATAAAGCTCCAATATAAAATTAAGAGGCTTGGAAACAGATTCAAAAGCCTTCAACTGCGAACATTTGGAATTCTTCAAGGATGAAAAGACTCAGACTGAGGAGAAACTAATCACAGAAATAAAAGAAGAAAACTAATGGAACGACAGAAAAATATGAATTATCAGATCAAAACAACTCACATCTTCTCAGAGAAGACACACACAGATTTACAGACTTCTGGTCAATCCCAGTGAAATATCCAAATCTCAAAGATAAAAATAATTTTTTTGTACACTTTTTGATGAAAAGAACAGACTACAAACATAAGAGAGAGTTAAACAGGTTTCCAATATCTCATCTACCACGCTTAATAGCCTGTGAAGACAAAAAAGACAATGATTAAAGTATTTTACATCTAGCCAAAATGCAGCTCTCATTCAAGAGCAATGGAACACCTGTGTGGAGAAGTTGGTTGAGGAAGTAGTTTAAGTGGAAGAAAATGAGATATAAACAAATATCTCTAGATAGGAAAAGACAAAGTATTCAACAAATAGAGATGGGCAATGGATCTTATAATACTATAATTATGCCTGTAATGGGTTGAGGATACTGCGAGCAGGAATTATAATTTGTGCTTAGATAAGAATTCTCAACACTTCTGTTTTGATGATCTGGAAAAAATTAATGATTCTCTGGAATTGAATTTCTTTTTTTCCTTCTTTAGACTTTTTTTCCTCCCCAAAGCCCCAGCACATAGTTGTACATCCTGAGTAAGTCTTTCTAGTTCTTCTATGTGGGATGCTGCCACAGCGCGGCCTGATGAGCAGTGTGTGGGTCCGCGCCCAGAATGTGAACTGGTGAACCCTGGGGTGCCAAAGCAGAGCACCCAAACTTAACCACTGTGCCACTGGGCTGGCTCTGGGAATTGAATTTCTAAATGACCTAAACAAATTGTAGGAGTTGAGAGTGTCGGGGGACAGGATAAAGGATTTTCAAGGTCTTGGAAGGGGACAGTTGATGGACAAGCAGTACAAGTGGCAACATGGTGGGAGACGTGGTTGATTGTTGGCATTTGGTATGGTGTGGGAAAATATAGGTTTCAATATGGCTGTTTAGAAAAGAAAAGCTAGTGGAACGGAGCTTTGGAGGAGCAATTCCAAATTATTAAGAAGGAATCAAAAGCAAAAGTTGATTGCAATATTTTGAATCAAGATTGCTTGTTGCCCAAACCTTAGAGTATTGACGGTGGCAGAAATGCAAGTGTTCAGCAGGCATGCTGCATCCTTGGTGGTGATGCCTTGCTTTCTGTGGAGAGGAGGCATAGGAGGAAAACAGACACAAGGAGAGAGGAGAAGATCTTTTGCGTTGAGAGCTGTGCTGAGTGGACTTTGGAAAACAAATTGTGTTTGCAAAGAGGGAAGCTGCAAACATACGCCCTGGGCAGCCGGAGAAAGACTGCTGTGAAATAAAACCCAACAACACTCAGCTGCAAATCCCTTCGGTGTGACCAAGGTGCTGAGAGGTTTTACTGCCAAAGGAGGGAATGTCACATTCTGGAAAGCATGTCACCCCCAAAACTGATTTGCCTTAAGTGTGAGGACGATCCTACCTCAACCCCCATTTTATTTTTTGATAATCCCTCTCTTTATTATAATCTTCTTAATATCCATCTGTTACCCTTTAGGCAGAGGCTTCTTAAATTCAAATATCAGGCTATTTTTATCATAGAAGAATATGTAAAGCAATAGAAAACAGTTTAATGGGTTTTGGAGCCCGTGGCCCTCTTTAGCATCATTTCCATAATGAAATCCAGTTACAGACATCCATGTTGCTGCAGTTGACGGTTCATAAAAAGGAAGGGTGAGCATTTCCTTCGTGGAAGATATCCCAGCAAGGCAGAGTATGAGACACCCACCTGGGACAGTCAACTGGCATTTCCCCCTCCCGTCTTCCCTGGAGAATTATATTACCCCCTCTTTGATTCAGTGAAACCCAGTGGCATTTGGGACATGTGTTGCATACCTGGGTTCTGTGGAATGGAGAATAGTAGGTGGATTTTATGGAACCAGGCCATGGAGGAGAATGCTTTTACCTGGCGAATTACCATTACAAAAAACCTTGAATCAAAGATTTCATGAGATAGTGTTGGGAAAAAGATATAGTACAAGGGGGTTGAAGGCCTTGATGCTTGACTACCATACTTCAGGACTCATTAGATAAGTTGTTTGTTTTTTCACTTTTTGTTTTTTTTAATGGACAATTTATATCCTCAAACCTCAGTATATAGCCTGAAGGGACAGAAGAAAGTCTACCTTGTAGGGCCTGGGCCCGACAAGCAAATGTTGCCTTGTAACAAGGTGGATAATAGAATGTTCTCCTATGCTTTTGAAATCTGTAATCCCTAAATTATACACAAGACGATGCCAACTTGAAAGAGTGCAGGAATTCGAATTTAGGTGCATACGCTATGTTTGAACTATGGGAGTTTGCTGGGTGTTTTGTGATGCCTTTTGAAAGGGCTGTTGAGTAATTTAGGCATATGCAGCCTGGCCCCTGAATGTCTGTGTGTCCTAAGATCCACAATGGTACCCAGTTGGCCCTGTAGATGAAGCAGCCCTCTGTCCCTCTTTCAGAACAGCCTGAATCAACAAGACAATTACTCATCTTGGGTGATTACTGTTGAATCTCCAGGAAACTAGTGGCAGAATTGCTGTCCTGCTCCTGAATGAGAACGTCAGAGCAGGGAGGAATAAGTAAAACAGAGGCTAAAATAAACTGAGTTCTTACTGTGTGTCACGGTAAGATTTTTTGACTATTATCTCACTTTTTTTGTTGGTTTTTTATTTTGGTGAGGAAGATTGGCCCTGAGCTAACATCTGTTGCCAATCTTTCTCTTTTTTTTTCTCCCCAAAGCCCCAGTACATAGTTGTATATACTATATGTCCTTATAGTTCTTCTATGTGGGATGCCACCACAGCATGGCTTGATGAGCAGTGTGTAGGTCTGTGCCCAGGATCCAAACTAGCAAACCCCAGGCCCCATTTTAAAGAAGAAAAACCTGACGTTCAGAGGGACTAATTGATATAACCAAGTTTTACTATTTATCAAGTGTTGGTACTTGTACTAGAGCCAGCTCTGCCTGACTCCAAATCCAAGCTCTTAAAATTCTATGTTTTATTGCTTTCTTAGGAATGGTCAAAATCTCGCCCCTTGTCTTCAGATGGTGAAACCGATATTCCATGAGAAACAGCAGGACTCGTCTATGGATTTACTGACTTACTGGCAGTTGAGATTAAAAACTAGATCTCTTGGTGAAAATTATTCTGTATACATGTAAGAGAGTATACAGTTGGGGCCAACTATTCAATGGGAAGGAGTGCCCCACAGGAAGTATTCTCTTCTAACTACAGTGGTGAAGGTGGTTGCGTTTCTCTCAAACTGTGGTATTGTTGAGCCAACCTGTAGAGATTGGTTTTCAAAAAGAGAATGTGAGCAAAGAAGCAGTTGGGTTTATACTGACCTCTTAGATCAGCTTAAGGCATCTTTGTTCTCATTAAACCAGGCTCTGGGTGGATGCAAAATAAGCAGCTATCTAAATGGTGTGATTTGAGAGGTACCAGAAAGGCTTGCCCTCATCAAATTATCTTCTTCTGCTGCTCAGCCAAAATGTCTGCAAAGATTATTGGGTATTACTCTTTTTTTGTGTTTTGAGGAAGATTGGCCCTCAGCTAACATCTATGCCCATCTTCCTCCACGTTATATGTGGGATGCCTGCCACAGCATGGCTTGATGAGCGATGTGTAGGTCCACGCCCAGGATCCGAATCAGCGAACACTGGGCCACCGAAATGGAGCATGGGAACTTAACTGCTATGCCACCAGGCTGGCCCCTGGGTATCACTCTTTTAGTTAAAACATACATCCACTCATTCACTCATTCAACACTAATTATTTATTTTATTTTTAAAATGTTTAATTGTGAAAAGATACACATACCATAAAATTTACCACCTTAACCATTTTTAAGTGTACTGTTTGGTGGTGTTGAGTACATTCATGCTTTTGTACACCCATCACCACCATCCACCTCTGGAACTCTGTTCATCTTACAAAACAGAAACTGTACCCATGAAACACTAACTCTCCATTCCCCATTTCCTTGGTAACCACCGTTCTGTGTTCCATCTCTATGAATTTGACTGCTATAGTGGAATAGAAGTGAGATCAAACAGTCTTTGTCTTTTTGTGACTGGTTTAGTTCACTTAGCATAATGCCCCCAAGGTTCATCCATGTTGTAGCAGGTGGCAGGTTTCCTTCCTTTTCAAGGCTGAATAATCTTCCATTATATGTATATAACGTATTTTGTTTATCCATTAGTCTGCTGATAGACAAAATGTGGGTTGCTTCCACCTTTTGACTATGGTGAATAATGCTGCTATGAATATGGATGTACAAATATCTCTTTGAGACCTTGCTTTTAATTCTTATGGATATGTACCCAGAAGTGGAATTGTTAGATCATATGGCAATTCTATCTTAATTTTTTGAGGAACCACTGTAACGTTTTTCAGCTTTGATCATGCACCACCAGGATACAGAGATGAATCAGCTACGAGCCCTCCAATAACAGATTACTTGGGGAGGTAAATGAATATAAACCCATATTGACAGTAATTGGGATAAAAGAAGTAATGGAAAACTAGCTAATAGCATGGGGGCTCTGAAGACGGTGTGCTCAGGTCCGCTCAGAGAGAGCAAGGGAAGCTTCCAAGAGGTGACGGCATTCGAAGTGAATCTTGAGTGTGTGTTCGCTAAAGATGGAGGCTTTTTATCCCTGAGAAGAGATGCCTCGGGATTCATGATGATTGCCTTCAAGTTTCTCAAGAGCTATTATGTAGAAGACTGAGCAGATGTCTAACGTGTAACCCCGATATGGAAGGGAGACAGACTTCAGATCAATAGAAGAATGAGATTGCCAAAAATTAGAGCTGTCCGGCACTAGGCAGGCTGTCAGAAGGTAGAGAGTTCCACATCACATTTCCAATGACAACCCGTCAGGGGATGGCCAGGAAGATTCATTCAGTAGTTAGGGTAGAATTGATGATTTCTAAGACCTCTTCCAACGTGCAGATTCGATTATTCTAACACTGGTTCCATTGAAGCACCTCTTAAGAGTCAAATTTATTCTCATATATTTTCATTTAAATTAGCTCTTAAATTAGCTCGTACAGATATATCTATATACATCTATATAGAGATATGATGTTACATAATATTGTAAGATATAATAACTTATCTGCTTGTGGATAGATAGCTACAGATCAGAATGCATTTTTTATGTGGCTCACAATAACAGCTATCATTTATTAAGCAACCTACTTTGTGCCAAGTACTGTTTTAAGAATATTATGTTTTATTTCATTTAATCTTCACATAAACCCCATGCATTGTATACTGTCATCAAACCCACTTCACAGACCTGAAATCTGTGGCAGAGAGGCTGAATAACTTGTCCAAATTCACATTGCTGAATGAGTGGACATCTGAAGTTTGGCCCCAGAGACTGGGCTCCATGCTAAACTCTAAACTATATAGTCTTTCTTGATAGAGCTGTTTTTTTAGTGATGGTTACTGTATGCCACTATTTCACTAATTCTCTCCAAAATCCTATGAAGCATATATTATAATATCTTCATTGAACCAATGAGACAGGGGAAAACCAGGATGGCCTACCAGCCTGTGTGCGAATGCCAGGAATTAAGGCAAACCTGTCTGCCTATGAAAACCATTGATCGATATTATCCCTCCACTATCAGCACTCCAGCATCCTAAGAATAGGAGGTGCATCTTGTTTTCTATTATCTCGCGAGATCAGATTATAACATAGAAAATGACATACAATAACTTTGGACAGATGTTTAGTTTTAACTCACCCTACGCCCCACACTCCACCCTGCCAAGAGAAACGTGTTCTTTGGAAGTTTTGTGTAGAGATGAATGGTAATTTAACTGCCTTTTTTCCTCCTAATGCATCAAACCAAAGGCATTGTAGAGGGCTCGGTCATAAAATGGAATTGTTTTATTTTCGATGTTTATTGCAGGAGAAGACCAAGCTGAAAATCAAAACACATGGGTCTCATGACTTTAATCAGGAGGAAACTTGCTAATAGATTTTTTTAACTTTAAATTTAACAACTTAACAACTTGGCAATTTAATTAACTTTTTAAACACAACATAAACCAGCCTGTGGGACTTTCTGCTGCTGTACTTAATTGTGGCAAATAGCCTAAGAAGTGGCAAGAAAAACAGATGAGACACCTTAATGGTGAAGGAGGCACCATCTGTAGTTACCAGCTAGGATATTTTGTCACAATCCGTCCCCAGGAAGTGGAACTCACGGCTTTAAAATGGCTCTCTGTTGGCTTTGCCTTGAGAGTCTAACCGTGGAATCACAACCACCAGTAAGGGAAAATAATACTACGATTCCATAATACGAGAGTTTATTCCCAGTGAATTCTAGGAATGGCCCGCATATTCTTCTGATGAATTCATTCATTCAGCAAATATGTATTATGTACTTACTGTTGGAGTAATTTTAAGGAAAAAACAGACAATACCTGTGCTTCCCAAGAACTTAAAGCCAACAGGGAGAGGACATGCATTAATCCAATAAATGAAATCACGATACTCACTCCCATTTACTGAGCATCATTATTACCATGATCTCTGCCAGGAGATTTACACTTGTTATTACCACACTGAATTCAGGTAGATTTTATTATTCGCCCATCACCTAGAAGGAGAGGAGTTACATAGGGGTTATAGAAATTGCTTGAGGTCCCAGAACTAAGTTACCTGCTGATAGCCAAACCTAGGTTTACCCATCCAAAGCCAGTAAGCCAATGTTTGCAAAATCTGAGTTATTTACATGTTATAGTTACCTGTTACGCCATATCCGTGTATCACCCAAAATAGTATTTAATTTTTAAAAAACTAAATTGAACCCCATTTTCAGCAGCAAGTTATTTTAAATTCGTGGTTTGATATAACCAAGGTCATATGGCTGATATGTGACTGGTCCACTATTCAAAAATCCTGTTCTTCACTTCTTTTTTCCATTTGCCAGCTCACAGGGGGTCAAAAATTTTAGAACAAGAACCACTACAATATGAACTTTATAAATTTTTTGTTATTTTTGTGATTTTCCTTTTTTTCTCTCTCTATTATTTTTCTGTAGATATTGTAAGGAAACCAAAATCATACTAAAGTGCTCATTTTAGGGCACTAGGAAGAAAGGCACAGCTGGAGAGTCCTAATCATTAGAGTTCTACAAAATTAGGAACAGAAAAGTGAAACAGAACTTTCCAGGATGATCCAGATAAAACATAGTTTTATCCAACTTCAGAACCCAAGGCCTTAGGCTCTATGCCATCCTTATTATAATCTCACCATCACTTGGTCCATTTCAACTTTCTTCCATCAAAGTGTCCAAGCACATCACACCTAGCTGTATCATTCTTCTCTGATTGTCATCTCCTGGGCACATCCGTCAATTTTACTAAAAACTTAAATAGGCGTCACTTCCTCGACAGTTGCTGGAGAATCATTTTATCAGTGCTGGCTCTTCCCCACCTTATAACAAAACTTGTGAGGGATCAAGATTCTATTACTTA
This sequence comes from Equus przewalskii, assembly GCF_037783145.1. Taxonomy (NCBI): domain Eukaryota; kingdom Metazoa; phylum Chordata; class Mammalia; order Perissodactyla; family Equidae; genus Equus; species Equus przewalskii. The sequence continues at coordinate 36,000,832 of NC_091842.1, read as the reverse complement.
TTCTTTCATATAGAAATAACATGCTTCAGTCATGGCTGTATGGTTCTTGTTCCTTTTGTTATAATAATTCGTTTCTTTAAAATATTATTTCCCTGGAAGTCAGTCTGAATGTCAGAGCTGTAAGGGATCTTGGTTGAAAATGGCAAGTAGCCGGGGATCAGAGTCCCTGCCGTGCATCTTGCATCCAACCCAAATATCTTGGCCTTCCTTTGCTTTCTGTGTTCAGTTTCCAAGTAAATTTATTATGTCATTATTGTTAAATCAGTATTCCATGTCTTAAATAACAAAGTTTGATGAGTACCTACCTAACATGATTCTTTAATTTTCAAAGGAATGGTAACCGTTGACCCAAAAGAGAGAAACGGACTTGCCCATGTTGACACGAGACACGTTGTTAGGCAAAGCTGGAAGCCAGACTGGCTCTTCTGCAGCTCTGATCCGCATTCCTCCACGACACCATCATACTACTGTGGAGTCCACTTCCGAACAGGGCAGGAAGAGTCAGGCACTTTCTTCTGCATGGCCTATTTTTCTTTGACAGTGAGTCGATTTCAGGGGTAAAACGAGAGGTTGCTTGATGGTCTCTGAGGTCCCACACAGCTCTCACATTCAGTGATTCTCCCTCTCTCTCTGAACTTTTCTTTTATTCCCCTGTGGTATGGGGATATAAGGCAATGCGCTACAGTATGAGCAAAACTTTCAAAGTCTTAGTGGATCCTAAATAGACTCGTTTAATCTACATGGGGATTTGAATCCTCACATAAGACATTTTGCTTAATTAAACCACATTCAAACATGAAAAAGCCATGTTCATACAAACTTAAGGATCACATTTACAACCGCTGAGCACCTAGATGGTATGGATTAGTCTCAATTAGCCACATCCTGATTCTCGCTCAGAAAAGGTCACCAGATTTTTCAGTCCTTTAGTTACTTAAAATTCAAGTCAGCCCGCTCAACCATGGTCAAATGTTTAAAAGGAGTCTTGGTTTGTCATGAAACCTTTGTGGATCATGGAGGATTCACTCATTCGTTTAACAAAAAAGTATTGAGCACACCGTGCCACCTCGTGTATTAAACACAAGGGGTATTCATCCATAATGAAGACCAGTCTGCTTCATGCCTCCTGAAGGTTGCAGTTTAATGAGGCTTCAGGAGATTGGATACCAATAGAAAGGACTAAGGGTGGTCATCAGGATGCCTCAGAGAAGAGAACTTTGAACCCAGGATGCAGCACACTGTAACAGAAATAGGGCTTGTAGCCTTGCTCTCTCCCTTAAAGTTACTTATAGCTTTACTGTTTTTATAAAAGAAATGCATGCTCATTATAAAAATACTAAGTGAAATATACAGCAAGAAGACATTTGCAAATCACCCCATATATTATCATCCTAAAGAACCATCGTTAATGTTAGGTGAATGCCATACTAAACATTGTTTTGTGCATAAACACAGATTTAAGAAAAGATAAATACTTTAACCTAGCATGCTATCTATTTTTTTATGCAAAGAATCACATTTCATGGTACTTGGAGTTAAAAATGGAAAAATAAACTAATGAATTTGACAGTATAGCTGAGATTCAAATAAATGTTTTTTCATTGCAGAAGATATAATTTCCTAAAAGATTCCTCTAACGTAAAGAAGAGATGTTACAAAAACATTAAGAAATTGGAGTCAGTGTTACATTTTAAACTGCTTTGGCTTTTTAGAGGATGCCATTTAGCTCTCTGCTATAAAAGATGAAGCTCTTCACAGAAATCTCTCCCAAACTTACTTCTCCACAACTTCCAAACTTTTTAGTTATGTTATTACTAATTTTGACATTGCCAAGGATGATGACATTTACATTTTGTTCTGTAACCATGATTTTCATAATTGCCAACTATTGTACCATAATGAAATAGCAGCAACGTTCATAGTCTTTTGACCGTCATTTCTTCATTCCTGGATTTATTGTTGTAACTCCTCTCACAAGTGCTGTCAAATGTTAACATGCAAGTGAACCATCCTGGGGTCTTGTTAAAATACAGATTATGATGCAGCAGATTTGTAGTGGGCCTTGATATTCTGCCTCCATTTCTAGGTGATGTCAATACACCATGGTTTTCATAGTGAATGGTAATTTTCTTTAAAGAGCTCTGTTCCCTGAGTTCTCACTGAGTCTCCCTGTGACTTACTGCATGCTGCCTTTAGAACAAACTAGTTCTTTGGCTGGGAATTGACCTGAATCATATTTGTATACATTTCACTCCATTTTCTTCCAGCCTTAAGTATGACTTTGGAGAAATGTGAGACCAGTCAGAATTTCACTCTCTGTACATGATTTTCTTTGTCTCTTTAAAGAGTTGGGGAAAAGTGTCATTTAAAAAATCTCTAAGGGGCCAGCCCAGTGGTGCAGCAGTTAAGTGTGCACGTTCCACTTTGGTGGCCCGGGATTCGCCTGTTGAGATCCTGGCACCACTTGGCAAGCCATGCTGTGGTGGGCGTCCCACATATAAAGCAGAGGAAGATGGGCATGGATGTTAGCTCAGGGCCAGTCTTCCTCAGTGAAAAGAGGAGGATTGGCAGCAGATGTTAGCTCAGGGCTAACCTTCCTCAAAAAAAAGAATCTTTAATGTTCAATAATGTAAACAAAATATGCCTCATGTAGATCATATGGTTTTGTATTTTCTTGGAAAATTCTGTGTGTCTTGGTTGGATCGATTTAGTTTTGGTTTATTTTGTTTTCCATTTCAGAAAATTTTTCTTGCGTTATGTCTTTGAGAACTTTTATTTTTCCTATTCCATTCATTGACTTCTTTCCTAGAAGGACAATCATTCTCTTTATTTTAAATCATTTTTATTTATCTTCCACAACTAACATCTTCTCTCTGACTATTGGAATATTTTAGGATTTTTGTCTGCATCCACCCAATTTATAACAAACCTTTCTTTTAGACCAGATCTAAATGATGCGTATCTTTCTGTAGTATCATTTCAATTTCTCACTGTTCTTTATTTTTTTCTTTGCATGTGTTGTCTCTCATTTATGTTTTTCTTTGTCATTTCGTCTTGTCTCTGAATTCTTCTTCTTATTTTTACATGTGTGCTAGTTAAGCTGCTCTAGTGATTGAACTTTTCTGTAAATCCCTTTTTTGCTGATGTATTACCTATCCTTCCAGGTTCAGCTTATTTTTTTTTCAATCTTTGACATTTATTTGTTTAGCCATCCTTTTATTCCTCTCCTGCTGGCTTTACTTTGCAATCTTTTTCTTCATCTCTCCACGTTTCTACAGAGCTATCCAGGCCTTCTTTTTGCTCTCATGACACATAGATGATCTCTTGACTCATTTCCAACCTCGAAGGAGACTGCACTCTGGGCCACAGGTGAGGGCCGCGTGTTGAGTATTACGTCTGCTTTTTCCTGCAGCCCAAGGTTATAGCCTGAGGGGAAGAGTTCACTTGAAGGAAAGGGCTTCCTTTGTTAGAAATAGTGCTCTGTATAGACTTCCAGGTTCTGTTAAATATCCCAGGTTCACTCCTTCATGGGCCAGTATGCATCCGATTTCCATGTAGAGATACATCCAGATTTATTCTCACCTTTCAATTCATTTCCCTCATACATTATCATACTCACTTTTTGCTTCTTTTGTTTCACTCATTTGCTCCCAGAAACTCTTACTAATCTTCCCCATCAAAAGAGGGAAAAGTTAAGGATGCCCACCCAGTTTGCGCCGCCCCAGATATTGAGAAAATTAGTAAGCACTGCTCACCAGACAACTTCTAGGAGGTCTTGATGAGGACAAGAGCCTGACCACAGCGGGGTGATCTACTTAAGGAAACCACTTCCTGGTATTTACAGCCCTGGGTTGTGGTTTCACCTTGCTTGGATGCTTGAAGGTGAACATTTGTGCTCTTGGTTACATTTTATCTTTTCATCAAATTTTAGGAGAGGAATGTTATATCCAGAAGTTTCAATTCACTGTTTTAAGATGAAAGATCCCCATGGCTTTGATACATCGTAATGGTATTATTTGCTTGACATTCTTTATTTCTCCCACTGGATGTCCACAAAAGATTCACTAGGTTAAACATCTCTAGCCTTCTTTTAGCATTTAGCTCCCTTCCTGGATGATGATGGATACTCAATAATATTTGCTGAATTGATGAAAGGAGTAGCGAGAGGGAGCTGGGTCTACTGAGCAGTTATTATGAACCAGAGATGCCTTACTTCATTTAATTTTCACAAGAAACAACGATAAGCAGATGTTCCTATTCCTGCCTTTCAGGTGAGGATTCTCATGTGTGTAAAGAAGTTATGACTTGGTCAATATAAATAGCAAAGGCAGAGTTGGGTCTCAAATGCAGATCACTATGAAACCATCACCTGTGCCCTCCCATTGCGACACAGTCCTAGCTATGTGGGAAAGTGGAAATAGCCAAAAGGACCTCCTAGTTCATATGAAGTATACCAAATGGCCCAAGGGCTGGATATAGCCCACAGATGTTTTGTATATCCTATACTTTTAAAAACATTAATTGCTCATTATAAAATATTTACGTGCAAATCTGGGTTGCAGCATGTCTTAAGAAATCAGAAGCTCCAGCAACATTCGTACTACAACCTTCACAGGGACAATTGACAATGACTGACTAGCAGTCGTCCCTTTTAGATGACACATGCACTCTGCAGGTCACCGCAGCCATCTCCTTCTGGCCACGCTCCCTTACATGCCTAGCTTCTGTAAGCATTTGAGTTTGCAGCCCTGACCCAGATGAAACTTGCCCCAGGCCCTCTGCCTTCCAGACTGCATACAATGTGAGTGCATCATGGTTAGACAAGTCTCCAGCCCTGGAGACGGTCCTCAGGGGGTCCTAGTGCTGATTGGAGCATGGTCACAAGAGGCCTCCTTGACAAAGAGCATTGTCCCTGAGGATTCCTTAGGCCCTGTCTCAGAGTCTAGAAGTGTCACTTTATTCAGCTAAGACTTACTGCATCCTCAGCAGGCTCTGTGAAGACAGTGATCTAAGAGGATGGGTTTGTAAATCTTGCAGGAGCAGCTCTGAGTTGAGGCTCTGGTCTCCAGGGATGGCTCAAGAGAGATCAGGCTTGTGTCTGGTGGGGTTGTTTTCTCTCCAGGGAGAAAGAATCAATGAGAGGCAAGGAAGGTCTATCCCCAGGGTCCAGCGGGAGCGCCTCCTGAGGAAGGGGCTGCTAGGCTGCCTCCTCCGAGGGACAGACCTGTTCCAGAAGAGTGATGGCTGGGAATCATCACTCAGATGAGCACTCCAGGGAGCACTCCACTTCCCTTCCATCTTCCTGCTCAGCCCTGTGGGCTCTGATAGCTGTGCTCTGACTCTGTCTTGCCAGGGCCAACCTCGTACCCTGGAATTTGCAGAGGAGGGTTTTCACATTTTACCACACCAGGAAGTCTCCTGTGTGGCTTGTTAATTATGGAAATTCCCTGGCTCTAACTTGATTCCCATTAAGTGAGTCTGTGGTGGACCTGGGCGTTTCATGTTTAACAAACAAGTCAGTTGTTTCATATGGATGGACCAGAGTTCGAGGGAAAGAAAAAAATCAAAGTAGAAATTTCCAGAAAGGGCAAAACTATAAAGACAGAAGGCAGATCAGTGGTTGGCTGGGGCAGGGCATGGGTTCAGGAGTTGACTACAAGGGAGGGAACTTTTTAAGGTGATGGGAATGTTCTAACACTGGGTTATGGTGATGGTTGCACAACTGTATACATTTGCTAAAACTCATCAAATTGTATGCTTAGAATGGGTGAATTTTATGGTGTGTAAATTAGACCTCAATAAAGCCGTTAAACATACACACACATCCTGAAGTAACGGTACTATAGTGACGTAATGAGAGAGCAACGTAGAAACACAATGAATGATGGAGATAATGGTAGTGCATATAAGGATGGCAGCAAACAATGACCAAACAGTATCTATGGACCAGATGCTGAATAAAGTTCTTCCATGAATTTTCATTGTTTCTCAGTCCTGTCCCATGAGGTACGTCCTATCACCACCCTTACTCTGCAGACAGGAAACCGAGGCTGAGAGGTCAACGATTTCCTTATGGTGCACAGCCATGTAAGGAAGAACTGAACTTCTAATGCATGTGATCTGATCCCAGAGATGTAGTCTCTTACTAGTTAATTAATTCGGTTGGTCTATCATATGCGGCTGAGGGTAGAGCATATGTCCATCTGACGTCTGACTTTACCATTTCTAACCACCTTAACCCAAGCACTTGCCTTTATCTCTTGAAGCCTCCATTTTCACACCTGCAGACTAACGATGACAGCATCTATCTCAGAGGTTTCTTGGACGGAAGAAATGAAATAAGATATACAGAGCCTGGTACATATATAAAACTCTCCAATAAATGAAGACGTCATGAAGTTAGAAGATGCTGATCCCTTAGCAGTGTTGTTGGTGCATCATAGGAGCTTAATAAACATGAGCTAATATATAGCTCTAAATATTGACATCATTCATCTATCTAATAATCACCTGGGCATTCACGTCTGCCCAGCACTAAGAGAATCACCAGGTCAGGTCTTACATAAACAGTAGGACAATACCCTGTTCTCCAGGAACGACAGACATGTAAACTAATAACTGTAATAGAATGCTTGAGCGCTTCACAACGTATAGCTGGTGACTTAACAGCCCCTTCAATGGTGGCACAAAAATAGAGGTCATAGTTACACAGAGATAGGGCAAGACCTCACGAAGGAGCAGAGCATTGAGCTCAGCCTTAAAAAATTCTTTTCTTTGTAGCTGGCATCTATTGTTTTTATGTTTCCAGCATCTGTTCAAACCCCAGGCAGCACCAAAGAACATTTTTTCCAAGTTTTCAGATCTATAGAAATCCTGGTTTTCCTTGTTCTGTATGGCTGCCTTGTTTGTTTGGGGATCTCAGTGTTGTCCTTAGCTCATCTCTTTCTTTATACGAATCCCGATGGCTCCATTCTCAGGGTGAAATTTTCCAAGTGGAAATGTTGCACTGACTTTTTGGATGCCGCTGGTACCATTTACCCCCTCCTTGCTACCTCCCAGAAGCTGCTGTGCAAAATACAGCTTCTTAGGGACCTTGGGATCCAGCGTTGTGACTCTGCATGTGACATTTTCTACATATCCCCCGTTGTGATAAAGCAACCATTCGTGAAAAGCTGTTCTCCTACCTGGAGAGCGATTTCACTCTTAGTACAACTCACAAAGTCAGGTGTTTCTAAATGACTGTAATTTTGATGTGTGGGGGCTGTTTAATTCCTCTTCCCCTTTATTTATCTTTTAAACTCCCAGAAACATGGCTGCTGGCTACAATAGAGTTGCAGGTCTTCTTTCCTTGAATTTTCCAATTTGGGGAAAAATCAGCCGAAGGTAACTCGACACTACAAGCTTCATTAGGGGATGGCAGAGGATGGAGAAACTCCGGGATTGCCATACTTGAATTTAAAATTGCAAAAGTTAAGGCAGCCACTTAGAAAATGGTTCTTCTAATTCTTAATAATGGCTACCTGCCTCCCTCCATCTGGTTGAAACTAGATCGGGGGAGAAACACTGAAGGCCGGGATTCAAAACATTTTAATTCTCCAAAACATCGACTTAGGAAAGGAAGAGTAGGAAATGCTGTGCTCGTGGTCGTTAGCAGAAGTCCTCTGCGTCTGACACAGACAGACTTCTTTCAAGTGTCTCTGTCTCAAATTTTTTTAGATGAGAAGGGGACTCGACTCCTTATGCAGCCACGCAGTAATTTATACACCATGTACATAAATTACCTGATTCCTCCGTCCACTGATACTCTTCCAATTGCCTTAATAGAGCATAAAAATGGTAATGCCACGGTGAACCGTTAAATGCTCAGCTATTTAGCCCAGCAAGCTCCCTCTTGTTTAATGGCTCTGCTCGTTTAACATGTACAATTTGTAACCGAGTAAATCTAATTTTGAAGTAGGTTGGGAACTTAAGCCGCCTCCAGGAGTCCTGGGCGCTTGCTTTCCCGGAGGGAACACCACTAACAACACTCTACCTGGACTCTCTGACCACCTGCTAATGAAGTTGGATTTTCACAACGGCTAATGAGTTTGGCTCTTTTTGTATAACTTCAAATGTGAGTTTCTTTTTCTTTCTGTTGTGAGATTATTTGAAACATCCAAGGGGGTCGGATACGCCTGCGTGTTCGACAATTCGTGCAAATTGGTCAGCTGCCCGCATCACTTAAGCATCATTGGAATTGATTCCGGCAACCCCTCCTTCTTGGACTTCAGCTCCCCTCTGAATTAAGGACCAAATCTGAACTGACCCTAAGAGGTTGGAGTGTGGGTTTGTCCCTGTTATATAGTTTGTGTCCAAAATGGAGGCGGGGGGGAAACCTATACAAACTATAAAGATGATTAACAGAGAAGGAAAGGGAAATAGGTTTGAAAGCGAAGGTGTAGTGAAGGGGTGAGTCTGTCTTGTGAAGAGCTTAGACTTTATTCATCGGGTGATGGAAGCTATCTGAGCAAGAAAAGATAGACCTGGTGGCATTGCACAAGCTCACATGGAGAGGGAAGTCTTGGAAGACCTGTCAAGAAGTATTTTCAAAAATAGAAGGCTGAAGAATGAGGGTTTCAGCTGCAGTGGTGTCAGGTAGAATGAAAGGAAAGAAGCAGGTACAAGCAGTATTAAGTTGTGGTAGGCAGAATTCTAAAGTGCCCCCCTCCCCCAAATTCCAGCCCCCAGTGTCCCATGCCTTTGTAAAATCCTTTCACCTTGTGTAGATGAGGTCTGTGAATGTGAAGAGATATCAACCCCATAAGTAGGTTACTAATCTGTTGACTTTGAGTTGATAACAAGAGAGATTATCCTGGGTGAGCCAGGTCTAATCAGGTGAACGTTTCAAAGAAAATGTAGCATTAGAGAGATTTTTCTCTGTAGGTCTTGAGAAAGAAGGCAAACAGCCTTGTCATGAGCCATCTGTGGAGAAGGGTGGCCTCTAGGAGCTGAGGGCCTCAGTCTTACAAGCACAAGGAACTAAATCTTCCAACAACCAGTGAGCTCGAAAGAGGAATCTAAGCCTCAGATGAGGTTTCAGCCCACACTGACACCCTGAGTTCAGCTTTAGGAGACCCCAGATTAGAGAACCCAGCACACCGGGCCTGGACTCTTGATCTCCTAACTATGAAATGACCAATGAGAGTTGTTTTTAGCTATTAAGTTTATGGTCACTGGTTATGCAGCAAAAAAAAGACTAACACAACTTTGTGATATTGTGATTTGTAAAAAATATATGTTTGATCATTCAGATGACCAAATTACATTTTTCATACATATTCAATCTTCATTCATGGTTCCTGGATCACAGCCCCCAAAACCCTAGGAATTTCCTGAGCGATAAGAGCAATGGGAATATCTTTTATCATAACATTTGGTCTCTTGTCCTCAGTTCCTGAAAACTCTTCGGAGCCATAAAGGTGAAATGAGTGTTTTGTTATTCATAACAAACCCTTTTCCATCACAACTGGGTTTATGTTAATGAGGTGACTTTTGGAAAGCACCTAAGGATGGAGGTTGGTTGCCAGGAGAACCAACCTTGAATAGAGGGTTGGAAATTTCAGTTCCAATCCCTGATTTCCAGGGAGGGGAAAGGGGCTGGAGGTTGAATCAATCCCCAATGGCCAACGAATTAATCAATCATGCCTATGTAATGAAGCCTCCATAAAAACCCCAAAAGGAAAGAGTTCAGATAGCTTCCAGGTTGGGGAACACATGGAGAGAGAGATGGCGAGCCTGAAGGGAGCATGGGAGCTTCATGTCCTTTCCCCACACCTTGCCCTGTGCATCTCTTCCATCTAGCTATTCCTGAGATATCTTTTTATAGTAAAGTGGTGATCTAGTAAGCAAAATGTTTCTCTCAATTCTATGAGCCAATCTAGCAAATTAATCTAACTCGAGGAAGGGATCATGGGGACCTCTGATCAGCAGCCCGAAGGTCAGAAGCCCAGATGACAACCTGGGCTTACGATTGGCATCTCAAGTGGGCAAGGGAGGGGGCAGTCTTGTGGGACTGAGCCCTTAACCTGTGGGGTCTGACACTATCTCCGTGTAGATAGTTTCAGAATTGAGTTGAATTGTAGGATGCCCAGCCGGTGTCAAAGAATTACTTGGTGGAATTCTTTGGAACAACCGCCCCATCAGAATTGAGTGCAGAATCATCGACGTTCATACTAACTGGGGATGATCACCCTAAAAGACGAAATCTAAACCATAAAATCTCACTCTAAAAGGTGGAATTTTGTTTCAAAGGTATACAGTGAATCAAATGAACTGCTGACAAAATGTTTTTTACTAAATGTATTTGATGTTTTCATAATCCCTTTGTAACCACAGGCCCTCCGGGATGAGTTCAACTGACTCCAACTTTTATCAACAGAGTGATTAAGAATTGCCTTCCAGAAAATCTGCAGTCACGTAGCCAGGGCATGTGCAAAAGAAGAAATTGTAACCTGAAATGACCGTGGAACCAAATATCCTTCTTCCCATGGAACCCAAGGACTGGGACAACCAGAACTTGAAAGTTGAACTCTTATCAAAAGCGAGGGGTCCCTCATTTAGGAAGAGCCAGGGTTAAAATTTCTTCCCTACCTCCTAAAAAATGTTTAGAACCCTATCATAAAAGTTTAGAACCTCATGATAGATGTTTAGAACCCTGTCATAAACGTTTAAAACCATACTATAAATGTTTGAAGCCCGCCAATCAAAACCTGTCCCACCAGCATTTCCACACGCCAGCCTGTTCTCCCAAACCTCTTAAATTTGCCCCAAATCCTGAATAAGTAAGACAGATCTGAGGGCACATGCCCCCTCTTCTCTCTGCAGATCGATCTTACAGAATAAAGCTGACTTCTTTTCCCAAAGTCTGACGCCATAATTAATTGGCTTGTTTATGCACATTGGGCAAGTGAACTCCAATTTCGTGTGGTAACAATTTTATTCAATATCTTTGCACCCACGATCCTGGTCAAGTGCTTATATCAATGCCCAATTAGGATAGGAAGCTCACCCTTCACACTTCCACTGACCCTCAGGTCTATTATTTTGATATTAAAATAATGATTAAGCATGGATGAGCCAGAATCTATTCACAATTATGTATCACTGAAATCCAGTAAGGTTTTATTCCACATAGAGTCTTAGATAAATGTATGCCTCGATACAGAAGTGGAGGTATTTACTGGGGAAAGCTGACTGACCAGCTCTCTGGGTTCCCACCATGTGGAATTTCTTTGGTGAGATTTGCTCTGGCCACAGTCCAGAGAGGGTGTCTCCATCCTGAAAGTCCAGAAATTTTGTGTTGTTACCGTTCTGGGCAAGTTTAATCCGGCACGGGGTAAGACCTGGCAATGTAAGTTCAGACGGAATTCACATTCTGATTCTAACTCTCTGAACCTCAATGTCTAGATTTTTTAAATGTTGAAAAGGTGTCTATCTTAGAAAATTTGGGGGTAATTAAATGCGGTAATTCTGTGTAAACCGCTTAGAATAATGCCGAATATTGGAAAATGCTCATTGTATACATAAGTTACAATGATGGTGACAATGATTCGTCAGAATAGCACACATATAGTGGGGGTCTCTGTTCAGTGAGTGGATGAATGAATGAATAAATGAAGAGGCTTGGTGATAAGATCAGAGGCCAATTAATGAATGAAACATGAGGCCATGGATCCGCCAAGTACTTGGGGTCATTCTCTGGGGCTGACCAAGGAAGCTGTAGGGGAATGCCAAGTTATCTCCAAAGATTGCTTGGTGAACATGAGATTCTGAACAAGGGCAAGAGGAGTTTTCTTGTCTTGTTTTAATACAGGAGTTGACTGCTTCATGCCACTGATCTGTGATCTCTATCTACAACGATCATCACACTTGGGTTAAATGAGCCCAGATGTCTAGTTCCCTAAATTGACTTCCTAGCATCGAATCTCCTGGCACAGCAGCTGGCTAGAGACTAACACTTGAGTCGGTTTCTCTCCCTTTCTTAAGCGTAGCAGAATTTACTTTATCCTAGCATATTTATTCAAGCCCAGCCTTGCACACCTCATCACCATGCTGTTTCATTAGACCGATATTATATCCCATGCTCTAATTTTTCATGTATTGATGCCATATTTTAAATCCCAGAGAGTGACCTTATTTCCAATCCCTTCAGGGATGGGGCCACTCAGACTTGCCATTCTGTCCCCTCCATAGAATAAGTCACACAAACTGAATAGACCCAGTGAGATTACAATGCCAAAGCCAAATGTATTTTGCCCAAAGTCATTTTATACCAAAGACAATTCACAGATAGTGAAGTGAATATTTTTCCTTTAGTTTTATGATCTGAAAGATTTATGGACCATGACTTTAAAAGCCTATTTAAGTTATGTAGAAGAATGTCCTGATTTTTAGATGTATGTGGAAGAATTTAGAAATACAGTGTCATGATATCTGCAACTCACTTTCAACTGGGTCAGCAAAAAACACAAACACATAAACGTATATGGAGATAGGTATACATCAAGCAAATTTGGCCAAATTTTAACACTTGTTGGCTCTCAGGGGTATGTGTATGCATTGTGCTGAGTACTAGCCTTCTAATGTTTCTCTCTGTTTGAAAATTTTCGTAATATAATGTTGTAAAGAAATTTCAGCTTCATTTTAATTCCATTTTATACATCCAAAGGAGTGTCTACTCTCTTCTTTTCTTCTATGATACTGACGCTAACCATTTTGATGTGTGGAACATTTTCACTAGAGCCTCCTTCCACCATATTTTGTATTTTATTCTTTCATCTTCTCTCTTCTCCTTAGAACATGAATTTACTTTCTGCTTTTAGTGTAATTTTACATTTAACAAGAGTAGGCATCATTTTGGCTGTTTCCTTTCGCTGATGTCTTGTTCAATAAATCCAAAACATCTCTAGCCTCTGAAATTAAGCCCATCCAACACTCGATTTCTCATTAGGTTGGGAATGACTTAACTTTCCCCCTGTTAGGCTGCCACAAAATGACTTTGCGTTTAGTGACGGTGGCCTAGAACTTACAAGGAATTAGATCCAGCTCAGTTTGGCTCCCTTTGATCCGAGCCTCTTAACATAATTTTCAAGCGTTTGACCCAATCAAGATCATGAAGTGGAAAATCTGAGAAAACCTGATTACTGAAGTTTTTCTTGTTCCTAAAAAAAAAAAAAAAATCAAAGGAACTATTGGAAGATATTTAAAGAAACGCCACTGCATGGGCGGCACGGCTGTGAGTGAGACAAGACATGTCACAATTGTGTTAGGAACTTACTTCTCAGGATGGCTGCTTCTCTGAGCACGTCTGTGTTAGCTGACAATGGTGGCACTGGGTCCCTTAGGGCTAGAGGTCTTATCTTTGGGGAAGACTTTGACTACAGGAAGTTCCACTGAAGTTTTTGCTGACTCACTTAATCCTCATAATGATGCTTTAAGGTTAACGGAATTATCCCAAAGTTGAAGGTGCAGAAACTGAGGCTCAGAGATTTGAGTAATTTGCTTAATGACACACAGCTAGTGCCCAGCTGGATCTTCACGGGGGTCTTTTGGACTTCAAAGTCTGAAGTCTTAGGCGTGAAAAGGGAACTTAGAAATAACATACTCCAAGCTTTCTTTCCCTTCCTTCCTAACATTTCTTTCCTAAACATTTTGCTTAAGCATTTATCAGTTGGTAGACACTTGGGTTGTTTCCACGTTTTGGTTATTATAAATCATGCTGCCATGAACATTCCTGTACAAGTTTTTACGTGAACATATGTTTTCGGTTCTCTTGGGTATAGACCTAGGCGTGGGATTGCTGGGCCAGTTGGTAATTTTGTGTTTAACTTTTTGAGAAACTGCCAAACTGATTTCCACAGCAGCTTCACTCTTTCACATTCCCACCAGCAGTGCATGACAGTTTCAATTTCTCCACCTTTTTGCCAACATTTGTAATTGTGTCTTTTGATTCTCTTCATCTTAGTGGGTGTAAAGTTGACTCTCATTGTGATTTTAATTTGCATTTCCTCAATGACTAATGATGTTGAGATTTCCATGGGCTTGTTGCTCATTGGTATATCTTCTTTGGAGACATGTCTATTCATTCCTTTGCTGATTTTTAACTGGGTCACTTACCTTTTTATCGTTAAGGTTTGTGAGTTCTTTGTATATTCTGAATACCCTTATCAGATAGACGATCTGCAAATATTTTCTCTCATTCTGTGATTTTTATTTTCACTTTCTTTGCACAAAGATACTTAATTTTAATAAACAACTATTTATTTTATTTATTTTTCATGAAGATGTACATCCATGTTTTCTTTTAGGACTTTTATTGTTTTAACTCTTACATTTAGGTATTTGATCCATTTTGAGTCAATTTTTTTTATATGGTGTGAGCTCAAGGTCCAAATTCATTCTTTTGCACGTGGATGTCCAGTTGTCCCAGCACCATTTGTTAGAGGACCATCCTTTCCCCAATAAATAGTCTCGGCTCCCCTATAAAAATTCCATGCATTTGCTTTTTAAAAAATTTTTTGTGAGGAAGATTGTCACTGAGCTAACATCTGTGCCAGTCTTCCTTTATTTTGTGTGGGCTGCAGCCGCAGTGTGGCTCGAGGAGTGGTGCTAGGTCTGTGCCTGGGATCCAAACCTGCGAATCTCAGGCTGCCAAAGCGGAGTGCGTGATCTTAATCACTATGCCAACGGGCTGGCCCTCCTGAATTTGCTTTTAAACACTCTTCCCAATTCACTTATTTAGTAGGAGAAACATGTACAGCAGACGTGTTTTTGGTATGAACACAGGCAAGCAAATACATAAACACATATAAATGAATATGTGTCATATGTACATATATATATATGCTTACATATGTGTGTATATGTGTGTGGATACATATAACTTTTGTGAAGATCAGAATCTTTTGGATTTATACCTTAAAAGAAGGTTGAACTCCAACCTGGTAACTGTACTATCTGAGATTTTCAGTTAGAGCGAAAGACGGGCAAAGTGGTGCAGACTGGAGTACATTCAGTGTGGTAGTTATTAAATTAATTCTGCGCTATAATTGCTCATCTTCTAATGGAACTCACTCATACCTGCCCTTTTATAGCCGTCTCTGCCTGCTATTACTGTAAAAACTTGTGGAAGAAGGACATCATTTGGCTCAGCAGAAATATCAACTGTGGCGATGGAGAGACAAATCCAGCATTGAAAAGCAGACTGGGAGAAGGTGCGGTAAATGGGAACCTTGGCCCTCCTGGGTCTGTTTAACCAGCAGGTGACACTTGTCTGAATTTTAGCATGTCAGAACTGGGAAAACTTTAAGCTTCTCTCTTCTCCCATAGTGTTTATTGGAAGAGAAATAAAGCAGCCCAGCAAAATGAAAGAACATGGAAGCTGGAGTCATACAGACTTGACTTTGAATCCTGGTCATATCATTTTATTTATCTCTGTGACCTTGGGCAAGTGACTTTACTTTTCTGAACTGTTTTTGTCCATTAGTAAAATGACACGATGATACTTTCATGGCAGATCTGTAAGGACTGTGAACAAAATACGCTGCCATCTAGCTTAATACCCACCCAAGGAAGCATTTGATACAAAGATGTTGTTATTATTACAATTATTACTTAATTCCCACTGTAACGTTTGGCTTCGGAACTTCTATTCAGCTCACAGATATTGGCTCAAACATCACTTCCCCAAAGAATGCTTATATGGTGCTATTCCTCACCCCCTAAGTACACATGAGCCTCAGCTCCATATTTGTGGCTCTCTCACCCCACATTCTCAGAAAACCCAGTACTGTTATGCTTATTACTTGTCAGTAGCGTATAATTATACAAACACCCATTCACACTCCACTTAAATAAATGTTTACTATTTTTTCTGTTTTTTATTGGAATTAAATTATATATAATGAAAGTCACTCATTATGGTGTACACTTTGACGAGTTTTGATAAACACAATAAAGATACTGTCACCAAAGTCAACATCTAGAACAGGTCCATCACCCTCAAAATTCCTTCACATCCCTTTGTAGTCAAGCCTGCTCCCCAATCCCAACTTCTGCCAACCACTAATCTGTTTTCTATTAGTTAGCTCATTCAAAATGTCATAAAAAAATGGAATCATGCCCTATGTAGCCTTTGGAGTATGGCTCCTCTCACTAAATAATGCATTTGAGATTTGTTCATGTTATTGCATGTATCAGTAGTTTACTGATTTTTATTGCTGAGTACTATTCCAGTGAATGGATGTACCACAGTCTGTCATCCCTTCACCCACTGAAAGACATTTGGATTCTTTTCAGAATTGAGTGATTATAAATAAAACCACTGTAAACATTGATATATGGATTTTCATGAGACTGTAACTTTTTACGGCACTTGGAGAAATACCTAGGACTATCTGCCATGTTTTATTTCTTAAAAAGTTAGAAGAAATATCTAAAGCAAATACAATAAAATATTGGTTTGACAAATGTGAGTTAGAAGAACATAGGTGCTCCTTATAATATTCTGCATATTTTTCTTATGCTTAAAACATTTTAAAAAAGTAAAACTCACAAAGTTCTCCAATTTAAGTCAATTCAACAACTCAGATGAGAAAGTACTGCTGATGGTGTCAAGGTGTGCACATGGGCTTTGTCACCAGTGATAAAATCCTTTTCTACCTAGAGATACTAATAATTTTAACCATTCCACTGAAATCTCTTACTATGCTGTAAGTAGAAATGGATCAACCTTGTCTAGAGCTGACAAGATGGCCCCTTGGGATGATGCAAATCTCTGTGCTTCCATCTTCCAGGTACTACTGAACTTCGCATAAATGCACATACGTCCCTTCCTCATCCACCTTCTTTCCTTCTTCCTTTTCCATCCCCCTCTGCCTCTACCTCACCAAGGTGCCATCTTCACTCCCTTGTCACTCTTCCCTCACACCTGTTCTTCTAAAAGGAGCTTTCCAGGGAGGGCAAAGCATTTTCAAGGCATTAACCTCGCTTGTGAATATAGATCATGCCTGTGTCCCATGAGCATCATCCCTGGGTTGAGAAGGAGGATTACAAGAAAGGAGGACCTGTGGTGCTAAACCAAAATACAGAAGTGAAGGAGCAGAGAATCCTATCCTACCACACGATCATGGGGCAGCAAGAAAGTCGGGTGGCCCCCACTAGCCATCTAGAAGGTGACGATGGGGACACTTCCAGGCAGAAAACACTTTTCATAAAGAGCCTTTGGATTATGTTTCAGAAAATGGCGTTAGCTGTGATGGTGATAAATGGTCCTTTAAGCCTGCAACACATTCATCAGCTTAGCATCCAGGCCCTTCAGGTAATGCAAAGAGCGAACATTGACTGGAAACATGAAATATGGGCCAGTTCACCATCCACTAACTAAAATGTTTCATCTGGTAATCACTCTGGAGCAAGATTTATTTTGGGTTTCACAAACATCTCTTTTAATTTAAATTAGATTTAAGGGACTCTTTTCCCTCCATCCTCTGACTTCTTCGAGTTTAGCATTTGCTGGCTTCTTTTTTTCATTAACCCTCTCATAATCATCTTCCAGTCAGGCATTTCCAGAGAGAAAATTACATGCGGAGCTGAACAGTATTATTAACTCCACTGGAAGTTTGGGTTGATGATATGTTTTGTGGGAAGTGGGCTAGTAATTCTTTAACTAAAGGAATTATGAAGAAGTTTGATGTATACTTGGAATTTCATTCTTCCCAACATTGTTCTAGGAATCTGTAACTTGTGTTGAGAGGCTCAGCTTGGGCATTTTGCGGAGCCATTTTTTTTCTGTCCACTCCACCAAGACAGAATCATATACTCCTCCTCTTCACCCACACAGCACTCTCCTGCTACTTCCATGAAGGCACCCATCACATTTTTTCACAGCCCTTTTCTTACTTGGTTGGTGAAGGCGCCCATCACCAACTTTACCTCTGTGCACCTTGATACCAGGAGGCCCATGTCAGTTCTGATTGAACCCCCTCTTGCCTTTGCTGGGGTCTGGCACAGGGCAGACACTCACTAAACACTGCGTGAGTGAATGAGGCAATCTTTCTGTATGTAGTATGTCCGTTTCTGTCCAGAGAGAAAGACAGGCAGCCAAGAAACAGACAGGCAGGCTCTCAAGAAAGAAGGAAAGTGAAAAAGAAAGAAAAAGGAGATTGTGCCCTTTGACAAGTCTAATTGAACGCCATTTTCAACATAATGACAGATGGCTTGAAGAGAAACTTTTGGAAGGGGTAAAGAATCTTTAAGATAGGAAACAAGATCATGTCACATGGCATCCTGACAAATCCTAGAAATAGATTCATTTCTTTGTTAATCTCTGTAAGATCTACTTAATATATCCATTCCCACACACAATTCTTTTGAGTTTCTGAATGTAGCGTTTTCATCCTTTTCAATTTCCTTAAAAAAACTTCAATATAGCAATACCTTAAATTTAACTCTAGGTTAAATTTAAGAGAGTCTCAATCTTTCTCTCTCTCTCTCTTTCTGTGGAACACGCACACACTACTCCCACTACTCTCTGTCTTCTTAAAAATTAAAAATGTCTTTGTTCTTTGTCAAGTTTTCCCAAGTATCTTATTTCTTGGAGGGCCTAATTTGGAAGCCCACATAGAATGGTGTTTGTGTGTGTAGTGGATAAAAATTATCTAATGTGGAGAGAGAATTCCTCAGAGATTTCCACTGCATCTCCTCCTCTGTCTAGGGATTTGCTTGGGTGGAGTATATCCAGAGGCATTGCCACATCCTCTCTGATTGCCATCAATATCTATGGGCCCTATTTTTATCTATTTGTGGATTAAGTCTGCATCTCTGTAGCTTCAGAATCAGATGTGTATGTAGCATCACGTAACTTGATTTGGCACAATTCAGGAAATAAGTCATCCACATAAGTGAATTTGACATATTTTTTAATCTTTCTGTTCTGGTTAACCCCCCTTGACTGAAATTTTGCCACATACCAGGCACTGTGCTAGACAATGCGCTAAGTGCCAGGTACCCACAGAGTTGTAATGCCCCAGAATGGCTCTGTGGGGGCAAGGGTTTAGTTGTCCTCGTCCCGTCTAAATCTGGACTAGCTCCCTGTGCAAAATCATTCCCAATGAATATACAACCTAATATTTAAAGAGAAAATAAAGTACTGTCTATGAAAACACAGCTTTAAGATAATTCCCCAGCTGCTCTTCCTTTTCGACAGGGTCTCTTGCAGAAATTCGGGAGCCACCTCTGAGCACGTTAGTAAACCATGATATGTCACCTCAAACAGCAAAGCAGAGAGTGTTAACAGCTGTGGGAGAGGCACAGAAAAGGGTGCTCAGCTCCGTCTGGTCACTCAGACAAGGCTTTCTGGAGAAACTTATTGATTTAAATTCCAGCCCTGTAAACGTGCATATACATTTAAATTAAATTGTGTATCTCCATCATCCGCTATAAAATGGAGGATCTTGTCTTAGTTCATTTGAGCTACTACAACCAAATACTATAGATTTGGGTGGCTTATAAACAACAGAAACTTATTTTTCACGGTTCTAGAGGCTGGAAATCCAAGATGAGGGTGCCAACATGATCAGGTTCTGGTACTCAGTGATTATGGTAAAACTCTTTATTCCTCTTGATGAAGTTCAATGAATTGAATTCCTTGGGAGAGTTGCTTGGCTTTTGGAAGACACAGGAAGGGCCCATGTTCTCTTCTGATCTTTTCCTGGACCAGAAACAGAAACACTCTCATGTCTAGCTTAAGTACAAAAAGAAAATTTTGAGGAAGGGAACCATGTCAGCCTAGCATTCAACCACATGGCCAGCAAGGGCAGTCCTGGCTTCAAGTCTCAGTCCGCTTCTCACCAGCCAGTTAAACACAGATAAGCAACCACACTCTCCAGACCAACACTGGCTAATAGAACTTTCTGTCATGATGGACATGTCCACATTCTGCACTGTCCAATCTGCCGCCACCAGCCGCAGGTGGCTATTGAGCACTTGAAATATAAGCAGTGAATGACGAACTGAATTGTCCATTTTATTTCATTTGATTAATACAAATTCAAGTTTAAAGAGCCACATGTGGCTAGTGATTAGCATATTGGATAGCACACCTCAACGTTACATTTCTTCTGCAAGTTATAGCGTTAGTGATGGCCGTCTTTAAGGGATACTGTGAAGATTAAATGAGATAAGTTATGCAAAGTCCTCAACACAGCAACTGGCTTGTGGTAAGTGCTTAGTGAAGTTATGTCTGTTACTACCATTGTCATCACTGCTCTTGTCATTTTATTTCTTCATGCTATTTAAACCATTATTTTCTTTAATACTACTCTTACTATCAATCATCTTTGTTTTACTTGTACTCTTTACATCAGTGAGTTCCTGTTAATCAGACAATGTTTTCACGTGTTCATAGAGGAGATAGTGGCCTGGATTGCATAAGACGGTGTGATACGAGAATAGCAGGTTGGGTGACCTCTGATGAGCAGGGTCTAAATGAATGAGGAGCTCTTCCTTGGATCCTACCATGAGGATCATGGAACTCAGAAGCTGAAGATCCTCCCTTAATTTCGTGAAGTGTTTGCCTGCGATAGAGCCGTACAGCAGAGTTCCGGGCAATGCTTCTGTCTAGATCCTCTCTTAGAGAATCACAGAAAGCATTAGCTAAATCAGTTATCTGAGAAATCCTATTGTAGTGAGAAAAATATTCCAGTGTTTAATTTTGTTGCACCCAGGTTACCCAATTACTTTTGGCCTTGTAACCCTTGTTTTTCATAAGCATATTTATTAAATAGGAAGCTTGAAATTGCGGACAACAGAAACCCAGCTCTAACATACTTAATCAAACAAGTAGATTTATTGCACCAAATAATTGCATTGAACAAAGAGTGAAGTTCAGACATGGTTGGCTCCCATGGCCACATAACATTGTCTGTTGGTCTCTAGGCTGTGCTTTTCTCTGTGTGCGGTTCATTCTCAGAAAGGTGCTCCCTAAGTGATTAAAACGGGGATAACACCAGCTCTAAGATTTCCATGAGGATAGAAATCCCCAGAAGAGAGGAGTTAAAGCTTATTTTTTAAAATAAATTTTAGGAAGTGTCAGGGTATCCCAGATTGAACACTATCACTGGGACCAGAAGGATGTAATGATGTAGTGTTTTCATTGGCCCAATTTAGGTCACATGTCCATCTCGGGAAATGAAGTGGGGTCACGCTCATCCAAGAAGGGACATGGTTCCCCCGAGAAAACCCAGCATTCAAGAGACTGTTTCCAGAGGGGAATAGATACTGAACAAGTCTGTCTTTCCCTTTCTTTCTTTCTTCCTCCCTTTCCTCCTTCTTTCCTTTCTTCCTTCCTTCCTTCTTTCTTTCCTTTCTTCCTTCCTCTCTTCCTTCCTTCCTTCTTTCTTTCCTTCCCTTCCTCCCTCCTTCCTTCCTTCCCTCCTCTCTGGTTCTCTCATTCTCTTTCTCTCGTTCTCTCTCTCACTGAGCAATACATCTCATAACCTTCAGGGAGCAAAGGGTTAATTCCCAAATAGCCCCAGTGCCAGCAAGACTGCCTGAGATCTTCGTCTTGCCAAAAACAGCTCCATGCTGAATTTGCAGAAAGGTTTAATTTCTCCTCTGGAGCTCTGAACAAGGTTATTAGAGGCCCTTTCAAGACTTTCCTCTGGGAAACTCTACAAACAGCTGCACTAAAGGAAGAAGGAGGAAGCACTGAAGGATTCGGGACTCAGGCTGTGCACATGCCATCAGACCCGGGCTTGATCTGGGCAACCTTGAGGTGGAAGCAGCAGCAGACAGGGCAAATCGGAGACCCAATGATTTTCAGCAAGGCTCATTTCTGATCGGATGCCCGCTAGGGAGTGCCCTGTGCAGCCATATCAGGGGAGTGAGAATAAGGCTGATATCCGGGAAAGACTGTGATTTAATTTAGGATAGGATTGCATGGTCAGAAAATACTTTATGATGACTGAGAGATGGATGCTGTCTTCTCAAAGTGGGGGAACATACACTCATTGGGACTTCTGGCTGGGTTTGGTGTTATATGCGCTACCATAAAGTGCTCTGAGTTTTGGCACGCTTTTTTGGAATGCATAAGTCATTGTAGGAGCCGTGACCAAGAAAGGAACAAGTCCATAGGCAGCCTGGTGTATAGACAGCTCACTAAACTGGGCTATGGATCTAAATGTGCCCCAATTCACTGACTCACCGGGAAGAATTCCCTTCCCCTCTCTGGGTCACACTTTCTTCATCTCACACATGAGAAAGTTGAACTAGGTCAGGGATGGCAAATAATCTCATCTCACAGGCCAACTCTTATGGTGTTGACACTGTGTTAAGAAGGATTCTGAGGTCATATCCTCATGCTTCAAGAAATAATTAGGCAACCAAGTTGAAATTATTTGCCATAGCCGTGGGACAGGAGGGGTAGGGACACATCTCTTTTATTTGCTATCCCTGGAGAAGATGATATCTGTGATCCCCTCTAGGTAGAAAATTCTGTTTTTCTGAATACTTTAATATTTCCCTTGATGCTTGAGACTAGATAATCATTTTTAACGCCCCCCCCAATCCTTTCAACTGTTACCCAACACCAGTCTTCTACCAAAATATAGGATTAGAGAGTGTTTTTAGCTATCAAAACTCAAAATATATATAAAGCACAGAACATAGACTTCCCATTTGCCAAGGTTTTCAACTCCCCTCCACTGTGTGTTCTAGTAAGTGAACTCACCTGCACACTAACAGACTATAGTCTGTTTTTGCTTTGCTGTCTTTGCTTTGCTGATATTTTCCTTCCTCCCTCAGCTCCGATTGCCCTGTTTCTTTCTGAGGGTCCATTGCCCCCACAGATGCTAGGAAACCATGTGTGAGCAGCTGGAGAGCTCCTGAGGCAGGGTTATGATCAGAGCTGGTGGTTTTTCAGTTCATTGTGTTCTCTTCCACTAAGCCCTCACTGTTCTTTTTCTTTCACGTCTTTGGAAGGAAGTACTTCTTTGCACAGCAATTCCATTCAACACACACTCACTAGTATCATTTGTGAGCAACTCCCTGCGCCAACTACAAGAGACAATAAAGAGGAATCAGACATAGTCTGTGCCCTTGAAAGGGTCACGAGCTAGTGTGAGTGGGAGAGACTTAGACCCAACTAACGGTGATAAAAATCAGGCTGTGAGGTTAAAAGAGGTGTTTGAGGGGCTGGCCCTGTGGCATAGTGGTTAAGTTCATGCACACCACTTTGACAGCCCATGATTCACAGATTCGGATCCCGGGTGCAGACCTACACACCACTCATCAAGCCATGCTGTGGTGGCGGCCCACATATAAAATGGAGGAAGATTGGCACAGATGTTAGCTCAGAGGCAATCTTCCTCAGGAAAAAAAAGAGAAATAGGTGTTCAAAAACAGAGTACTATGAGAGAATCAAGCAGAGAGACACAAGTTCTGTATGAGTCGGCTTTGGGTAGGTTTCCAGAAAAGCAATTTGAGTTTGGCAGTGAAGGATGAATGCAAGGGGGGAAAGAAGGGTGTTTTCCAACAAAAGTAACCAACATATGCAAAAATATGGAGGATGGGGGTGCATGGAGTGTCCAGAGAACAATGAATGAATGGTTCATAGTTCGGGGTGACCAGGATGTAGAGTCTGATGTACAGCAGTGAGGACGAGGGTGGAGATTTACATTGAGGTCAAAATTTGGAAGGCCTTAAATAACATCCTAATCTCCTTCGATTTACAAAAGAGACATTAAAAACTTAATATGTAACAGGCAGTGTCGTATAGGCTGAGTTGGGAGGACAAGGCACAGGGTCCCCACGCTCAAGAGACTCTAATAAAGTAGGCTCACATTCAAAGGGCTAATTGCAATAAAATATGTCATTCCTTCTCTAGGGCAGATACAGAGGAGTATTGGAGCAAATATCTAGCATCCAGTGGGGAAGATAGAAAAAGTATTGATGGACAAACAGGAGACAGGGTGGAAGATCTTTCCAGGCACCAAGAAGGGCGCAAGCAAAGACTTGAAATCATGATAGATCCTGGCACATTTGAGGAATTATAATAAACTGACTATGGCCAAAATGTAGACTAAATGGGGGGTAAGTAATGGAAGTTAAGGCTCAAAAAATTCTGGTTGGGTCTGATGAATGAAGAATAAAAGGAATGCTTAACTTATTGGAAAGTGAATTATAAATTTTAAAAAGTTTCAATGGAGTATTTGATCACACTAATATTCAGTGCCCTTTTTAAATGGCCCACGATATATAGTATATAATTAGCACTCTCTATGTATTACTCCTTAAAATTTTAAGTTCACTTGTTTCCACTTTGTATTCAGGGGCCAAGTGCATGGAATATATATGTAACAAAGTGAAATTTTATCTTTAGTATAGAAACTTTTTGTAATTTAGAGTAGTGTTGTCCAATAGAATTTACTGCGATGACATAAATGTTCTATATTGTATTATCTGATATGGCATATACACTAGGCATATACAGTCATGGAGTCCTTGAAATGTGGCTGGTACAAATGAGGAACTGAATGCTTTCTTGTGCTTAATTTTACTTAATTTAAATTTAAACTTACATAGCCAGATGTGGGTAGTGGCTACCATGTTGAATAGTATAGGTTTAGACAAAGCAAATATATGAAAACATGAGGTATGAAATTTGACAGAAATATGTTATTTAGAGCATGATCTTAAGAATGAACAAGTGAGACAACTTATTGGAAGGAACTGCGTCAAGTGGAAATGCCATTAACTCCTTTTTGGAAGTGAGATGGAGAGAAAGAGAGCCTGGGAATTCTCTCCTCCTAGACTTAATTACCTTTTAGTTAGAATTGTCAAAAGAGCCAAGTTGAACATTGAAGGACTTTGAAAGCAATAGAAATGAAAGAGAAAATTTCAAAACAAAGCTTAAACCCCAAGCTTAGTGCAAGTGTATTGACCTTTAACAGAATAGTCTTATGGAAAGATGTACACGGTCCAGGATACTTAGGGAATAAAAGTCCATGCCTGAGATGAACGTATCTTGCTTTTGACTGCCTAGTATCTCTTTCTTGTTCTTCTCATAGCAGCACAAAATTTTTCCTTTGGGGGCCTGCCATTTCCACATTCTATGTGGGCCTAATAGAGCTTTCAATTCCAAACCCTGGACTTGACTTGATACATGGCCCAGGACTTGTCAGTAAAAATATTTCACCACCCTGGACCAAGATTGGTTCAGGGATGAACCAGCTGAGCCAAACAGAAGCTTCCTGGAACCCTGTCTAGATGCTAGATTTTTCTCTGAAACAAAAAGCTAAAAATACTACAGATTTAGAATCATCAGCAATCATCTTTCTGTTTGTCTAACAGAGGAGACAAGCAGAGGTGGAAACAGAGATATGGAAAGTTCTGACAATATAGTTCAAAATCCTTGTATCCCCCATGCCTGAAGCTCCTGATCCACCCGCTGAGAAATCCTACTTGTGTGAGCTAATCATTTCCCTCTTTTTATAGAACTTGGATTGAGTTGGGTTTCTGCCATTCAAAACCGAAAGCCTTTACTAATAACACATTGCCCCACAGAAGGCACATATCTTGAGATTTGATAGATGTTTTTCCATTAATTAAATCTAAATATTTGTCTCTGACAGACAGGTGAAATGATGGTTTTTAGTCAGTAATAGAGGGCTTTGGAGCAGAGTAATTTTTTCCTTATTATTGGTTTAGCAATTAAATAATAAATGAAAAAAAATGGAAGGGAACTTGAACTTTTCCAGTATTTTGGCAACTCTCATACTAATGATCTTGAAACAAGGTAGCCCAGGAGTATACCAACTACTTTAAAAATCCTAAAGTTCAAACACAGAGTCTCCAGTAATTATGACCATGCTGACATCATCACTCTTATGCCACTGACATGTAGAAGAATTAAATTCTGAAACAGGAGTGGTATTCTGAGCTTGCCTTTCTAATAGAACAATCAACTGTCTTGTCAGCCTTTTCTCCAGTCTCTCATCTACCCATGTTGGGGAGAAGCTGAGGAGTCCTCAAAACTCCAAAATAGGTGGTTCCAGGTGACTGGCCTTTGCTTCGGAACAGACACAACATCCACCTTAGATTGGAGAGCTCTACACCTGGTCTATGGATTGCCAAACCTGGCACAAGACGCTAAAAGTAATCAAACAGCCCCAAATGAAAATTAATTTTATCCAAATTATCATTAGATCAATGTGACTGTCCATGAAGATAAACTATGGAAAGATTCGGGGCACTTGCATAACGTGAGTATATTTGTGAGGTGAGGAAGGGAGGAATAACAGAGTTGTGAGGACAGATCCATAGAACAGGGGATTAAAATAGTTAAGAAAATGGGGGGACTCAAGGATGATTGCCAGGTTTCTGCTCTGAGAAAATGGATGCAGTGTTGATCATCGGAGCTATGAAATGGGCATGGCTTCAGAGAGAGGGGGCAGGGAGGAAAGAGGAGGGAGAGAGCCAAGGGTGGAACCTTAAGCAGAGGAGACAAAGAAGGAGAGATTGAGAAGACAGAGGACCACCAGGAGGATACAGTCTCCTAGAAGTCAAGAGAGGAGAGGGGAGATGAGAAGAATGATGACAGAGACTACGATCGTCTTGTGGATGGAGAAAACTCAAGCTCAGGGAGGCAATATTACTACCCAGAGCTAGTAAGCAGCAAAGCAAGGTCCAGGACTCTGCGTCTCCAAGGACCACACACTTTCCATTGTGTCATCTGTCTCATAGATGAGATGTGGAGGCATGCACGGTCCCAGAAAATCCATTGGTTGGTAAACATTCAGAATACCAAGTTGTGTGATGGGTATGAGGACTGGCATTTAATGAGAGGAGAAAAGCCAAATTGTAAAGGATTACAAAGGATAGCAATGGAACAGAAAAGAAAGCTTATGAAGGTGGTTCTATGGAAAGAGAGGGGACAGCGGTTTTACTGGACAGTAGGTTGAAGAAAGGAACTTCAGACACCGGATGATCAAGAATCAATAATAGATACCATGGTGATATAGAATTTGGGCCCTAGAATTAAGCAAGTGAACTCAAACCTGGACTCCACTGTTTACCTATGCCACAAAGCAGAAGCTTTCAGTTGGAATAATTGTGCCCTCCAGGGGACGCGTGACAATGTCTGGAGTTTATCATCACAACCGGGATGGGGGGGCGTGCTACTGCCCTGTGGTAGGTAGAGGCCAGGGATGCTGCTCAGCATCCTACAGCGCACAAGGAAACCCCCCTACAACATAATTCAGCCCAAGATGTCAACAGTGCTGAGACTGAGAAGCCCAGCCATAGCAGGAAAAACTCTTAAATGCTTCAGAACAAGGTCCCCTCAACTGTAAAGCAGGAATAACAAGGATACTCGCTTCCTGTGCATTTGGCGACTTAATGAGCTAATACGTGCAGAGTGCATGTGCTGGTAGGTCCCCAGGAACGTCATCACCATTGCCATTTTCACCATTTTGTGTGATGGACCAAGAGGTTGACATAAACCAGATACAAACATAAGGCTTACTGCCAGTCGGAAAGAGGGTGGCTTTAGTGGTTGTGTGTCAGGCCCTTTGATTCCTGAGCCCTACTTTGGTGAGTGGCCAAGGCTGGAAGGACAGTGGAGGCTGTCTTTAGAGATGGGTACCTTTTTTCTTCCACTATAAAAACCCTCTGGGTGTCTTGGCTTCAGATATAGAAACACTCCCTGCAGTAGGGTCTTACTGAGTAAAGAGAAGTGGTTCTGACCATCACCTGGGTCAGAACTAAAACATTTCTGACAGAAATGGTTTCCAGGCAATTGAGCAGATTCCGTTCTGTTGCTGTTGAGAGTGTGCTGTTTTGTGGCAGAATGGATAGATGGATATTCCTCTGGGGTACTCTCCACCAAAGGAGAAAAACAGATTATTAACAAATGAGAATATGTATATTTGGATAATTACGTTTGTTATACCTGTATATTTTTCTGTTTTCCAAGATGGCATAAAGAGATTGAATGGATCTCGGGAACTGTAATTGTTTTGTTACAAGGCTGTAACAAGGGCCTGCTGTGTGTGTGTGCGTGCGTGTGTGTGTTAAATAAAAATTGCCTGCAAAAGAGCTGGGTCAGAGAAGCACATTTGCAAGATTCCTACTCTAGTCAGACTTACTTAGCCCCTTAATCCCTTACATTGGCAGTTGAATCCCAAGGACGGGTTCTCGTGCACAAAGGAGCAATAAACAAACACAGCCCAGAGCTCCTGGCATCATGGAAAAAAAATCGCCCATTTCTTGTAAATAGATTGCAATAAAACAATAGCAACTGAACAGTTAGGAGAAGAGAAAATCAGCCAAGAGGAACTCTGACTTGGTGGCTTCTAAGCTACCAAAACAAACAAAAGAACATTGAAATGGCCTCAGATGAATCCTTTAAAGACAATGAGCTTTTGAAGGTTTATTAATCAACCTCTTGGGTGTCACAATACCAGACAATTTTACCTGGAGTGAATGTAAAAGCAAATAAAAAAAATAGTCGATCAATCATCCAGAAGATGTGTGTTACAGCATCAACAAATTTTTTTGCCTGCCTTGTTTCCACGGCTCTGCACTGGTCAGATTTAACGTCTGTCTTTCACACACCAGGTAAAAAGAAAATGAAGAGATACACTGTCACCGACATCTGTGGCAGTCTTCTCAGGTCTTGCTTTTCCTTCCTCCTGTCCAAGAACACCTGACTTCCACGTGGGGGCCCATGGGATTCTGACTTATTCCTCAGTTGGAAGACTGTGGGGTGGAGCACAGGACTGAGGTTAAGCCAATTGGGTCATTACCTCCCCTCTGGCCACAAAGATTGGTTCACCCATGGCATGGTATCTAATTTAGTCTTTTTGTTATGCCAGTCAGTATATTCCCCCTCATTTTTAGGTCACTTCTAATGGGTTTTCTGTTATTTATAACCCAAAGAGTCTTCCCCAATATCGTTGTCCCATATCTCAGTGTCTTTGTTACTCAAATGCATGTTCATTGTATTAATTTCCTATTGCTGCTGTAAGACATCACCACAAACTTAGTGTCTTAAAAAGAGCACAAATTTAGTATCTTACAGTGTGTAGGTCAGAAATCTGACACTGGTCTCCCCGGGCTAACATCAAGGTGGCAGCAGGGCTGAGTTCCTTCCTGGAAACTCTGGGAGAATACGATTCCCTGACCCTTGCATCTTCTAGAGACTCCTCACGTTTGTGGACCCTTCCGCCATCTTCAAAGTCAGCAACATGGCATCTCTCTGACCCAACTTCCGCAGTCACATCTCTTTCTTTGACTCACTTCTTCTGCCTCCCTCTTCTACTCTTAAGGATTCTTGTGATTATATTGGGCTCATCTGGATAATCCAGGATAATCTCCTGCTCTCAAGGTCAGTTGGTTAGCAAACATTTCCGTCTGGAACTGTAATTCTCCTCTGCCATGTAAGGTAACATATCCACAGGTCCTGGGGATCAGGATGTGGGCATTTTGGGGAGGTCATTCTGCCTACCACATTTAAGTTATTTGGGAATTTCCTCCATGACACACAAGCTTCCTCTCTCTGTTGACTGAAGAAGCAGCTTGATAGTAGATATTGGGGGTCATGTGGAGTTGATGTTAGATCTGTTTCTTTCGAAGTTTAGTATTTTGACGCTGCCACTCTTACATGTCTACATGGCAGCATTTTTGTAAATATTATTTTTTAAAAGGTTGAAAGATTATCCAGCATTGTGTGATAAGACATTTCTGACCTCCACCCCATCTCCCGCTCTTGGGGTAAGGAATAGGATGGAGGTGAGAGAATTAGTGATGGGATGGAGGTAAGGAATGGAGTGGGCAATGGAGTGGCCACCCACCATGAGCAGAGACAGGTCCAGGCTATATGGGGCCTAACAGTTACACAATATCCAAGACCCTCTTTAAGGAAAAGAATATAAAATTATGAGCAAAAATGTGTCACAAAACCAGATATTTATTTAGAATGAGAGCATAAATCATAGCAAATTACAAATTTTTACAAGCTGACAAAAAGCACACACATCACAAAATCCAGAAAAATGATGTAATATTTTCTCTTTAATATCTCTCTGACATGCCTACAGGATTCTACAGGCTCTCCTCTGACCAGTGAGAATTTATTACTGAGCCAAATTTGTCTTTTGGGATGAGTTTTCTCCCAAGATCCTGGTGGAGCATCTTCACCTGTCCATTAGACATGAGCAGACTCGCTCTCTAAGGAAACATACCAGGTTAAAAATGAGAACTATCTCATTAGATTCAAAATATATTATCTTTCAATAAATACAACCACAAAACTGCCTTACAATTAATAGACGTTCACTGAGTACCTGTTATGTTGTAGACACTCTTTAAAGCAACTGGAAGACAACAGTGAGCAAAACTGAAAAACAATTCTGAAAGGCTTTGACATGGACCAGAAAGATTAGTGGGTGTCCTGTCTGGAAATCTCTTCTGCATTATCTCAGTCTTTCCCTGTCTTTGAGCTATTTTACAGCTCTGTAAATCGTAGAAAACTGATAGCAATGCAAATGATTCTTGTTCATAGAAATGCAAATTGTATCTCTCCCAGGGAAGGCAATTGATTCTCGCCCTGTGGATATTGACCAGTTTTGCCAGTTTTGCTCCTGTTGGTAAGTTTTTTTCAACATTTGTGATGCCTATATGTTTCTCTGCCCCTTGGATTGTCCTTTGAACATGAACATCTTACTTGTTCCCTTATCAATGAAAGAGTTAAATAAAAATTTTGGAGATGTATTCATGTTATATTTGTAAGAGTCATGATTTTATCGTCGTTAAACATTTACCCCTTAGCAACACAAATGGGCTTCACGGAGGTTACAGCCTAAACAGACACTAACCACATCATCTCATAAAATTATACATTGGGAGGCTCTTAAGGAGCCCTGAGAGTCTATAACTGGGGCACCTGATATTGTCTATTTGATCAGACCAGAATCCCCCATGAAAGTGACATTTGAGTCGATCAAGTAGGAGTTTACAAGGTGTGTATATGAGCAGAGAGGAATTCAGGAGCAAGCCAGCCTGTCATGAAAGCAGCTCGAGATCATTTCTCCCAGAAGGAGATTTGCTGTCCTTGGGGAGAGTGGGGTTTGGACAGTGGTTCAGAGAAGCTGGAAGATTTGGCAGCTGCCATTGTCTGTGCCTCATGATAAGAGTCTGCCAGTGAGAGATCTTCAAATGGGATGGGGCCAGGGGTTTAGAAACGTGGGAGCCCAGAACCTGGGGGCTGACTGTCTCTCACCTCCCTTTCCTAGGATGAGTGTTCCAACCCCTTACTTTGATGATCCCTCAAACAGTCTTCTTTGAATTGCATTCACTCCATGCCCTGCGTACGATGCTGTATTTCAGAAAATGGAAGCATCGTCAAGAGAGAAGTAACCTGGCTCTTCTCTGTAACCAGCGCAGGCCTTTAAACCTATTTTCATCAAACCCCATGGATATTTAGTTAGCAGCATTTCATGGTTTCTTGACCATTTGTATTCCGGAACCTGGCTTCATGGTATTTCTTATGCAGATATTTTGACAGGAATGCGCTTCCTTTAGGCAGCTGTTCGTTCCTGTACTTCATCTACTTCTCTACCCCAGTGTCATCTCCTCAGAGTGGCCTTTCCAGATGACTCCATCTAAAATAGCAGGCCTCCCTCAATCTCCACCATTTTACCCCAAAATAGCAGCAGCTGCCATCTCTCCTCCAGGATCTATTCTCTCCCAATTTTAGGAAAATTTTAGCTGAGATCAAGGGAAGGGCAGGAGGGAGAGTGAAACATCAGCTAAAATGTCTCCTCGTGGTCCTTAAAAACAAAAACAAAAACCTTTCAATTGATTTCTGTCTATTTTTGGTGAAAAGCACTTCTTGTCTGAGGAACCCACTCAGCTGATTGGATTTCCTCCAAAGGAACACAACTCCAGTGAAGAAATTCAAATGAAAGATTATGACAACACCAACTGTGGCATATATATTTGTAGGAAGTTGTCTTTATGGATCTGAGGATGGCTCTCCCAGCCCCAAACAATCTCCCTCACAGATCGCTAATGAAGCTGCAAATTCTATCATTAGGTTTCAAATGGAATTGCCCTTTGTCAAATGGAGTGCCCTCCGAGAAACACGGGCATACACGCATTCAAAGGTTTACTTGCACAATTCAGCATCTGCCTTCAGAAATGTCACTGTTTGGCCTTACCAGTTATTAACACTCAAGTGTGGATGAGATCATCAGACCATTTCCAACTTGAAAGTCCCCTGACAGTAAGAGTATATTGGTTACATAGTTAGTAGTCACAATAATAATGATATCTTAAGTTTGTGAAGTCCGTGTGCCAACCACCAAACCAGACACTTACATGGATTGTCTCATTTATTCTGCCCAAATGCCCTATGAAGTAGGTTTTATTGTCCTCATAAACAGGAGGAAGGTGGTTCAGAGAGGTTAAATGGCTTGTGCCCAGTTATACCAAGATTTGGAGCCAGGATTCCAACCGCAGCAGTCTGATTCCAGCATCCACTGTCTTCCAACTCATGAAATATTTTTCCTATTTATATTCTTGGTTAAGTCACCCAATAAATTCTGTAACAGGGTGATATCTCTCACACTGGTTTAGGCTAGGAAAACTGATTCTCGACTAGTGAATTGATCTACCTATGGCCTTGGTTTCAGCTCTGTCTGCGTAGTAGAATCACTCAGAGCTTTAAAAAAAAACCCATGCTGGGACCTATCTCCCACTGAGGATTCTGATTTACTTGCTCTAGGTAGGGCCCAGTCACTGACATAAATATCTTTTAAGCATCCTCATGCAGCCAGGATTGAGAGCCACTGAGCTTAAGCTTGCTAGGCAAAGATGAGACTTTTGACTCAAAAATCCTTGAGTCAAAATCCTTGGGCACCATCCAGGGGACAGGAATTCAGAGTCCAGCTGGAGGTTGACAGTTTGCACACATTTGACATGGGGTCTCTTGATAATCTGGCCCGGGTCCTCCCTCCCATATCACCTGTCACCATCATCTCCTTGACCTTCAGTGTTCTGTCCATATGGAAATGCTTCTAGTGCCTCCCAAGAGGGCATCACTTCTCTGGTCTCCAGGCTGATAGCCCACCCTCAGTTCATAAGACACACCCTCCTTCCATTCACCAGGCTGGTTCCTGATCATCTGTTAGATTTCAACAGAAGTGTTAGCTCCTATAGGAAGGCCTCCTTGACCTTCCAACCTGAGTTTGCTCCCCCCACCCCCTGCCTAACTCTGAGTTTATACAACATCATACACTTCCTCCTATCATAGGACTTATTATATTATATTGCAATAATCCTCAAAGGTAGTCTGCACTTGTTTATGCTTCACTAAGATGTAGAGTCGTTTGACTTAGCAAACAAAAATACAGGATATTCAGTTATATTTGAATTGCAGGTGAACAGGTTTTGTTTTTTTTTTTAGTGTATGTCTTGAATATTGCATGAGAGATACTTACACTAAAAAAAAATCATTGTTTATGCAAAACTCAAATTTAACTGTATTTAATCTGGAAACCCTACTAGGAAGCCTTTCAGGATGTGGGAACAGTCTTTTAAAAGCTCTTTATGTTCTCTCAATCCCAAGGTTCCATTAAGCTTATCCTAAGAGAATGACACCTCATAGAACTGTGTCACTCAAAGGGTGGGCTGTAGGCCACCTGATTGTAACTATTCCAAAGATTATAAAAGATATCAACTGTTTAACTTATTAAAACAAAAGTTCTCAGAACTCATCTATACTTAATGAATCAGAACCTTAAAATTTGGGGCAGGGGATTTAGACAGTAATCTGCACTTTTAATCAGCAACTCATGCAATTCTAATGTACATTCAAGTTTGAGAATCTATGCCAAAGAAAATGACTTTGCTTTGGTGTGGAAATTTTGGGCTTAATTCTCAAGTGCTAGAGGTAGATAGAAGTCTAGACCTATTGCAACACCGTCTCTGTTTTATCCCCTTTGGACTGAGAGCTTCCAAAAATCGCATCCATCTCGTTCACTGTTCTATTCCCACCTACCAGCACAGTGTCCAGCACATCATGGCGCTCAGGAGACACTTGTTGGATATACGCAAAGAAAAATATGAAAGAATGAAAGTCGACTTGGGATGAGTCATTCAGCAAACAAGATTTTTTCAACAAATAAGATTTATTCCACATTTATGTGCTGGTCACTGTGTTAGGGGATGAGGATACTGGATAAGCAAGACAGGAAAAGCACTCTTATTAAATCTGTATTGTATTAGGAAAATATAGACAATAAAGAAAATAAATTTATTTCTAAAAGTGATGGGCACAGTGAAGAAAATGAAATAGAGAATTGGGTCAAAAGAAAGTGGGTTACCTCCCCAACATCTCTTTCCAAAGTTTGATTTAGTTAGGCTGTCTACTCACTGAGTAGATGCGCTCTGTTAGTAGCCAGTGGTGGTAATGTCATTCTCCTTGGCAGTGGTTGGTTTAGAGGTGGGTAGATGAGCCAGTTCAGGCTAAGGGGAGATGAGGCCAAGTCTGCTGCCAGGTCAGGGCTTATGTGAAAATGTCTTTGCTCTCAAAATCAAATACACATAGGAGCAATGGCCTTTTCTTCTCCTGGGCATTGTTGTGTTTGCATATGGTGCCAGAGTACTGGAGCCATTTTAGGGCCACAAGGAGGAGCAGAAGGACAGTGGGACAGACCTGGGTACCTGATGACATCACTGAGTAGCTGAATTTACCAACTATGGAGCATCTACTTCTATGATGTGACATGACACATCTTCTTTATTTTTGAACTGTTTTGAATGGAGTTCTGTCTCCTTGTACCAAAAGCACCTTGACTAATGCAATGACATAGAGGATGCTGGGTGGGGAGGGAATGGGGGTAGTCCAAAGAAGACCCCCAGTCTTGGGAGTTGGAACACCTCCGGGAGAGGAGTAGGATGCTAACAACAAAATAAATTGGTGTCGTAAAAATCAACTTATCCTACTTTTGCTAGGCACCATTTTGCTAAGCACCAGCCCTGAAGTTATTTGGTCCAGAGGCTATTTTTTCTTCTTTGAAAGAATCAAGACAACAGCTACATCCTTACAAACTGAGCTTGTCTTCTAAGGTGTTTGCTAGAGCTTTACAAGAGGCTTAATCAGTTTCACATGAATTAATGATGGCTATCAAACGGGGGGAAAAGAATGAATTCCGAATAAATACTTATTGCATAATTGAAGTTGCAAGAATCCATTATGAATAAAATATATTTGTATTTACAATGCATAAATTTGATGGCGACACTGTGGGGCGACACACAGCTTTTTGATAAGAACCCTGAACAGTGTTAAATTAGTAATAGGCTGAATACATTTCTTAATTATGTCACTGGTGTTGTACTCGGGAATACCATTTACAATAAATTGAGTCCCATTTGTATGCATGCAGCGCAAGGAGAAAGTGCTGTATTTTGAAAATCCTAATGTCCTCGTGGGACTGCAGGTTAATGTCATCTACAGCTTAAAATTAGTCCTTGGTTTCAGAGCTTGCAATTGTATTAAGACTTATCATGTACTCTTTTCATCAAGGTAATAATTGCTATAGATTTACATATCCTGGCACAAGCAGAAACATGGATCCTTCAGGGCTTTTTGAAATGAAAAGTTATTTGAGAGGAGTGGGCAGAGTATACACATACAAATAGATGTAGATATATACCTGTATTTTCCAGTTTATAAAAATAACTTTTGCTTCTCAAAAAGATTGTGGTACAGATGAATCACAAAAAGGAAAGCCGTCCTTGTAGGGGGTTGAACAGTGGCACCAAAAAAGGGTATGTTCTTATCCTAATCCCCAGAACCTTTGGATTTGACCTTATTGGGAGATAGGGTTTTTGCAGATGTCATTAAGTTAAGGATCTCAAGAAGTGGGCCCTAAATCCAATGACGGGTGCCTTTATAAGAGAAAGACTTGAGATTTGAGACACAGAGTATATACTAAGGGTTCGACTGTACAGAAACACTGTCCCATAGACACAAATTTGAGACAGAGACACAGAGAAGAAGGTGATGTGGAGACAGAGGCAGAGATTGGAGTGACGGTCTACAAGTCAAGGAAAGCCAAGGATTACCAGTATCCACCAGAAGCTGGGAGAAAAGTATGGAACAGATTCTCCCCAGCGTTTCCAAAAGATACCAACACTGCCAACACCTTGATTTCTGACTTCTGGTTTCCAGACCTGTGAGATAGTAAATTTCCATTGTTTTAAGCCACCTAATTTGTGATTAGTTGTTATGGCAACCCTAGGAAGCTAATGAAATCCATATTTCTATCAACTGGAGAAAAATATAGTTGACCTCCATAGGAGACAGCAGTGTGGTATATGAGGTAGGAACTACTAAGAGCCCAGTTTTATGGATAAGGAAGCTGAGGCCCAGAGACATTAAGCAATTCGTCAAAGTGAAACAGCTAATAAGTGGCAGTGCTGAGATTTGAGCCCAGGTATACAGGCTCTAGAGCTGGGCTTTCCAAGATGGTGGCCACTTGTCCCATGTAGTTATTTAGGTTTAAATTTAAATTAACCAAAGTTAAATAAAATGTAAAACTTCAGTTCCTCAGTCCCAATAGCAACATTTCAGGGACTCAATAGCCACCCGTGGCTAGTGGCTACTGTATTGGTCAGCAAGGATTATAGAACATTTCCACCAATGCTAAGCATTCTATTGGACAGTGCTTCCAAAGAGTCTGTGAGCCTAACCATACTGGCTTATAAGGTAACATGTGGAAAGCATCTCTCACAGTGCCTGGCATACAGTGAGATAGCTATGAAGCATAGTGATGATTATATCTTTCTTGATTTGTTTCCTGTGTGTTTTTGTGTGAGCGTGTGTCTGTACTCAACTATGTGTGTGTTTATGGGGGATGAAATAACTGTATTCATAAATCTATGTTATCTGCTGAAGGACATACTCTGTGTTCATGCACTTCTGTTTCCTGCTTTTCCTCCATAAATAATAAATTATCAGCCCTTCTGGTGGATATTATAATTCTTTAAAACAGTCTCCGCAACTTGTCTCCAGACACTGCATGTCTCTAGGCACTGTGGAATCTCTTTCTTACAAGCAGCAGTGGCTGGCTATCAGAAATGACTAGAATCCAGAATTAGGGTAACATGACATGGTGGCCAATCTGGTTAAACAGAGTTCTCACGTGTGGTCATGGATAATTGTGACTTGGTGTAATAATTGACTCTCTATGTAATAACGGATCTATGTAATAATCCAAGCATAATAACGGACTGCCTGTATAGTAATGGACTCTCACTTAACAGTTGACTCTGAGTGTAATAAATGACTATGTGTAATAATTTCCCTGTGTAATAAATGAAGCTGTGTAATAGTTGTCTTTTTGGGTAATAATTATCTATTTGTGTCATAATTGACTCTGTGTAAAAATTGACTCTGAGTATAATAATCGACTCCACTGTAATCATCAATTCCTGTGTGATAACTGTCTCTCTGCATAATAATCAACTTTCTGTGTAATAATTGACTCTCTGTGTAATAATTGACTTTCTGTGTAAGAATGAGCTCCTGTGTAATAATGGATTCTGACCATCAGCACAAACCTGCAAATGCTTGGACTAGCAGAAATCACAGTGATAGCCAAGACACTTCCAGTTGAAGGTGATAGAAAACCAACTCAAACCAGCTTAAGATGGTGGAAGAGGGAGGAGGAACTCATTAGCTCACACACCTGGGAAGTCCAGAGGCTAATGGGCCTCAAGCCCAACTGAATCCATCTGTTTGTATGAGGTTCTCAGGGCCCTATGTCTCTTTCCATCTCTTGGCTCTTTCCTTTGTTCCCAGGTGGGTCCATCCTCCACATGGTGAGAGGTGACCCCTGGTTACTCAGGCTTCCATGGCGCTTAGAGAATATGAAAAAGCAGCCGTTTCCCCCAGCATTCATGTCAATTCCCCCAAGAACTTGGCCAGCCCACACCTGGGGCAGTAGAAGCGGGCACCTTGATCAACAGGTACCTCATTATCACGTGGGGTGGAGAGTAGCTCACAAGATGAACGGATGGGGAGCATAACAAACAAGTAACAGATGTCTCCTCTTGTCCACAGCCTGTGAGCTACAGCCTCCCAAGAGTGGGCATAAACTGTGTGAATTTGTCCCAGTAGATTCTTCAATCCTTAGGTGAACCAGCCATCTACCCTCTTTAGAATAGGCAACTAATATCTGCATATATAGCTGGCCAATTTTCAAATAAGCATAAATGCTTTTATGAAGAATACAATGCAAAGTCATTTAAAGCACCCAACTTACAGCAATTCTTTATAAATTTTCTCAATCAATGCCCACTAACTATATAGCTACTACCTGTAGTGCTCCATAATATATTTTTCTTTTAAAAAGCTTCTTGTGAAATACCTGTGAAGCATGGAAATACAGAATTTTTTAACTATATATTTGACTTTTCACTGGATGAATTTTTTTAGTGAAAGTTTGACAGTGTGGATGTAAATTTGGCATTATTGTCTTAAACTCTGTTGCCCAGATTGGGACTAGGAAAATGAGGCTCCAAGAAAGACTCCTTAACTGTCTTTATGCCCCCTCACCCTCCTTTTGTCTGGTTA
This sequence comes from Equus przewalskii, assembly GCF_037783145.1. NCBI lineage: Eukaryota > Metazoa > Chordata > Mammalia > Perissodactyla > Equidae > Equus > Equus przewalskii. The sequence continues at coordinate 35,962,152 of NC_091842.1, read as the reverse complement.
AGCCTTGCTTAATCCTTCAGATCATACTAAAAGCGTTGCTTTTTTGGGAAAGCCTTCTTCTGACCTCTCTGATGAGGTCTGTGTCCCTTTTATGGCATCTGTTCCATTGCTATGCACCACCACCACCACCCACCTGCATTACATGCACTGGCATACGTCAGTTATCCATGTGACTATTTGAACATTCTGTCTTCTCTACAAGACTCTCAATGCCGGGAGAATAGGCCTGAAACTGGTTTTATCCCTGGTCCCCAGCATAGTACCTGGGACATAACAGGAGCTCACTAAATATTTGTCCAATGAATGAACGAATCCATAAGTGCATAAACATCAAAGGGTAACCACAGGATCAAATCTAATTTTCTTCTCACAACATACAAAATTAGAAGTCAAAGTGCCCCAATTCTGATGATCTCCAGGAAATAGGTGCCATAAGGTTGTCCTGGGCAACAATATCTTTCCAGTTCATAGGCAGTTTTTGTTTGTTTAAAAAATGCATTCAGAAGAAAGAATTGAAAATATTCAGAGGTGAAGGGAAGGCACTCATGGAGAGTGTAGAAAAAGGATAGTTGGAATAAACATGATTGATAGAACTTCAACACCATAGTCTAATTTAGGAAAACAAAAACTGTAGTTTTGCTACATACAGAAATAGCAATCTTAAGTCAGATCAATGTAAAATTCATCCAAGAAACAACTGTTTCTGGCATTGAATTTCAGCGGAGACCAGAAACAAGTAGGTTAGTAAGTTATGAAAGGAAATGTCATCTCCCAAACCCAGTACCATGGGTGGTGGATATCTCCATATTTACCTACGCAGCATACCTCTCCTTCTGCTGGAACAGTGCCTCTTTCTGATGGTGAACCCATTCCACAAAATTGATACTGGCCTTGTCTTCCCAGTTACTACAGGATATATGACCCAGATTAGAGGGCTTCTCTCACTGGTCACAGGCTTTGGTTCTGAGATGGATATGGGAACTGAGCTGAGCCAATCAGGGTCTTCTCGGGGACATCTCTGCCAAAGCTAAGAAGGAAGTCATTCTCATCGTGATGGGTGGGGTAGGTTCAAATATATGGGTTTGGGGATAATACTGGGCATCATACCTATTACATGAGTGGACCCATCTGGAGAAATGGAGAGAAATGTATGCCGATTTCATCTCTGGGCCTTTTGGCCCAGAGTCAGTAACATCCTGGACCAATTATTTGAGCCAACCAATGCATTTTTTTCTTTTGTTTTGCTTGAGTAGGGCTTCTGTCACTTGCAAATGTTAAAACATCTGTAGGTTATTTCACGTTAATGTGGATTTAGAACTTTTCTTGGACTGGAGAGGCAGTGTTTTACGATTGCTTAGGCCAATATAACAGTTTTGTAAGCCTCTCCATGACTGATCTAAAACAGGCTATTACATAGTTTCTCCTACGTTTTAGATTTTTATCAGATTCTGCTACAGTTGTTGAGTGGCTCATAAAGCAATATAACCAGACAATGCCTTCCAACAGAATCCTGAAAGCATGTTTTTTTAAAAGCTTAGGAAGAATGTGGGACATTTTTCATGTCTCCGGCAGCTCCATTATGATACATTTGGACATTTTTGATAAAATTATGAGGCATAAAAAGTTTGAAGCATCGAAGATTAATTTTCCTCCATAAATATATAGATCATAGTCAAATTCTATATGACTAGTTTTGCCCAGAGCGAAAAATATTTTCAGTGTAATTTCATAGCAATATGGAAGCAGATGATGGGAGAACAGCATTGAAAAAGGCTTTGGTGGATTGTAAGTGTCAGGTTAACATTCACAACCTGATGAATCGAGCAGAAACTGCTGTTAAAATATAGGGCTTTGTTGTTTTAAAGTTAAAAAAAAAAGTTAAGAGCCAGTACAGGAGTAAAATTAAAGTAAAAGAAAATAAATAATCCATATCTCTTCTGTTCTGTTTAAATATTAAAGTGTCAGCTGCAATTTTGAAATGACACAAAGAGGCTGGCTGGGCTGAAAAAGTGCTTCATTTGTTGGGTTTCCATGCTGTCTGAACTGCAATTTCGTTAAGGATGATTTTCTGGTATGAGGTGCCTGAGCTGTACGGTCTCTTATAGATTGAGAGGCAAGCACACAGTGCATGAGATGGTTTTTATTTCTTCTTCCACTTCCTCTTTGACTTTATGACCTCTTCCTGGAGCCTACTCTTAGGAGCCCGGTGGAGTGGCGTCACTTACTCTAGTTGGAATTGCAATTCCTTCCTGATGCCTCCAACGGCACCGTTTTGGCTAACGGGTCATCTCATCCTTCATGGAATTCCCAAGGGCCAAGAAGTGAGGGACTTAAGTAATTTCTCTCACCAGGGGCCATCAAAATTCCCAGCTAAGACCATTCAGATTTGCACACACAGACGGCTATTTGTCTCTGGATAGTTATGTCTTTGTTGGAATCAACTCAGGAGCGTTGAGAGCTGGAAATGACACATCAAGCATCTTGGCATGATGATCCAGCTTTATTGAGGAAGCTAGGGAGAAAGGTAAAGAGATATTGGAACTTGGCTCTTCTTGGAAGGTGGTCTCAGGGTAGGATTTTAAGAGCCACGGGCTTTGGTCGAGAAGTAAGAAGGGGGAGCTGGCACGATCAAACTAAAGTACACAGGGAGAGTCAAGAAACCAAAGTACACTAAGTCTGAAGGCAGATATACAAGGAGTAAGACTCAAGGCAAATAATTTGGAGAAGGGCTGAGATAGGATTGGAGCAAGCAGATGTCAGAAATAAATAAGGAGGATTCCCAGAGATCCCCAAAAATGGCTCTGTGGCATCTATTAATAGCGGGACTTATTTTTAACGTGTAACTCCCTTCCTTTGCTTGAGGAATCTTCCATCTTACAAGTTTTTTTGGGGGAAGCAGAGCCCACTTCTCACAATAGAACTTAAAAATCTCAGGATAGCCATTTTTCCAAACTTCTCTTCATCTAGGAAAATGTTTCTCAGAGTCAGCACTGTTGACATTTTAGACCAGATAACCTTTTGTTGTAGGGGGCTGTCCTGTGCATCAATGTTTAGCAGCAACCCTGGTTCCTATGGATGAGATGCCAGCAGAACCCCTCCCCCTGGTTATGACAACCAAAACTGCCTCCACATATTGCCAAATGTCCACTGAAGGCAAACTCGCGCCAGTTGAGAACCATGGGTCTGGAATGTGGTTCAAGATCCAGACTCGGCCAATGAGGTGCATGTTCTCCAGAAGTGGGATCTACAGACGCTATGAAACAGACACAGGGAAGTTAACACCTCAACCCACAGTGACGGCAGCACCACCAGCAGAACTAGCAGAACTCAGTTCTGAAATTACAACAAGCCACAGCGGTCTTTGAAGGGAGATCTAGCGGTGTCCAGGATGAGAGGAGCTGCTTAGAATTTGATGACACTCATGTCACCAAACTAATTCTGGACCATGATTTTGGCTGGGACACAGGCTGCTGAACTTCCCCTTTTCCTGGCTGTCCTTTAAGCCTAGTTCTCCATCTTTTCTGGTGACTCTGTCAACAACCCAAATAGTCTTTCAATAAATCCCTTTTGTGCTTAACTGAGCCATGACATGTTTCTGCTGTTTAAACTAAGAACCATACCTGTTATACCAGCCCATATGCTTTCCTAGAAAATAGCAAGATCCGAGGATGGTAAGGGAGGTTGACTGAGAGTTCATGATGGAGGAAGAGTCCCCTAGCTGGATTCAGATCTCTGGTCCAAAAGATTTAGAAGGAAACAAACAATGTTCCCAGGAATTTTTCTTCCATGCTACCCTCTACCCAACTCTATCCCTGACCCTTCAGAAAATACTCAAGAAAAATAGTGCCTAGGCTCTCTTTGCAGAAAGTTTGTGTGTTTAAGGGTGCATTCGGACGTTGACTTCCTGGGTTTATATCCAGGCGTATGATAGCTGGTTAGTTTGGGCTCTTAACCACCTCAGGCTTCAGTCTTCTCATCTATAAAATGCAAGCAAGATTTCCAGCATTAAAGATAATGTATAGGAAAGCTGTGCAACAATTCTGTATGGTTTTTGCTGGCTTGGCATCCATTTCTCCTTTGTTTTTTCTTAAATCATCCCAACTTTTTTTTCCCTTAGGAAAATCACCTCAGGGTATGTGATTTAGCGGGAGGATTCAACCTCCTGTATTCAAGAGCAGGAAATTGACCCAGGCCTTTGTTGTTACCTGCCATCAAGTCAGCTCCAACTCCTGGTGACACCGTGAATGAGTCATGTCCACAATGTTCTGTCTTCAACAGCCCTCCTCAGCTCCTGTAGATTCATGCCTATGGCTTTCTTGATGGAGTCAATTCATCTCATATTTGGTCTTCCTCTTTTCCTGCTGTCTTCTACTTTTCCCAGAGTTACTGTCTTTTCCGAAGAATCCTGCCTTCTCGTGATGCACTCAATATAGGACCCAAGCCTACCAGTCAGCATTTTCCACATTCTAGGCCACAGTGATGGCTTTAGGGGAGGTCTCACAACTCAAGATTGTCTGATTAGAATCCATTTGTAGAGGTTTGCTGAAACCAGCAGGTGGAAGGGTTTACTATTTCCGTGACAGTTCCTGAAAGCTGTAAATGCAAAGATGGAGCTGCTGGCATCCATCTTGCCTCCAGGAGGAGGGATCAACCTGAGGATGGAGAGAGAAAGAGGAAAGTGCAACAGAGGGAAGAGACTGAAACACAGTCTTGATAACAGCGTTTTGGGCTCTCGATCCAGCTATACCTTAAGCAGGTCCAAGCTTTGAAGTTCCTGACACATTCTTCTTCTTGCTTAGGTCAGTTTGAACTGAGTTTCTGTCCCTTGGAAGAAAGAGAGGCTGAATTACTTGCCACCTAGCACACGATGAGCACTCAGCACATCGGTGCCAGAAATAAAACCATGACAAATCTTTGAAGAGCTAATCATGACGATTGTTCTTTTATTTTTGTACCCAGTATCTAGCACAGGAGACATCAATAGGCACTTGTTGTATTGGAGTTTAACTGCATGAATGCATGAAGCATAGTCTCAGGATGAATTTCCGTTTGTCAAAGCTGCAGATTTGGGGCAGTGAAAATCTTTGGGGGAAGTGGGCCTCTTACGTTTTCACAGATGACACTTGCACTTCTCTTTTACACTTTATAGCTCTCCAACTCTGTGGGGATTAAACTTTGTATGTCCAGGAAGGTTTCAATGCTTTTAGGGTAATGAAATTAACAACAAATGATACCAACCTAGGGGTGTTGCCCGGGGCTCAGTCACAACTCCCTTCCCCTCAAACTCTGCCGCAAGGAGCTCTAACAAGATCTGTGGCATAGAATGCCCATCGTTAAAAGTCACTGCCAAAGGGCCTTCAGATCAACATCATCCCCTCCGTGTAGCATTTCCTCACATATTACATTAAAAAGACTAACCCCTTGAAGAGTTGTAAAGATGTTTTAGTGCAGAGCATATATTATGAATGTTTCATCGTTACTCCTCAGGATTTATTTAACATTTTCCTTGACAGTCCCTTTGGATTTTTGATTGATTACCAGGCAAATTAGATAAGAAAACTCTTTCCTTGAGAGAATCCCATGCAGCATCCTAGCTTCGTGGTGATAATGATGAAAGCCAGCATTTATCTAGCACTTCTTGTGTCAACAACCACGCTAAGCAGTTTACACGCACTGTTTCCATCCCTTTAATGAGATATTGTTATCTCCATTTTACAGATGAGGAACTGAGGTTTTGAGAGTTTCTGAGTCATGATCAGAGCTTCAACCAGGGTCTGTTTCACTTCAAAGCCTGTATTTTTAAGAAATGCTGTCTTCACATCCACGTAATCCCCATAACATCATCATGTTTCAGGGTCAAATAAGTTGGGGAAGCATTGTTTACTTTATATCTTCTCTTTGGGATTCACAAACATATGGTCTGATTCAAGGTTCTGAGACATCCTATAAAGAAGAATCCAGTTTAAGATATTTTACAAATGCTTTCAAAATGATTTGATTCCAGAGTCAACCTTCTGGTTGGTTGTATTGGTTGGTTGTGTTGGTTGGTTTCTTCCTATAACAACAGTTAATGTACTGAGTGTGATGAAAGAACAATCTAGCCTTTGGCTTCTTGCCCACCACCTCTCAGACAACAACACAGTCGGAGAGTTGGCCTGATGTACACATATGAGACCCAGGTGTGGCAGGAGATGTTAAGGTTCCTTGAAAATCAAATCACAATGATTAGATTGACTGGACTCATTTTTCTTCTCTCCATGGACATATCATCCTGAAGGACATATGGCACAGTACTCTTATTTGTGACTCTGTTAGAAGCTAGAGGATGAGACAAGTAGTTACATCTACATCTGATTCTGAAAGCATTTTATGAAGTCTGTTATCTACTGGTTCAACATTTCAACAGGTTTGCAAGCCATTAGGATTGTTGGTACATGGCGTGTTGGTTGGGTTAGGTTAGGCCAGTGATCCTCAGTGGGAACGATTTTGCCCACCAGGGGCCATTGAGCAATGTCTGGAGACAGTTGTGACTGTCACATTTGGGAGGTGTGCTACTGGCATCTGGTGTGTATAGCTAAACATCTGGCGGGTATAGCTAAACATCCTACAATGCACAGGACAGTCCATGAAACAGGCAATTATTCAGCCCAAAATGTCAGTAGTGCCACAGTTGAGGACCCTTGAGCTAGACTCTGTTGCAATAACACATAAACCCTACAATCTCAGGGTCTTAACATGATATAAATTTTTGTTGTTATTGCTTACCCATTTACACAAGATTTAATGCTGGTGTCTGTAGTTTGCTAGCCCTTCTGAGAGATGCTCCTCCAAGTAGCACCTGAAGGATGCAGTCTTCCAAGCTTCTTCCATCATGTGGTTTCATTGTCTTAGAAGCCATAGTTACCAGCCATACATACAAGTGAAAGAGGATGGATGATTACACAGATATTTTATGGTCCAGGTCCAGAAATGCTATCCATCCTTTCCCCCTACATTCTGATGGACAGAACTCAGTGACGTGTTCAATGGGGGCTGGGAAATAGACCTCCTGCATTCTCAGAAGGAGAATGAAATGTTCTGATGAACGCTTCGTATTGTCTCCGACACATATGGAAAGTTCATCTTGAATAAATGCTGAATAAATAAGGCACAAGTGCCAAAATGTTTAGACAGCAATTAAACAGAGATAAAGCATAATTTTAATTTAAGAGACTTTCATTGTAGTTGAGTAAATAGTTCTCAGGTCCATGCCTCAGGATTTAGGCAATGGAATTAATATTTATTAAGTACTCACCATCATCAGTCCCTTGAAGTGTGTTAGCTCATTACACCTGTCAGGTAGATATTACACCTGGTTCGCAGATGAGGTAACCAAGAATCAGAGACTTCAAGAGGCTAGTATGTGTGTGCAGTAACAAGTTACAACACCAGTGTGCAAATCAAAGACAAATTCAAAAACCCAAATTCTTTCTTTTTCATCAGCATTTTTCAAACCGGACTTTGTCACATCCTATTCCTTAGACATGATCTTAGTCAAAATAGCCTCATGAGCTAAAGCATTTGAGGAATTCTGACTCTTGTATTTTCCTCTTGAAAAGTCACCATGCCTATTAGAATATTTAAAGCATGCAAGAAGTCTTGTTTTAAAGAAACTGATTAGATGAAAGAATCCTGTATTTTCATTACACATATTAATATTCCATACAATTAACCAAAACAAATCTTTGGAAACGTTGCTTTCTCACAACGTTTCTATCTTCAATTTGGAAATTAGTTTTACACCCACACCCACGCACATGGTGTGAACTGTTCTGTCTAAAGCACTATTTTGGGAAGAAGCATGATGTACCCACAGTGGTACAAGCTGGGGAATTTGGAGATGGAGGATTGGTTCTTAGACATGATTGGGGCACTTTACTTCCCTGGATCTTGGTTCCATCCTATATAATGAGGGGGATACTGAATTAGTTCAGGGGTGGCACATAGATCTTAGCTTGTATGTCAAACCAAATACATTGATTGTGGCTGCCTGCAACAGCTCGTTGATAAGGATTCTGCAGCCAGGTTCCACAGACGTAAAGAACGCTCTGAATGATTCATGGTGTCTGCCATGAGCACTGATGGGAGAGGTAGTGTTCCACGTGCTGTAAATTTGCCGTCTCTGAACTAAAAGGAGCCTAAGGTCATTTTCAACTCTAACATTCTCTGATTCAATTTGGTGTGAGAAATAAGATGAATTACATTCTCCTACTCTACCTACTAATAAAATGTGGTGGGGGAACAGAGTGGGTCTTTGACCTATGGACTTACTAGGTCCATTGTCTATCCAAAAGTACAAGTACAAGGAAAGGGTAACTCTAGACCGATCAGAGAGACGCACTGTTGATGGAAGCTGTAATCATTAAGCTGGGTTTTGACGGATGTATAGGATCTTGACAAGCAGAGGTGGAGAAAAGACAGTCAAGGCAGAAGAAATAATATTGCTAGAGGCTGACAAAGGGAAGGTCTGTCCGGCGATGGTGAGTACCCAGACTGGTTGGAGCGTATGTGGACTTTGGACATGGAACAGGGACAGATAGAGACAAAAGGAGGAAGAGTCTGAAGACAGGTAGTTGGGGATCAGGTCACCATGTGGCCTGAATGCCAAATTCTGGAAGTTGCTGACTTTCTGGCGTTCCAGCAGCAAAGGGGCCTCATGGTGTCTAGAGTGGTGGTAACTCCGACAGCGTACGAATGGAAGGGCTGTTCTTGGAGGTGGCCTGCCCACTTCCCCGCTGCTGACGGGGCTGGCCCGTGCCATCCAGGCCCTCTGCTTTCCCTCTCCACCCGGGCTCCCTGCCCGCGACTGGGCCTAATGAAACGTTTCCCGTTTTAATTTCAGCTCTGCTGGGAGGAGCTCTTTTATCTCGGCTGCTTCTCTGCCATCAAAGCGCACTCAACGCTGAGTAGCTGCCCGCCCCCTCGCCGGTCCTGTCCTCCCCAGAATCCTGCCTGGAGGTTTTAATTCACAGTCTCAGAAGACAAGCAAAAGGGCTGGTTTTGATTGATCAGTCAAACACAATCTCTTCGCAATTGTCTTTGGAGACTCGGGCTCCAGACATGAAAGATAAAAACAAGAGATGCCAGCTTGGTTTAAGATGGAAGTGTGTGCTGGATCTTTCTGTTCTTCCTTCAGCTCGGAAAAAATAAAATAAAATAAAGCCTTTCACGCTCAGCTCAATCAGTGCATTGTTTTCTTGTCTACCCATCTTGTTTCATTTCCCGAGTGAATTTTTACTCATTTCAGAAGTAATAAAAACCTTTTAATATTTATTAAGATCCCTCTGATCACTTTATGCATATTCTAGGCACTCTATGTATGTTAATTCATTTAATCTTAACCACTATCTTATGACGTGGTATCATTATGAACCCCATTTTGCAGATGGGGAAACTGAGTCACAGAGTGCACAGTAATCTGTTCCACACAGCTGTTGAGTAACTGAGCCGGGATTTAAAAATCAGGAATTCTGGCTCCAGAGTCCCTACTTTTTGCCACTATGCTGTGCTGTGTCCCTGACATCCCATTCTTGGGGTGACATTCTGTATGTTGATTTACAGTGAGGAAATTTCCACCTCCATCATTGATTTTCTATACGAAGGGGTGATTATCTCCCGGATGCTTGGACAAGAGGTGATGAATGACTCATTGATTACATGACAGCAATGATGTGGTCTCGAAGATTGAGATCCACTTTGAGGGAGGCCTCCAAGGCTTGCCTAATTTAATATTTTAGTCTAGAAAACGGACACATCGCAAGCGGAGTTTTGGATGCATGTTAGAGCCTATTTATCCAAAGAAAGTTTCATCAAAGTAGATCCAAGCCCTTAATATTTTCTCAGCCCCAAACTATGGCTGGAGTTAGAGCAAACGAGTTAGATTAGCCCAGTCTCCCTTCCTGCATGGCAGTGTTTCCCAGAATGCGATCTTCATTCTTTATCCAGCTGTTCTACTGTTCCTCTGCCCCAAAGGTTGGAAAATCTTGCATATTCTCTGTCCACAGATGCTAATTACAGCCGTAGATTGTTTATCTTTGATTTTAGAAACTCCATACAAGTTTCAGGTACTCTCTGGAAATAGTTGACCTCTACTTTTAACTTTTTCCCAAAGTCTCAAGTATATATGTCTATTACTTCCAGTCTCGATCAATCATAAAATAATCAAATAGGGGTCGGCCCCACTGCCTAGTGGTTAAATTAAGCATGTTCCACTTCTGCGGCCCAGATTTTGTTCCCAGGCACAGACCCACACAACTCATCGATGGCCATGCTATGGCAGCGACCCACATATAAGGTAGAGGAAGATTGGCACAGATGTTAGCTCAAGGTGAATCTTCCTCAAACAAAAAGAGGAAGATTGGCAATGGACGTTAGCTTGTGGCAAACCCTCCTCAGGAAAATAAATTGAGTAGATAATGTATCATCTTTAATATTACTGGACTGTTATTGTAGATGTGTAAGAAAATCACAGTGTGACACCCAGCTTGCAACATGGTCCCAGTGATCTTCGCTTCCTGGTATTTGTGCCCTTGTATAGTCTCCTCCCACACTGAATCAGATCTGGTTTGTGTGACCAACAGAGTATTGTGTAGGTATAGGTGTGTGATTTCCAAGGCTAAGTCCTAGAAAACATCACACCTCCCTCTTTGTTTTTGGGTTCTGGGTGAAGCCAGTTGGAGCCATGTGAGGGCGCCATCTTGGAAGTGGATCCTCCAGCCCCAGTCAAGCCTTCAAATGACTGCAGCCCAAGAAAACATCTTGACTGAAACCTTAGAAGAGACCCCAAGCAAGAACCACCCACCTAAGCTATTCCCCAAAGCGTGACCCACAGAAAATGTGAGAGATAGTAGTTTATCATTTTTGAATCACTAAGTTTTGGGGATATTTTGTTGTTCAGCAATAGGTAACTGGTACAACATGTTCTGAATTTGAAGGAACAGTTTCGATTTCTAGTTTTCTGCCCAGCTGCCCAATCACATCTCTAAGAATGCTGAAAAAAATATTTTTAAAAGTGCCATGAACTTACTTACCATATGCCACTGTGTTACATGCAATTTAGGCATTCTCAATCTTCGCTGAAACTCTATGACGTTAGATACTATGAAACCACTTTTTAGATGAGAAAACTGAGACTCAAAGAGACTTTGTGGCTAAAGATAATACAACTGTTAAGAGCGGGGAGTCACAATTTGGACCTAGCTTAGCCTAAGTTGATGGTCCGTATTCCTAACCACTGCTGATCACCTTCCTGTCAAAACTGTTCATGATTATTTATAGAGTCCTGGGACAAGTCTTTAACAGGTGTTATCAAATCTGACCTTGGACACTGTGAAGGTCATTTTGCAGACAAGGCAACTGTGGCTTTGGAAGTCAGGGCCAAGTTTCATGTTTCTATCTGTTGTTTGGGAAACATGGTCGTATGAGAAAACTTGCCACCTCCTTGAGACAATAAGTCACATGGCCTTTCTCTGGGTCAGTCACAGTGATGGGAAACATGCTAGGAACATATAAAGGGTTTAGGAATTGCAGAAGGAAAGAAGGAAGGAAGGAAAGAAGGATGGAGGAAGGGAGGGAGGAAAACCTAAGAATTGTAAGACTCTCCTTCAGTCAGAATCTGGAGTAGGGGCAATGAAGAGATCTGTTTGCTGGGTGGGGCAGAGGGGTATTACACATCACAGGTTTAAAAAAGGATCCAAGCAGGTAAACACAAGACGTGGACGTGGCAAAGCACTTGAAGGAAAGAGGCGATCCCGGGAATATGAAGCATACTTATCCCACTTAAAGAAGGTCCATCCTATTCTTCGCAGTCCATTATAGGCAACAGGTAGGCTGGTCTTGTGTGGCAGTCTGTCTTTTCTTTCTTCCTTTTTTTTTTTTTTTGAAGAAACAGAAAATCTGTATTTTTATGTGCATCCTTCCAATTTTTAAAAGTTGTCAGGTAATTCCTCTTATTTTATTTTTTAAACACTATGTAGGCCAAGCCAAACTTGTCTGCAAGTGTGATATGCCCAGCAGGCTGCATGTCTGCGGCCTCTGTTGTAGAGAAACAAAAGAGCAGGGGGGTGGCCAGACTGTGAAGGACCAACTGCTAAGAAAGAGAAGAACAAAGAGGAGAAATCAAGAAGACGGCTGGTGATTTTTCTCCCACCTGACAACTTACAACCCAGAGGCTTACTGGTATCACCACTGGGAGGTGGACCTGGAAGGGCTGGAGGAATCTTTAGAAGCTTGTGGATAAAGAATAACCAGTGAGGGGGCTGGCCCCGTGGCCAAGTGGTTAAGTCCTCGCGCTCTGCTGCAGGCAGCTCAGTGTTTCATCAGTTCGAATCCTGGGCGCGGACATGGCACCACTCATCAAGCCACGCTGAGGCAGCATCCCACATGCCACAACTAGAAGGACCCACAACTAAGAATATACAACTATGTACTGGGGGGCTTTGGGGAGAAAAAGGAAAAAAAATAAAATCTTTAAAAAAAAAAATAAATAAATAATAATAAAAAAAAGAATAACCAGTGACCTATCCTGGCAACTTCTGACTTCATAGACTCTGCTCTTGGGGAGAAAAAATGTTGACGAAACAGAAGGAAATTTCAGACCAAGCGCCTGGCAGGACATGAGCTATATTCTTTGCTAAAGCATGCATCTGATCGCTGACAGATTTTTTTTCTTCTTCTTTTCCCTTTTGACTTTAGGACATAAGGGATTGAGAGCAAACTGGCAGTGAATGATATCCCTCCCGACTTGGGGTGATTATGTTCGTTAATAATGATTATGGCTTCTATGTAATATTTGCATGATAAACTATAGACATCTGGTGGAGTGTGCACATGCCTGTGGTGTTTGTTGGGAAATACAAGGAAGCTAAACGCTGATGAAATGTGAAATCGAACCATTCAGACTAAAAATAAAGTCGGCAGGCTTGAGGATTTCTGCATGCCAGCAATTCTGAACTGTTCAGATACGCTGCTGCGTATAGTTACCTTGGAGACACGTGGCTGTGCATATGCAGAACAGAGAGTACACACTTTGTGGGCCTGGCCCCTGGGGGTCCCATTACAGAATTTCGTATGTTTAGAAATATTTTGTAATAAGGCCCCTGGTGTCACTTATTAGTAATAAAATGTGCAACTGCCTTCATCAGCATCAGCTGCAAATTTGTTTTTTATGGAAATGAACCAGCATGCTTTCAGGTAAAAGATTGTGTGTGTATCTACAGATATAATTTAAATATATATTTAAATATGTGCATAGAATTTTATCTTCCTCAAACTGTTACACTACAGTTTGTTTGTTTTCCAGGAAATTCTGCACCTTTTTTTTTAACTTGCAGAATCAACTGAAATTTCAAAATGATGTACAAAGCCACGTGTTATTTCTTGAGGCCAAGTCTGAGCCCAGAAGCAGATACATCAAAGGTGCATGAAGCATGGGGTTTGCAGTGTGTCTTCTTGTAAAGCGCATATTTTAGACAAAGGATGATTTTCAGCATCACTGGCATCATGAATTCCAGGAGTCCTGGGTGGGAAAACCTTCCTCTGGTTGTAAATGTTGTGTTGTTTCAGGGTCGTCTGAGCAACATTCATATAAAGGGTCTAAAAGCGAAGAGATGACTGTGAGTTTTTGTGGCTGTTTTGTTTTTACCTGCTCCGAGTCGCCAGGAGAGAACAACTCCCTGATGTGTGTCTTCTTGGTTCTCTTCCAAAGTGTTCCTCTAAATGTCTCCGGTAGCCGAGAATGGAATGCTCTTTTCTGCTAATGGGTTTCAGCCCGTTTCAGGAAGGCCTGCAGCTTAACACTCCCTGGTGGATTCCACAGAGTTAGCGGAAGGATGTGCATTACAGAGACTCCAGATAGCCTGGTACTTTCTATGCAAGTCAAGCCACTGTCTACGGACGCCCTGGGCCACACCGACTGGTCTGGGTTTCGAGCTGTTCTTTAAATTGGAACTGATGCGTGGTGGAGCTGAGAGATCTTGGCTCCCGTGCGTCATCAGACCTGAGATGGAAAACTGCTTCTGCAATTCTCTTCATTGCTCTGAACCTTTTCCTCATCTGAATAGCCGAGCGGCTGACACCTACTTCATCAGGACTTTGATAAGATTAAAGAAGACGGAGCTATAAAGAGTTTCCCAAGCATTGCTAATAACAAAATAAAAATATATAAGGATAATAATGATTGCAAGTTAAATTAAACACTTTCTGTGTATCCCACAGTGTTGAGCAATTGTTAAATATTTTCTTGTTTTAAGCTCACCACGATCCTTTGAGATGAGTAACATTGTTACTCCCATTTTACAGCTGGAAGAAAAGTAGAAGCTTAGAAAAGTAAGTACTTTGCCTGAGGTTTACTAAGCCAGGATCCAAATCTAGAGCTGACTAAATTAAGGACATTTTGTACACTTGTAAATAAATAAATGCCAAGCACTGATGTTATTAATAAGAGAAGTAATGATTACAACTGGAAAATGTACCCTTGCAATTTTTGAGGGCATAGAGGATGGAACTAGACCATTAAAACCAACCGGACTTCTGGGAGATTCAGTACTGATGGAGTGTTTACCAGAGAAAAGATTCCATTCACAATCCTAAGAGTGAAGAAACAAAATAGATTTCTTTGAGTTTGGCGATTTCGAATTAGAATTCAGAACCAAGCGCATGAAATGGTTAAGAACACTTGCGTGGATAATTCTTCGCATGGTGCACATTTGGTGTGACTGAGAATGTGCTTTCTGGGATTCAGGAACTGAAACTGTCTCCTCTCCCTGGCATTGGGATGAAGGTTGAGGAGAGCCATCCATGTAGGAGGCACATGCCCCAGAGTAATACTGGCAATGACGAGGGCTGACAGACCCATTGCCAGAGTTGCTCATTTGCTCAAAAGGAACATCGTTTACACTGTAGATGTACAGTAAGGAAGTCCAGGCAATGTGTAACAGGGGTCTGCTTCTCCATACACAGCTTCATCGAGCTGCACAGTGGCAAGTGCCACAGATTCCAATATAAAGACCAGGTTCTTGCTCTCAAGGGGCTCATGGTCTGGGATAGTGCTGTCCAATAGGACTTCCTGGGACAATGGAAATGTTTTATATCTGAGTCATCCACTACAGCTCCGGAGCTCTTGACATGCGGCTAGTGTAACTGATGAACTGAGTGCTTCATTTTACTTACTTACTTAGATTTTACATTTAACCAGACGTCCATGACCAGTGGCTACCATATTGGACAGCGCAGATCTGGGTGATGAGGTGGAGGAGTAAACCATGATGCTGATAAAGGCTGCAACCTTAAAGTTAATAGGAGGTCCTGGAGTCTGCAGCCTCCACCATGGCTAGCTCTGTGAGCTTGGGAAAGTTAAGTAATTTATCTGAGGCCAGAGCATGCATCTGCAAAATGAGGATAGTGATGAGAAGAGAATGATGGGATTGCCTTGAGTATGGGATATTCTACATAAAGCTCTTAAGAAAGTTTAAACGATTTTGATAAAATACTACCAGCTATTTTTATTACTACTGTCATCGTCATCATTTCATAATTAAAGAATGCACAGGTTGCTGCAAAGCCATGAGTTTAGAGTGATTCACTCTATTGTGATTGAGGCAGACACAGAAGGAAATATCAGAGCGTAACTCAAAGAAGGCATGGCGTTCGAGCCTCATTGTCCACTATTCCTGGGTATACAATTGCTCACCAAGAAGAGGGAGGGTGATTCAGACAGAAGGTACTTGGATAAAGCACGGGGTTTTGAACAAGTCTGGCTCATTTGAGGAACTGTGGAACTACAAGTAAGGAGCCTATAGGATTAGGTAAGAGCAAGGTCCTAGAGTCCAGCAACCACAGTGGATGTTTGGCTGTACCTTGTAGATTGCAGTGATCCATCACATGGATTTATGGAGGGAAGTGAGATATGACTTTCATATCCAAAAGTAAATCTGGCTGCTGTGGGGGAATGGATTGAGGCAGATGAAGGCTGAAGGCAGGAAGATCAGTTGGAAAGAGGTCTGGTACAAGACAGACAAGACTCTTGATTAGGAGAGGGGCTGTGGTGATGGAGAAGGGACTGGATTTGGGAGGCAGGAAAGAAAAAAATAGCAGGACTTTAGAGGAAAGAGAAATTAGGACTTTTATACTCAGGAGCCAGACCATGACATTGGTTAATATGTCCATTGTGCTTTTCAGGTTACAAAGTGTTTATCTCCATCAATCTTCCCAATAACCCAATGGATATGAGGATGATAAAATGTGCTGATGCGTGTGAAGCGCTTAGTCAGGCTGCAGTAAGCTACTGAGTACTCAAAACATGACATCATGGCTGAGGTGGTTGTTGTTGATGTTGCTTTGATAAGAGAAGTTAGACTTCACCCACTTAAAGAGCTAAGTCCAACCCAGAGAAAACCTTTGATAGACCATAACACAAAAGAAAGGAACGAGCTACTAACAAAATGTACAGAGAGAAGGGACGCTGCCAGGGACAAGTGCTGTGGAGCTCCTCCTGGGGCTTCACTGCCTGATGGAGATGCTGCTGCTATCAATTCATGAACAGCCTCTGCACATGTAACTGATAATCTGCCCTGCCCCTGGTGTGCTGTCTTCCCAGTTTTTGGATTGTATCTTTATTTGGAGTTGTTCTTAATGCATATGGTGTAATGAAAAGAACTCTGGCGTGGGGTTAGGCAGGAACGGATTTTCATATAATTTCTATTCACTGGATTTTTTTCTGCTTATTTGCTGGACTTGGGAAGTAGGTAAAGAGAAGTAAGGAAACCTTTTGGTTTCTCCTTTTGTCTCATTTGTCAAAATCAGGATAGTATTATTTATCTCATAGCATTTATTTCTTGCCGGTAATATTCCAATATTTTTTGTGTGAGAAAGAGAGGCAGAGACAGAGACAGAGAGATATAGGAAGAGAGACAGAGACAATGAGACAGAGAGAGAGAGAGAGACAGAGATAGAGGTTTATTTTTTGTCTGACTCTCTCTGGTGTTTCTATGGCTCATGTGACCCTGAGACTCTGACCAGTAAATCTGAGAGAGGGTGCTAAAAGATTCCATACGGCACTAATCAACATTAAAACAGCCTTCAAGGCAGTTTGCCTTAAAAACTCATTAGCCAGAGACGGCTAAAGCGAGGCCTGACAAACACTTCTAGCCTCAGAAGCTGAAATATGTTCCTCAAGATCAACCCGTGGGCACTGACCCCTTGTCCCCATCTCTCTAGGATGGGTGGAGCTGACAAATCTTCCCTTTGATGCCGCTCACAGTTCTGGACCAGAATAAATTCGACAGTCACGCCATCAATGGCAAACGTGTTCCGGTGGACAGTGGACGCCAATGTCGGTAACTATTTTTTTCAATTTCCATTTCAGAAGCTTCAGATTTAAAGGTGAAGAAGTCTCAATGGCAGGAAACGACTTGCAACACTGTCTGAAAATTCTTGGTTCCTCTAAGAGTAGCTTTCTCTTCTTCTTTCCACGATAGCTTCTAGCCGCTTATGGCCTCTTCTGTCCTGAGCACTGATGGATCAGGCAACATGAAGGAATGAATCATTCCACAGAAATTAATTTTTAAGTAACTTAAGTTTGCCCCATTAAACATCCAAGCTATTTTTTATTTTGGCTTTTTTTTTTTTTGTAGACACATTTTAAATAAACATTTCACTTTGCCCTCTGCTTCCTCAAGTAAGGTTCACCCAACATGATATAATTCCTCTCTAAGGGTTCAAGGCCAAATGTCTCGCACCATCTTTGCTGAAGTGCGGTACAACCAAGGACGCTCCGGGGTTGATTCAGGTGCAGAGGTAGGTTTCTCCCTGCACTAAATGCTCTCAGATGTTCTCAAATTTTTCGACAACTGTGTCTGCTTTTGTGTGATTTCTAAGAGTTGCTGTCCGTCCTTGTTTGAAGGCTAGCATCCAATTTCACTTCTCATTATCAGCAACCTCCAGAGAATTCCTTTTCTTCTTCTGATTTGTGGCTTTTAATGTGCTTCCCAGTGTAGAACCAGATTATGAAAGCTTATTATAATTTTGACCAAAGCCAGAGGGAGGAGACTTTGAGCAAAAATATTGAAGCAATCTCTGAAGTCAAAGTACTTCAATTTCAGGGGTTCTTTTTTTGTGAAATGTTCTGTGGCCACTCGGAAACCTGACTCTATGTTTTGTTGATTGTGAGGACTCAGGACTGGATATTCGTTGTTCAGGTTGGACAGAGATGGATAGACAAATAATCTAATTTTGATATGTGTAGCATTTGTTTTTTTCTTTGTTTGTTTATATTCATGTGAATATCAAGACTCTGACTGCCAAAGGGTAGGAAGGCAGGAGAGAAAACTCTAGTGTCAGAGAAAGACACATGAAGGTATGTGATGCACAGACTGTGTTATCAAAGTTAGCTAATCAGAAATTTTGTTGATAGTGCAAACGCCCGTCTTCACATTGATCTGAAAGGCACTGCGGAGGCCTTCCTGTGAGACTCTTCCTGACACCCAGGTAGAAATGGGTCTGAAGTCCCATTAAAGATGCATCTTCTTCCAAAGATAACATCCTACAGATTCTTCCCGAAGGATAAGTCCTTGAAGCACATGCTGGCATTCTCCTTCACCACTGCTTCCATTTTGTAACTATCCAGAGTCATCAAAGGCCCTTCAACGAGTCTTTGTTGAAGCGAGTGGTACTAATTGACATGGTGGAGCTAATGATGGCCATATCTACCTTCTCACAGCAGGAAGAAAGGATTACGTGGTTGAGTGAATATTAGGAGGAGAAGTGGAAAAGGCATAGAAAAGGGAAGCCAGAGAGACTTTTGCACAAAAGTGGCCTTTGTTTTATGAGTCTTCTTTGCCACTTACTGGAAGGCTGGCTGGCTTAGGACTCTATGGAGGGGAAGTTACTCCGTTAAATCCTTCTGGAGTCAACAAGAAAGGATCCAGCCTGGCCGTCTAAGTTGCCCAGTAAATGAGACCTTGGAAACTCTTACAGAAAAAGCTACTGCCTCCCATGATTACTAGCTTCGCCTAGCTAAAAAGTCAGTATTCTCTCATGATTTATGTTTCCAGATCTACTCCCCCTACCTTCCCTCAGTAGAGAAACATTATGTTTGCCTTTTTCTGAATACTTTGTTAGTGGTCTGCCACTAACATGACAGCTAAATGCAATGCGTGACCCTGGATTGTACCCTGGATCATAAAATGCTAAAGAGTACACTATTAGGATAATTTTCTAAATTGAAATATGGACTGCATATTAGATAATGATATTGTGTCAACATTTAAAACTCTTGAAATTGATAATTGTATTATGGTTACATAGTCAAAGTCCTCGTTCTTGAAGATACACACTGAAGTGTTTGGTAGTAAAGTGTTTGAAGTGACAGCTGTGACTCATTCTTAAATGATGCAGAAAAATATGTGTATAGATCCACACACACATGCGCATATATACATGTGTGTGCATGCACACACACACACGCATTGAGAGAGTAGGTGTAAGAGGAGAATACTGAAGTGTTAAGATATTAACGATTGGGAATGTAGTAAAGGGTATCTAGATAATCATTGCATCCTTGCAACAAGGAAAGGGAGAAGGCTCTTAAAGGGAAATTGAGGTCCCATGACCAGAATAAGAGGAAGAGGATGTTGATAGGAAAAATAGCAAGTGTCCAGCTCACATTTATCTTGTTTTCCTTGTAGAACAAAGCTTCAAGATTCTGAAGCATTGTCTTCAACATTTCCTTAAAGTAGCGTTAAAGTTTGGGCAGCACTTTGTGAGCGCAAAGCAACCTCCACATGTGAGACCCTATAAAGCCATTCCAACTTCTCTTTCCTGTTTGTTTTGTTTTGTTTTGTTTTTGAGGAAGATTAGCCCTGAGCTAACTACTGCCAGTCCTCCTCATTTTTGCTGAGGAAGCCTGGCCCTAAACTAACATCCGTGCCCATCTTCCTCTACTTTATATGTGGGACACCTATGATAGCATGGCGTGCCAAGAGGTGCCACGTCCGCACCTGGGGTCCAAACTGGCAAACCCCGGGCCACCAAGAAGCGGAAAGTGTGAACTTAACCGCTGCGCCCCCGGGGCCAGCCCCTCTTTCCTGTTTTGATGAAAGACGGTGAAGGCATTGGCTGATCTTAACACACACATCAATTAATTTAATTGACTTAAGTGTTATTCTTCTATAAATTGCTTCTGTTTGAATTGATTTAAAAGACATCAATTTGTCATACAAAAAATATAGTATGGTAGCTTTAATTTTTTCTTCCAATTCCTTTAATGTCTGTTTTGTTAAATGCTTAGCAACAAAAGGATGGCTAGGGTAACAGCTTCTTTGCCAAGATAAAAATAATCTAAAATTTAGATGTGTCTGCAGTGATCATGGCAGTGTAAATTAATTAGCCACACTGAGCCTGAATCGGCTGCGTCTCTAAATTGATCTTGTTTTTATGTTGCTCTGTTTTCTAAAATGTGTTCATCCTCGAAAGTAGCCATTCTTGTTATGACTTCCCTTTCCCAATCAGAAATCACAGTTGGCAAGAAATTCCTTTTTTTTCCCTAGGACTGAAGTTAATAATCCATTAGTAAAACACTGCAGTTGGATTTTGTGCCAGGGGCCAAGCTGAAGGCTAGCTGCCGATGATGAGGATATAAAAATAAATAAGAGATTGTCTTTATCCTTGGGGAAGTTTACATTCTTTTTTTTGAGTATTAAAATATGTATACCAAAAGTTAAATTATGCAATATCAAACAACAAGCAATGCCATGAGGCAAGACAGTTTTCATTGCCAAGAAAAGGACTACAATCAAGTTACGTAGAAGAGTAGTTCATGTTGGATGAAAGCAATAGTCTAAGAGGAATTTTTGAAAGAAGAGAGTTGAAATAACAACTTTTTATGTGTCCTGCAGACCCAGGTTCCATGCTAAAACTTTATATATCTTTTTAATAGTCATTCAGGTATTATTTATATAACTTAAAATTCACTTAAGTGTCCAATGATTTTTAGGGAATTTACACAATTCAACCATCATCACAATATAATTTTATAATATTTCCATCACCGTAAAAAACTCCCTGAAGCTCATTTTCAGTTAGTCATTGTTCCCACCCTCAGCCCCAGGCAACCAGAAGTCAATTTTCTGTCTATAATTTAACTTTTCTTTTGTTGTATACAAATGAAATCACACAATATGCAGTGTTTTGTATCTAGGTTTTTTTTAACAATGATTTTGAGTTTTATCTATGTAAACTATTATGCATCTGTACTTTGTTCTTTTTGATTTCTGAATAATATTCCATCGTATGGATAGACTACATCTTAGCTATCAAGTCATCAGTTAATGAACACTTGGGTTGTTTCCACATTCTGGCTATTGTGTGCTGCTATGGACATTCACATACAAGTTTTCGTAGAGATACACATTCTCATGTTGCTTGAGTAGGTACTTAAGAGTAGAATATAGAAAATTTATGTATAATTGTTGAAGAAACTGCCTGTCTTCCAAAGTGGTTGCATCTTTTACATTCCCACCAGTGGTGTCTGAGGTAGAATTTTACCTAACTTTTTTTTCCCAAAGGGAACGTGCTATTTTTTTTCATCCTAAAAGCTCCCAGTACACAGTTGGATATCCTAGTTGTAAGTCATTCTAGTTCTTCTATATGAGCTGCCGCCACAGCATGGCTACTGACAAACGAGCGGTGTGGTTCCACAACCAGGAAGCGAACCCATGGCTGCCAAAGCAATGAGAGAGCCATCAGGGAGGGATTAGATGAGGAAAGAGAGGTGGATTCTTGACCAAGGTTAGGGCTCCCATGATTGTAGAGGCTGAGTTTTAACCCAGATTTGGCTGATTCTAAAGCACGTTCTCTCCTTCCTGCTGTGGCTCCAGGATTTTGAGGCACACTTTTAAAGAAGGCTTTGAAATCTGATTTCAAAAGGAAGTAAGAATCGATTAATAATGTCTGCCAAGGACACAAGCAAGGAGATGGTGTGATAACTGGGTTGCCATTTGCCATCACACACTGGAGGACTTCTTGTCCCAACACTGCAATTCTGTGGGATTCCTCCCTTGATCTTCACCATCATTGTTTAGACTAGATACAAGATTATTTGAGTATAATTCTCTTCTCAATTCATCTGCCTTGGGTAACCTTCCCTTACTATGAAACTCAAGCTGCATTATATTACAATTTGCAGTTTAATTCCTGTATCTCCCACTGGGCAGAGACCACTTGGTGGGAAGATGTTCTATTCTGCTCAGTATGCCTACCCAGTAACAGAGTGTCTGGCTTAGGAAAGATGCTCAAGGAATGTTGCTTGGTCGAAAGGCAGCAGGAATAAATGCGAGCACAAAATTAGATTTCTCCTTTCCATTTTAAACATGGAGACTTTGAATAATGTACCACATCCACAGAGGCAAAGGAAGATGGAGAGGAGACTTGAGTCCCCAAATTTCTTAATCATTGGGCTCCAGCTCACTTCTTGAGAGAAATTGGCCTCTGTCTGTGACTATTAAACGATTGATAGGGCCTGTTAGAGTCTGCTGATGCTAGGCTGTGCTGAGACGAGGGCATCCAAGATACGCAGCTCTCTCTCAGTTTTTAATGAACAGACCATGGTTTACACGGCATGCAGAAAGGAAAACACTCCATGGAGTTTTTACCAGCAATATTGAAACAAAAAATTAAAAGGCGGCATTTTGACCCCATGCAGTTGGTTGGTGGGGTGGCCTGTGAATATTTGATAATTTTGTAATCAACAAGGAAAGATGCAACATGACATAATTCGTATAGCCTGATGACTGAGCCCACTCTCCCCCTTTCTCTCACCTTCTTCCTCTTCCTCTCTCTCTCAGCAAAAATACCAAGCAAAACACGTTAACAGTAGTCAGTACTAAATGATGGGACTGTGGGTTACCTTTTTTTCCCTGTATTTTCAAACAAAATTTCATATTTTTCCTTTGGCAATTAATATGTGATTTGTGGGAAAATTCCTTGAGACAATGTAAACATCGTGTTCTCTATCAATCTTTCACCCACTAATTTAAGCATCCACTGGTGATTTTCTGAGTCTGTTATTCTTTCAATATTTATTTGTCAATTTAAGGTAAAGAAAAGCTTTCTCATCTTGCTTATTAACTAATTCATAAATATCATTATGGAAGCATGAATTTTTATTTTATTTAATAGGTTATGACGCATTTCTATCGTTATTTATTTCAATGCTCAAATTGTCTCAGATTTAGGCAGTGGGGACCAGTGTACAGGGCTTTGCTCTTTGTCCCGTGGGCAACGGGAAGCATATTGCAGGACTTTAGGTAAATGGGTAAAATGATGAGATTTGCTTTTTGACAAATTTCTCCAGTGGAGGCTTGGAGAATGGATCTGGAAAGATGATGGAGCCAGAGCTGTAAAGATTGTTGGAAGATCCTACTGGAGCTTCTCTATTTCTTTATCCTCCTTCCTATTCACGGGTGTGTCTCTGTCTTTGTTTTGTGTGTTTTTGTCTTTTCCGTGTGGGTCTGTGTCTCTGTGTGTGTCTGTGTTTCTTTGTGTGGGTCTCAGTGTCTTTCTTTTATCTGGATATAGAGTTTCCTTAACAATGTGTACTTTTTGCCCAACAATTGCACTCTGATGCCTTTGGAAATTCTCTAAAATACTTTTCCTTTTACGATGGTAATAAGCCTTCAAAAACATAATTGAATTCAGATATTAAATACTGTAAGCACTATCATTTGGCTTCTGATGAAAACGTGCATTATTGTGGACCAAAAAAAAAGCAGTGAATCAAAACAACATTTTTTTTCTTCCTCCTGTGAAGTCTCTGTGTGGAATAACTCAATCCCTTTTAGGCTGCATTCTCTGTGATGTGGGAAATGGAACCAGGGCCATTATGCAGCGATAAGATGTGGTTTCCAATTCTGCAACACTGTGGGAATCTGCTCCATTGTAGGTTTTTATCACCTTTCGATTTGCCAAGTATTTCTAGTAGGGAGAACACAACTCTAATCGCAGTGGGAGGCTAGTCCAGGGGAAGGACATGCGATTGAGAGGGATCCATTCACTCACTCATTCATTCAATCAAACGAGACTTATGGATCACACACGTTGGACACTCAACTCGGTCCTAGAGATGTGAAGCCAGATGAGAATGTCTGGGTGTGACTTCACAGAGTGCACTGACACTGCCTCTGCTCTTGGTAGGGGCTTTCATTTTGATAAAGCTACTTAACTTCTCTGACCCTCGTTTCTGATCTGTGCAGCTCAGTCGAGCCTATTAGAGCGATTTCAAACAAAATTGGGGCAGAGTAAGAGCTCCCTGCTTAAGCAGGTAGGTCAAGTTGGTCAGAATTTTCTTTCCTTTTTTTATGTCTGTTAGATGGAGGTGTTGTTGTTTTTATTTTATTTATTTATTTTTTTAAAGGTATGCTTTTTGGTGAGGAAGATTGGCCCTGAGCTAATATCTGTTGCCAATCTTCCAATCTTCCTCTTTTTATTTTCTCTCCAAAGTCCCGGTACTTAGTTGTATGTCCTAGTTGTAAGGCCTTGTAGTTCTATGTGGGACCCCACCGCAGAATGGCTTGATGAGTGGCGCATAGATCTGTGCCCAGGATCCAAACCAGTGAAGCCCAGGCCACCAAAGTAGAGCATCCAAACTTAATCACTATGCCCCGAAGCCAGCCCAGCATTTTCTTATCTCTTTGCCAGGTGGTATTTTTATCACTTCATCTTGGAATCCTCCTCAGTTTTCCTCTTGGTTGATGCTTGAGCTCTATGCTATGTTGGCAGTCGACTGGACCTTGTTGAGTCATTGTCTAAGGTGGCTAGAAAGCCCTAACTTTTTCAGTGTTTTATGCACAGAAAGTTGGTCTTAAGTTGGTAGAAGCTTTCCAAAAAGAAGGCAGGAGATGTTAGAGGGGAAAAAGACATTTCTGAGGCAAGCCATTTTATCCTCTTTCTCTTGATGTTTCTATCCTGCTCCCTTTTCATAAGATATGAGTGGAATGTATAGAGTTGGTAGTGGGGTAGAATTGGGAAAAGTTGTGGAAGTTCTGATGCATGGGAGCTTTCTAGGGAACTATATCAGTCTTGTTCAAAATACATGCTCAGAAACAGAATTGAGCAGTTGTGCTCACGGTTCCTCTTGTAGTTTTTCATAGAACGAAAATAGTAAAGTATTCCACATTAATCTCAGGGGTCTAGAATTTTACCTTTCCTTTGCAGCTAGATGAGTCCTGTGACTAAATTCTAGCCAAAGGTGGAAGTGGCCTCAGTGTTTTCTGGAAAGTTTTCTTAAAAGAGAGGTGTGTGTCTTTTCTCTGCCTTTCCTCCTTCTTGTTGGCTGGAACCTGGTTGTGCTGTCAGGAGCTAAGGAAGCTCTAGGTTACCATGAGATCTATATGCCAAGGATGGCGGAACATAAAGTAGAAAGAGCATGGGTCTCTGAAATGGCAGAGCTACTCTACAGTCATAACTTACCGATCTGTGTGCTCTATCTACATGAGACACAAATAAACCCATTTCCTGTCTTCCTTCTTTCCTTCTGTTTTGTTACGCATAGCTGAATCTCTCAATATATTCTTATTTTAATTTTTTAATGAATAAATTTGACATGCAATGTTGTGTAAATTTACAGTATACAGTGCATTTCTTTGATACATATTGCAGTGTGATTGCCATTGAAGCAGTATTTATCATGTTACATCATTATAGTAAATATTATTGTCTTAATTCATTATACCATGCATTAGGTCTCTATGGCTTATTTACTACTCGTTACAAGTTTGTATGCCTAAACACTATCAATCTTACCCCCCCTCTCATCCCCTAATAAACATACTTTTTTTTAAACAAGAAAAAACAGGCCCAGAGAGGGCATTGACTTACCAAAGGTCTTGGTGACAGGGCTGTGACTCGAATCCAGCTTGCCGACTTGAAGTATGCCTCTCTTCTGATAACCTCAAGCTGCCTCTTGTTAATTTTGAGTCAGGTGTAAAACAGGAAATATTGGATGAGTAAGCTATTTATCCCTGGGTTTGGGACACAGTCATCAGCAAATGGCAAAATTAACGAAATGCCAAAGCGATGTGTCCAATGTCGCGTGAATATTCTGGAGCTTGTGGGTATCCAAAAATTAGTAGATTTCTTTCTCCTTTTTTTGTTTAAAGAATGAAGTAAGACAAATTGAGAGATGAATCCATCAGCCAGTATTGATTTCCTTGAAAATGGCTGGCCTTGAACAATTATACCTGCTGACTGGCGGATATAACAAGTTGTGAGCTGACATGGAGGGAAATAACTTGGTTTGGGTGGAATTCGGGAGTGGCATATATTTGTAAAGCTGAGTTGAGTCCATAATGATGCTTTTAGGGAAAATTCCTTCTGAAGCTTAATCTCGAGAAAGCAAGATTGTAACAGCCCTCTCAGATGTGTACACAATTAAGTGACTTTTACTGCCGAATTGGTCTTCTTTTCGTGCTGTGGTGACATTTCCTTTGCGTTTAAACT
This sequence comes from Equus przewalskii, assembly GCF_037783145.1. Taxonomy (NCBI): domain Eukaryota; kingdom Metazoa; phylum Chordata; class Mammalia; order Perissodactyla; family Equidae; genus Equus; species Equus przewalskii. Next base: position 35,935,623 of record NC_091842.1, on the reverse strand, counting down.
TTTTTTTTTAAAGCATGAAATGGTTTATAAGATGGAACCGGTATGTGATAGCAAAGATTAATAGATGAAAATATTGGATTTGGTGTTGGTTAGCTTAATGTGAAACAATGCAGTTAATTGTTTCCTGGTTGTGGGTACCTTTTTAGAGTCAGGGCACTGTTTGAAATGTCTTCCTGGGGAAGTAAGTGTCTAGCTGACTTAGAACGTGGCCTGAAGAACCGCAATTTGGGTCTCCAAAGTTCCAGGAAACATGTAGAGTGATGAGCGAATTGGAACCCATGCTATTGGGGTATTACCTCTTTGAAAAAGCCTGCCTTGGTATGTGTGAGTATCATTCATCTGACCCTCCTACATGCTCCCAGGCACCCTGGGAGTATTACTGTGAGAATAGGTACTACCGTGTGTTATAGGAACATCTTATAAGCAGAGCTACGGTGGTACTCACTTAGCCCTTTCCGTGTGTCAGAATACTGTATTATCTATTCAACTTTCACCACAGTGATTTTAGATAGTGTTATTATTATCTGTTTACTATCACTGTTTTGCAAATATTTAGTCTTTCAGTGACTTGCTTAAGGTCACACACCACCAAGTAAATACCAAAATCAGAATTTAAGCCTGGATTTTTTTTTCCTGTTCAACTAAAGACAATGAAAGATTATGGAAATAAGGGGAAATTCAGAGGGCTGAAGATTGGTACATAGTAGACAGTTTAGCAATGTGTGTCCAAAGCTTTGAAATGTGTTTAATGTTAAAAGGGTAGATCTTATTACACACACAAAAAGATAAGTATGTGAGGTGATGGATATGTTAATTGACTTGATTGTGGTGATCTTTTCACAGTGTATACGTATATCAAAACGTCATGTTGTACACCTTAAATATGTACAATTTTTATTTGTCAATTACCCCTGAATGAAGCTGGGGGCTAAGAATGTGTCTCAGAGAAAGTATTGAAAAGTCCATTTCAGAAACTTCTGAGAGTATGGTTTGTCTCATACTGTTCACTAGAAAAGCCGTCTTCTTTGATGCAGCATCTTCCAAGATGTTGATTGACACCTGTCATCACATGGCTACGTTGAGAACGATCATTTAATAACACAAATATAAGAAACAACAGGGCCGGCCTCGTGGCTGAGTAGCTAAGTTCGTGTGCTCCACTGCGGCAGCCCAGGGTTTCGCTGGTTCGGATCCTGGGCGTGGACATGGCACCACTCGTTAGGCCACGTTGAGGCGGCATCCCACATGCCACAACTAGAAGGACCTGCAACTAAGATATACACCTATGTACCAGGGAGGATTTGGGGAGATAAAAAAAAAAAGAAATAACAGCCCTTTGTATTGGCCTTAATAAAATGTTTATTACTTTAAAATGTGCATAACCTGTGCATTGTCATTTCTTTTCTAGAAATTCATCTTAAGGAAATCTTTGTAAATGTTGAATTAGTTTTGAAGGTAGAAAAGAAAACACAGGTGATATTTTAGAGGAAAAAAGAGAGATTCAATTTAAAAAATATATGGTGTTAATTGTACATTTGTTTATTGTTGTTTTTCATCCTAAAGACCAAAAACGGTTAAGATTCATGCTCATCCAGTGAAAGGTGACCTCTAGGAGAAATGCAGTAGTTTAAGGATTAGCAGTGCAACTGAATTCTGAGGTCTTCGTTGCTGTGGATGTTCCTTAAAGGTCTTTTAATGTCTGTAATACAATTTGGATATTAACTTCTCTTGGCTGTTTGCCTGTGTGCCAACAGAAATGTAAGAGGCCAGCAGTACACTAACATGCTCTTCCAGATTTCCAATACCCCCATGACCTTGGGCAACTGCTCTTAGCCTCGCAGAGAGATCTTGGGTGAAACTGGCACTTCCCGGACATGCGTTTCTTCTCTCTTCACATTTTGTCTCCCCTCAAAACCCAGTAATGAGGAATCCAGTGTAAAGTAATTAGACTGTATGCAATCGAGGTGGCGCCAATTATGCTGATGGAACTGAAGTCTTATTAGACTAATAAGGTTTTCTAAATTGGACTTGGGGCTCCTGGTTCTTGGTGGTGTGAATATTCCTGCGAGAAGTTGCCCAAGTATTTAAAATGAGTTTCCTTAAGGATGAATGCTCACCTTGGGTGAACTGGAGTGAGTTTTGGAGCCAGATAAGTGGATTCCCTCTCGAATTCTGCCACTTATCAGCTATTTGACCTCAGGCAAGCCATTTAACTTCTCAGAGTCTCCTGCCCTGTCTGTAAGAAGGCAATACAAATTCCCACTCACCTGAAAAGATTATGATAGCAATTAAATAGGTTTAAAACGGCATAGCACTTGATATTTTATACTCGTTATCTTCTTCTTAACTTTAGACATGGCTACTTAATCATGCTCCATAAAAAAACATACAATTATTGTATTATTATAAATGTCTCACAATCTTGGAGGGCTTTGGAGAGAAGCAGACCTACATTTGAATCTCAGCCCCAACGTTGATAAATGTTGACTATTTCCCTACTCTTAACCTTTGTTTCTCTCTCTTTAAATAAGAATAAAAATAGTAACAAGAGTAGTTATGTCTTGTGACTGTGTTGTGAAGATTAAACAAATTAATAATAAAAAGTGTTTGCCACACTGCCTGGCTCAGGAAAAGAACTCCCTATTACTGACAAGACCAAAGTGTTATTGAGACCATTGTTTTCAATTGAACTTGGAATTTATTGGTCATGCAAATTTTCCAATTCGAAGTTGTCCAAACATATGAAACATGTCTACTTTGGGACTGTGGGACTACTCAGGTCTTGTGTAATTCTGTGTAGTAAGATTAATTTAGAAATACTTAAATCAGATTATTTTAAGAATAAGTTCTTTTCTTACATAATGATTAAGTCTAAAGTTAGATTCTTACATACCTGGTTCTAAGCTCTTAAACCTCATCAACAAAAGTCTGTCTCTTTTGTCATCTCTTCTCTATTCATCTTTGATTATGTATGTTCAAGTGTGCCTCAGTACTCCAGGCGGAAAGTAAGATTCCCTCTTCCAATGCTCAGACAGTAATCTCAGAGAATGTTGATTAGCTCTGCTTAAGTCCATTTTTTAAAAGCGTTGATGTGTCATCTGGAGTTACTGTCCACATCTCTGGTGCTGAAAGTCCTCACAGGCGGCCTGGCCAAAGATCTCTAAGTTGTCACATAGCTCATGACCTCTGCCTGTGCTAATCCTAGCAGCAGAGTCCCCAACCCTCAGATCAGCAAACTGCTATTTTAGAAATTTTCCCTAATTCCGTATTTTCTGACAATAGGTTTTAAGAAGGGAACAGAATAGAACTCTGGTACCTAGTGTTGAATTTTTCCTTCCTTAGGAAAGACAGAGCAATTTTAGCATAATGGAGGATGTCCATTTATTCTGAAAACTCATTTTAACCATCTAACCTGGACTTGGAAGCGTTCTCAAGTAGAGATTGAAGAATAAAGATATGACATTTGGCTGTGTAGGGCTCCATGTCTAGAGTGACAAAAGTTACATAAATGACCAAAATTAACTGTAATAAGTGGCAGTCGGTGAAAGGACAGATAAACCAGCTGGAGCTGTGTTTGTTGAGCCTGAGAAGTTTTCATGGAGAAGCTGCTCCATGATCTGGGTCCTATAAGATGAGTAGACATCATCTTGTCTTTAAATGAAGAGCAGAACCATCCCATCTGGTTAGTTGCTCTCCAACCTGTGGCCTTTTGGGCAGGTCTGAAGAGCAGCTTTTTCAGAGGTCCATGGATCCCCTGTACAAAGTCATCTCATGCTTGATCAAGGTGGGCTCATCTGGGTAAGCGAAGGAGCAACAAAAGTAAAAAAAAAAAAAAAAAAAAAAAAAAAAAGGAAAAGGAGAGGAGAATGAAAGAAAAGAAAAACAAGCAGGAATTTGTTTACCCAGAGTCGGTATCCCAATGAGAAGAGATTGAGCTGCCAATAATTGAGCCAGGCTCTCTGATGATATAGATTAAACCAGAAGGGCCAACAGTAAACAAGATGAACTTCAAAAGAGCAGCATCTCTGCTCTCTGGGGACCTCCATTAGCGAGTCACCAGATAGGCAATTACTGTACAGTTCTTGTAATGACCGGGATCAAACGCAAGCATTCTGCACAGTAGGCAGTCAGAAAGCAGGCAGACAAAAAACTGTGAAAATATGCCATTAAATCTTAATTATTCTTCAAAGGAAAACAAGCACAACTAGGGGGCAGAGAAGGAAGGAATATTCTGAGTCTTACTAATGCCTGGGGCTCAGGGCAATCATACAGCTACTGTTTCAACTCTCATATTTACTTAAAACTGAGCATCTCATTCTGACTCGCATTGGGCCTGGGAATTTGGTTTATATAAGCATCCCAGTTTCTCTGACCCTCTATATCTTCTTCTGGAGTACACGAAGGCTGTGGTATCAGACCACATTTTGGACACGAAGCTTGAATAAAAATGATTGGTTTTTTATTCTCAAAAGAAAATATCAGAGTTGACACTTGGATTCAGAGTAGTCTCTTAGCACCTTTGGAAATAATATCCTCTGTTCTGTAACTCAAAAGCATCAAGTGTCATCCTAGTTATGTGTCATTTCCCTGAGGCATACATCTGAGACGTCCTTGATTGGTGTGTGGAAGCCATTGACATCCCAAACTCAGTATGTGGTACTGCTTAAATGGAAGATTTAAAGAACTCAAAAAGTATTGATTTTGAATACCCTGTGTGTATGTATGTGTGTGTGTGTGTGTGTGTGTGTGTGTAGGAGAAAGTGAGATTGTACAGAATATATTAATTTAAATCCTATTTTAATCACTTAGCACTACGGTTTTAAACAGCTACAGAAGAGGCTAGTCCAGTGCCGTCCAATGGAAATATAATATGAAACACAGATGTAATTTTAAATTTTCTAATATCCACATTAAAAAAAGGAAAAAGAAACAAGTAAGATTAATTTTAATATATGTTTTATTTAACCCAACGTATCTAAAATATTATCATTTCAACATAAAAGTTACCCATGACACATTTTACATTCTTTTTTCGGTTTTGTCTGAAATCCAGTCTGCATTTTACCCTTCCAGTACATCTCAATTTGAACTAGCCACATTTCAAGTGGGACTGGTGGTTATCACATGGGACAGCATAGGGCTAGCTCCATGTTGGGCCACTCATTTAAGAAAACTGCTGCATACTGCCTAGGTTCTAATCCAGGCACTAGGTGACTCTCATCAGCCTAGCAAAATGGATTTGACATCTTATATGACCCAACATATGCAAAACTATAAACAGAAAAACCTGTGATATGGTCAGGCTTGAAAACTTCCCCAACAGTGATGGCTGTGGTCTATCGGATGAATGGGATCCTCTCCATTGGGGAATTAAAACTTGAGACAAAGGGAAACCACTCAAGCTTGCTTCAGCTCCCTCGCCCTCCATCTTCTAATCAGAAGCACTCTGCAGGGAGAAAAGGAAAAGTGTAGAGCAGTGCTCCTAGCACATTTACTTGCTTAAGAAGCCCCAAGGTGCCCATGAAAATCAAATCCCCAAGCCCTGTGTTCAGAGACTCTGATTTAATTTGGGGTTATCTGTCTTTGTAACAAGTTACCTTCCCAATTTTGAAAAAGTCATTATAGAAGCAGCCAGTTGAGCTTTGAGACGTTGCTTAAGGAAATACACATCCTCATCACCTTATTCTCAGATACCCACGATGTTTTCCCTGTGATCTTTCCTGTTTGGAGTGGAAGGGTGAAAAGAGAGAAAACGGGAGCCACTTCTCATCTGCCTCTCTGATCGGAATGGTTAATTCCCCACGATCATTCTACTTTCACTGCACTTTGTAGGTTCATTTATAATGTGGAAAATACTTAGAAATTTTGGATTATCCTGATTTAATCCCAACAAATATTTTCCACATTCTTTGTTTGTCTACACCCCCTTCACAAGTGTAAAGTACTTGTAAAATCAAGGGGCAAGGTTCCTGGTCCAATGGCGTTTGTGGAAGACAGAGCAGACCCTTCAAGAGAAGATGAGAGTATACGACTGAGGTCCATGGGCCCTGGAACAGAGCAGAGCCACTGAAGATCATGGGATGGTCTGGAAATATGGTTTACATCCGCCTGGCTCTTCAACAGCTAGTTGCCTCAATAATCACAACCTGACTATGAACACGAAAGCTTCCATCTTCTAGCTGGTAGTGTTCCCTTCACGGGATTCTTTAACTTGACCAAAGAGTTTCTTCAGTAAGAAAATTAAATAACCAGACCTTGCTATTATTATTGTTGCTGCAGTCAATAGTAGAACCTCGCATTTCATAATGCATCCTCACTTGCAAATGGTTCATAATCTTACGCAACTGTGTTATGACATAGATTTGAATTACTACAAAGATTGATGTTCTAAGCGCTTCACTATTCAGGAAATAGTTCCACATACATTCTCTCTTCTGACCCTTGAAACATTCCTGAAGTTGAAAAGAAAACTAACAGTAGAACTGTTTTGTAGGTAAAGACATGGAGCTCTTATATGTTAAGTGTGAAATCACAGAACTATTTGGTGTCCCAACCAAGGTGAGGGTGCTGGTCTGTTAAGTATAGTTTGGTCCTCTTTCTACTACCTCTTACTATCGCCTTCTCAGAGAACACTAGATTCTCACATATAGCTGGCAGCTGTGTTCTTTCTTAGACTTCTAAGCTTCATCTAAAATGACATTTTTGAGAAGAGATTCTGGCCTGACCACAGGGCTCCTGGAAATGGCTACAGTGAGCGACAGTGAGAATAGCTCCCGCAGTATTTGTGTTTCAAATCTGTCTATTGAAATGAGTGAGAACCAGGGGCTGCTTTCCTTTTTCAAACCCCAGCTAGCCCACCAGACAAGAAAAGAGAACCCTTTCAATTATGCTGTTTGACTGTGGTGACATGGGCTCCAAAGGAAAATGGCCCCTTTCTTTCCTTTTCATCGCAACCTCAGTGACATCAAATTCTGATCAGTCTGAGGGTGGCCTTGTGAAGGAGTCTGTAGGAAATTCTGCCTAAACCATGGCCCGATGAGAAGGGTGTATCCTATGGTGGTGATTTTTCTTTCTCTCCCCAGATGAAAGTTGTCAAAGGTACAGGCGGAATATTCCATAGAAAGCAGCAAGCTAATAGGTTACACAGATACTCTTATGCATAGCCTCATGGCACTTGTGTTATAGATCTTAGAGCTGGGATTATGCTCACAGAGCCAAGCCTGTGGCGTGGAGCTTGAACTTAAGCTGTGTCTTCTTGTGTTCCTTGGCAAGTCCAAAGTCCTCCGCTCTCCAGTGGATATGATCTGGCTGTGCTGGTTCCACATTCAGCTAAATAAAGCAAAGTCTAAGTGCCTGGAGTTTATGTTAAAGTTAAGCACCTCTTGGCTGCATTATCTCTGAGAAGCGGGTATCAATATGGAATGCATCTCGAAAGGGTGTCCAGTACTCTCACTTGGCAAATGTGACCACTGAGAATCTGAGAGGGAAAGTGACTTCTCTAAAATCACACAGGGAGGAGAGAGAACGTGGCTCTCCCGGCTTCTGGTCATGTGTGATTCTTTCCTCCTAGATCAATCGTGCACCTGCCATCTCAAAGTTCACGGACCTTTGTCTGGACACTTGGAATAAAACTCCAATTCCTTTCCTAGACTGGCACAGCTCTGACTAAGCTCTGGTCCATATCCACTCCTAGCCTCATCTTCTAATCTTCTTCTCTTTGTTCACTTCCCTGAGCCATTGTAGCCTATTTTTTTTCCTTGAACATAATACTTCATCCTCAGAGGAACCCTACTATTCTGTCTGCACTGCCTTCCGTTTGGTTCCATCTATAACTAATTCCTTCCCATCCTTCAGACCTCAGCTCAGAAATCACCTTCCCAGAGAGGTTTTCCCTGGTGGCTATATGCAAAGTTGTCTACACTCTCTATCACGTTATCCTGTTTTACTGTTCTCTTAATATTGATCAACCTCTGAAATAACTTGTTGACACGTGTGTTCAATTAATTTTCATTTTTCTTCCTCTCCCCATAGACAGCAATCTCCAGGAGTATTTTATTCGCCACTCTATCCCTAGCACCAGAACAGGGCCTTTCAAATAGGAGATGCTTAGTTAATGTGCATTGAATGAATTAACAAGTAAGATGAACCTTTATTGGCATGTAAATATTTTTTGAAATCGGGAGCATCTTGAACTTAATATCTGTCTTAGTTCAGGGTTTCTATAAAAAGATATCATGGACTAGGTTGCTTAAACAACGGAAATTTATTTCTCACCATACTGGAGCCTGGGAAGTCCAAGATCACGGTGCCAGCATGGCCAGGCTCTGGAGAGGGCTTTCTTCTTGGCTTGTAGATAGTTGCCTTCTCTCTGTGTTCTTTTGTGGCGGAGAGTGATTTCTCTCTTCCTCTTCTTCTAAGGCCACTAATCCCATCATGAGAGCTCCCCTCTCATGACCTTACCTAAACTTCATCACCTCTGAAAGGCTCACCTCCAATTACCATTATATCGGGGATTAGAGTTTCAACATATGAATTTTAAGAGAACACAAATATGCAGCCCATAACAATATCTACCTTTTACATGGTAGTTACTTTTTGCTATATTTCTCTATTTTATATTTCTATGCATCTAAATGACTATATATCTATCTAGGGTTTCCCTCTTTAGAACTCTCTTCCGGACTGTTCAGTCATCGTCAACTTTTTAGGAGTTGACACCCCACGCTCGATTGATGCCACTGCTTCCTCAACTCCAGCACATAGGTGCTGCATTGATTTTCAAACAAAACTAAATGCAACTTTTTATTTATTTATTTTTTTATTGAGGTAACATTGGTTTGTAACATTATATAAATTTCAGGTGTACATCATTACACTTCGATTTCTGTGTAGATTACATCCTGTTGACCACCCAAAGACTAATTATAATCCATCAACACACACATGTGCCCAGTCACCCCTTTCTCCCTCCTCCCTACCCCCTTCCCATCTGGTAACCACCAATCCAATCTCTGTCTCTGTGTGATTGTTTGTTGATGTTTTTGTCTTCTCCTTATGAGTGAGGTCATGCAGTATTTGTCTTTCTCTGTCTGACTTATTTCACATAGCATAACATAGCATAATATCCTCAAGGTCCATCCATGCTGTCACAAATGGCCGCATTTCATCATTTCTTATGGCTGAGTAGTATTCCATTGTGTATGTACCACAACCTCTTCATCCATTTGTGCCTTGATGAGCACCTAGGTTGCTTCCAAGTCTTGGCTATTGCGAATAATAATTCAACTTTTTAATAATTTCCATTTTGGAACTTTCTGAGAATTTTGTGACAATTATACAATAAATAGAATCTTCTTTTAATGTTATTAAGTCAAACCTAGAATCACCAGTATAGGAAAAGCTTCTGTTTTCTGAATCATAAAGTGTGAAATCAGATCATTTGGTCCCTCTTATTTTTGTAGGGGAAGTGATGTTTATGGGATTAAAGATGTCAGCTTCTCCAAAGTTTCCTTCTCTCTCTCCTTTCTTCCCTCTGCACTTCTTTCTCTTCCTCTGTTTTTCCCTTCTCCTCTATTTTCTCTTTTTCCTTCTCCTTCTTATATCTCTCTATCTCATTCTCCATCCTTTTTCTTTCTTCCTGAACGGGATTTCTGAAACTCTAAAACCACAATCTAAAACGAATGCATGCTCACATTCCTTGATAGGTAAGTGATTTTCAGAAAGCTCACTCTTTGAGGTACGTTTTAAAAGGAAATCCTCATTTTCTTAATACAAAAGTCACTCTCACCAGGCAGGCTTCAGAGATAAGGAAGTGATCACCATGCTCCCAATTATACAAGATTCTGTATTTTTACAAAGGAGCTTACCTTGAAGAATGGAATTATTCTTTTTTTTCCTAAACTAAATATCTTGCAAAATGGCTATATTCTTTACTCAGGGTGTATATAGTTTCACATGAAAACCTCAGCAAATAATTACAGCTTCATCAGGAAGATAGGCAAAAGTCTGTGTAGTTTAGCACTCTCTGAGTGACAGAACACCCCAGATTACAAAACACAAGAAGAATAAAACAAATGACAAATAAGTGAGGGAGCAAATGGGATAGCGTTTGGTTCCTGTGCTGTAGATGGACGGACTCTTACACTCAGGGAGAAAATTCAAGTGTGCATTACAATCAGAAAGCTGGTAGCAAATGTAGTTTTATGGGTATTTTTGGGACGGCAAAGAACTCATTCCAGCCCTGCCTCCATGTGAACAAGTTTTCCTTTTGCCTCCAAAACCACAAATGTGTTCCCTGTGCCACTTGGTAATGAATGCTCTGCTCGGTGACAAGGCCAAAGAGCTTTGCATGCATCCATGGAGTTTGCAAAGAGATTAACAGGGTCTCAAGGAACAAAGAACATCTGGAAACACAGGCTTTGCATGTTCCTTTCACCCAGAGTGTGTTTGAAAGCTGAGCACTGGAGAGAGGGCACCTGAATTTACTTTCATGTTGAAAAGCTTAGTAGCCCTGTGATTCAAACAGGTAAATGGGAGAGGATCGGCCGAGTTTCTGCTGGCAGCATTGGACGCCCAAATGGTGGCTGCTATGGTAATTTCTGCTTCAGGTTTTTCCAATCTGAATAGTATGCTAGGGAGAAATAGGAAGATGAAGTTGTTAGGCTTCATTTCAATCCAGCAAAAATAGGTTGAGAATTTGATGTATGCTCATCACTGTTCTAGGGACTCCAGGCAACAAAATGTAAAAAGTCTGCTCTTGCCCTGATGTGAATTAAGGATGCAGCAGGAGAGAGACAAATCTTCGCACACGTATTTATAAATCAATGTCAACCTCTATATTTTACTTACGTTATTTTACTCTCTCTCCCATCAGAATGTAAATTGCTTGAGGGCAAGGATTTTGGCGAGAAGGGTTTAGTTTGTGTTCTATTGTATCCCATTCACTAGAACAGAGCAAGCACATAACAAGTAATTGTTGTATCCAACATATACAAAGAGCTCTTAAAACTCAATAATAAGAAAACAAACTTGATTTAAAAATGGGCCAAAGACCTTAACAGACACTTTACCAAAGAAGATATACAGATGGCAAATAAGTATACGAAAAGATACTTGACACGATATATCATCAGAAAATGCAAATTAAAACAACAGTGAGATATCACTGCACACCTCTTAGAATGGGCCAAATCCAGAACACTCTCAACACCAAATGCTGGTGAAGATGCGGAGCAACAAGAACTCTCATTCATTGCTGATAGGAATGCAAAATGTTACAGCCACTTTAGAAGACGGTCTGAGGGTTTCTTACAAAACTAAACATACTCTCACCATCCATATGATCCAACAATCACATCCCCCTGGTATTTACCCAAAGGAATTGAAACTTTATGTCCACACAAAAACCTGCACATGGATGTTTATAGCAGCTTTATTCATAATTGCCCAAACTTGAAAGCAACCAAGATGGCTTTCTGTAGGTGAATGGATAAATAAACTGTGGTGCATCCATACAATGGAATATCACTCAGCACTAAAAAGATAAGAGCTATCAGGCCATGAAAAGACTTGGCGGAAACTTTAGCGCATATTACTAAGCGAAAGAAGCCAGTATGAAAAGGCTACATACTGTATGATTCCAACTATATGACATTCCGGAAAAGGCAAAACCATGGAGACAGGAAAAAGATCAGTGGTTGCTGGGGATTTTAGGGGTAGAGATGAATGGGCAGAGCACAGAAGATGTTTAGGGCAGTGAAAATAGTCTGCGTGCTACCATAATGGTAGATACGTGTCATTATAAAGTTATCAAAACCCATAGAAGGTACGACACCAAGAGTGAACTGTGACACAAACTACAGACTTTGGGTGACTATGATGTATCAATATGGATCCATCAGTTGTAACAAATGTTCCACTCTGATGGGGATGTTGATAAGGAGAGAGGCTGTGCATGTGTGGGGGCAGGAGATATATGGGAAATCTCTGTACCTTTCCCTCAGTTTTGCTGTGACCCTAAAACTGCTCCTAAAAAAAAAAAAGTCAATAAAAACAAATAAGTAAATAAAGGATTTTTGAATGAATGAAATAGTGAGGTAGGTATAAAAGCTGACATGGAGATTCGAGGACTGGATTGTTCCAGTAGGTAGGCTACGGAATAAATACTGTGTGAACATGGCCTACTTGTTGAAACAACTTTTATTTTTCAAATTATGAAATTGATATCATAATATGCATTAACTTTTGGAAAAGAAAGAACACATCAACAGGGCAGCAGTACCATTTCCATAAAAGCATGAGTGTTACTAACACGCTTCCTTTCTTTTTCTGTCCATGTCTCTCTCTAACACAGCTGCAAACTTTTCCTTAGCTCATGACACAAAACTTTGCTTCTTTCAAGTGGCATGTGCGGGCCCATGTTCTTGTGTAAGCCATCATACATATCATTTCAAGTGGCATGTGCGGCCCATGTTCTTGTGTAAGCCATCATACATATCATTCTCAGCGAGAGTGTTAGATCCTCCCTCAAGTCAGCCAAACCATGATTTACTTAAGTATTCAATGATCTGGATTTTAAAAGACAGAAGAATGTGAGCAAAGAGAAAACAGATTGGCAAAGAACCAGAGGGAGGAAACTACAAATGGCCCGAATGGAAGGTGCAGCTATGAGGGGTATGTAGGGGAGGAAGACATTTCCTCTTCCCAAATGGGGGTTCGCGTGGCCGGAGAACGAATTAAATTCACATGAGACAGAATAGCAAGAGAAAATTAAACAAAGCTTTATGAGGAATCATGGCCCGGGGCCTTTCTTCCCGAAGGAAGAAAGGGCACCGAAGAAGTGGGGTGCGCAGAGTGGTTATATACCCCCAAACGGGGTGTTTCACATGTGACTGAAACGTCCCTTCCACAATAGTCACAAGATTGCCCTGTTGGCACAGCGCTTGATGGACACAGCAGGTAATGGTCGGCTATCTCGGTGGGCGTAGCAGGAGGCAAGTAGATTGTCTGGAGCTGGGCGGTCACAGGTGAGCGCAGCAATCAGTTCCTAGCCTAAGGAAAGATGCTTAATCCTGAAGGAAATGCCAACGTTGGGAGGGGGAGGGAAGTCAGTTACAGGAGGTTACCAGACAAGCACAATAAAATGCAGATTTAAGTCCTTGCCTTTGGTGTTGATTAAGAGTTTCTAGAGAGAAGGTCATCGCCTTTCTTCTTCCTGGTACAGAGAGGGAGGCACCTTTACAGATAGAGATTTACCTTACAAATGTAAACGTGTCCTAACAAAGGGCAAGTTCCATTCCTCAGAGCCTCCTTCCCTGTCCCAGTTTATCAAAAGCAATCAGCCTCAAATAATCCTGATGCCAAAGAGACATATCTTGGGGTGGCCAATTTCAGGTCCCTACAGGTATAGATGGGCATGGAGGATAAAAAAGGTGAGAATGAGAAAAATCTAGAATTTTCATGTTTCAAGCTGTTCTGTTACCCCCAGAAGTCTATTGACGTTTCCAGAAAGAGAGAGGAAACTAAAATCACACTGAAAGGGATACTGGGGACATTTTCCTGAGGAAGGAGCACGAGCTGATGTTAAATCTGAGTTGGAAATGGATGCGAAATATGCGATGGCATTTTACTGGTGGGATGCGTGTAACCTGGTCGTTGAAGATGTAGGTTTTGACTCAAAGGAGAAGCAAGAACACAGGCGAAAGATTCAGCAGATGAGATCAGTGCAGGAGAAGTGACTGTCTTACAAGGAACCATTTGCCACAAGGAAAAATGGTTTTTTGGTTTCAGTTCAGAGCCCTTAAGGCCATTTGACTCATGGCCATGTTATCCTCAGGCTGAACATCATGCATGCTTAATTGGCTTTGGCTTTCCTGTGCACATTTGAGACCTATTGTCCCCACAGCAAAGGGTGACTTTAGGCCCTGCCTAGCATTGCTGCTGAGCCTGGGCAATAATGGGGCCTCCCTCCCTCACCACAGGCCTGATGGAGACTTTTTTTCAAAGCATCCTGGTCTCCCGAACTGGGGCGCTCAGATTCCTCCATGCTTCTCTTCCTGGAAACCCCAGGCGATGAATCTCACACTCTTATAAAACTCTCGTTTATAAATTCTGCCCTTACAGACACATCCCTCAGTGTCCTCTTTAGCAACAACAAACAACAACAAGAAAAGATCCCATAATATTTGTTTCTTTTTAAAAAATTGTTTTAGAAGCTCCGTATCAGAGCTCAAAAGGGAACCATAGCATATCTCGTATCTATTTCCTACTCAAACTTTAACATCAACTCATATCTACTTCCTCAGGAAAATGTCCCAACACTCCTTCCAATCTGATTTTAGGTTCCTCTTCTCCATGTTTCTGTAGTACCCTGAGCTTACCTCATGGAGCATCATAGCTTTGCAAATCTCCCCTTCCCACCAGACAACAAGCTGTAAAGAGCTGGTCCTGACCTGAGAGTGCTTGTGGGGCCCCGTTTGGTGAGCGTGTAGGATTGATCAATAAATGTCCATGGCATTGAGTTACACAATTGACATGTGAATATGTGTCTCTCACTCTTGGTAAAGGATTATGTTGCTGGAACATTCTAATGGGTCTTCTCCAAAAGACTTACAGGCGGTTCTGAAGGGTACCAGAACATGCCACCCCAAAATATGCTTCTTTATCATATTTTGAGATAAAGTCCATTGAGAACAAGTAGACACAGGAAAAGCTCTTTACCTACCTCTAACTGTCTAAAGATAGAATATAGATTTACCTTTTTGTAAAGTGAATTTACATTTATAAAGGAAATTTCCATTTGAAAAGATGTCTCTGTTCTAAGAAGACAGCTACTAAGAGACAACTCTTATCACCTGAGACTCTTATCTGCATAAAAGATGACCCTTATTTACCATATATCTCCTCCCCTCACCTTCTCACAATTTGCCTCCCCCACTTAGAAGCCCAAAACCCTTTTCCTCCATTTAGCTTAAAATTATATATAAACCTCAATCATCTGGCCATCTCCTTGAGCCATATTTTTCCTTTGCCAACTCCCCTACATAAGTATGTAATTAAAACTATTTTTTCTCTTGTTAACCTTTTATCAGTTTGATTCCTGGGTCCCAGCCACTGAACCTGGGAGGGTAAAGGCAAAGAGATTTTTCCTTCCCTAACGTTCTAATCTGTGTTTTATAATGTTAGTTCTTCACCCACTGTTTCCTTTTTGAGGTAACCAGTGATATGTTCTCTGTGATCCTTAGCAAGTGGCTTCCCCCATCTTAAGTTGCAGATTCTTCATCTATTTTGGGATGAGACGGAGGTAATGTCTTAGCCTGTTGTAGCCTTTCAAGAGTAAACAGACTTACTGGAATGATTTATAAGTGGATATTGTGTTTATAAACTGTTACGAACATGGAACATTCTTGGATTCCTGGTGGTAGCCAGTTAGTAACTATGAATTCATCCAAAGTGCCCTACCTGGGAGAATTTCTTGGCGGAACTTTTCATATATCTCAGGGTCTTCTGTAACAGGGGCGGAATAGAGCAGCCTGACGGCTGGCCATTTCTTTTTTAAATAAAGTTTCACTGGGGCACAGCAATGCCTCTTGGTTTATGTATTGTCTATGGCTGCATTCATTTGACAAAAGCAGAGTTGAGTACTTGCGGTACAGACCGTATGGCCTGGTAAGCCTAAAATATTTACTGTCTGATCCTTTAGGAAAAAAGTTTGCAGACTCCTGTTCTATTCTATCATCATTGTTATTGTCAAAGCCCCGGACTCATTTCATCCATACGTTTTTCAGGATTTGGACAAAGAAGATTATGGATACCCTATCTAGTGTATTCTTCTGAGTGATGTCTGGTTTCATTGTCTTCAGCCTCTTTTACATTTCTGTAAGTTGCAAAAAACTGATACTGATGCAAATGATCTTTATCTATAGAAAAGCAAATGAATCGTGTCCAGTGGAATGCAATCTATTTATTTATTTATTTTGCAAGGAAGATTGTCCCTGAGCTAATAGCTGTGCCAATCTTCCTCTACTTTGTGTGGGATGGTGCCACAGCATGGCTTGACAAGTCATGCTAGGTCCACTCCCAGGATCTGAATCTGCAAATCCTGGGCTGCCAAAGCGGAGCATACACACTTAACCACTGCTTCACTGGATCTGCTCCTGATTGATTTTTGATCTATGGATATTGACCAGTTTTGCTTCCAGGCTTGAGTCTATTTGTAAATTCATTTCAACATTCTTAAATGCCTATAAAATTACAGTATTTTGGACTTCCTTTAGACTGGTTGTAACATCTTACTGGTTCCCTCATTCGTTACTAAAAGAAATATAAAATCCTTGGCGCATATTCATTTTACATTTGTGTGTAAATTGTATGATTTTACCTTTATAAAAAATGTGTCGGTAAGAACCTGTATATTAAACATATACACAACTAAAATCCTGTGCTAGACCAGGAAGTAGAGAACTGTTATCGAACTAGGTTCCTTTTGCCCACCACACAATTACGCCAATCGCTGAGATGACGAGTTTGCAGCAGAGAAAGAGTGTTTATTCACAAGGCAGCCAAGCAAGGAGACAAGAGAATGAAATTCAGATCTCCTTCCCTGAAAATGGGGACCAGGAATATTTATGAGGTAGGGGCAGGGTGGTCTGAAGTGTGGGGAATGGATGATTGGAGGCATGGAGGAACGAGGTAACTGATCATCTGCGCAAGTGGAGTCAAGCTTCACGGCTCTTCACAGAATGTGTGTTCACAAAATGGCAATGTTACCGTGATCTGAGCATGGAGTTTTCAGCTCCTTGACATCAAAGGGTCACGTGTCGGTCATCTGCACAGGCCTAATTGATGAGTTGGTGGTCTTAACCAGCCTGAACTGGACAAGGAGTGAACTCTCAGTTTCTGAAAGACTCAAGCACCTGTTACCATGGTGACCCAAGTATCAGAGAGAGTTATCTATTGGATGGGTTTTAGTAATGTATTATCTAACTACTTTTGTCAACAGACAACCAACCGAGTATAGTTAAAGCAAGTTGGTCCCCCATGTCAGAACTAGCTTAAGAGATAAGCCTTGAATTAAATTGTTCTGGTTTGTCTCCTGACCACTTTATTAATTAGGTGTTGGAAGTTGGGTAAATCATTTGCTATCTCTGAACTTCCATTTTCTCCTCTATAACATGGTTATTAGACTAATTCCTACCTCATATGGTTCTACAAGGATTAAATGACACAATCCATGTACAACATCCAGCATTCGGTAAACAATCTAGCAATGTTAGCTATTGTTGTAATTATTGTAAATTGCATGCTCATTCATTAGCTGAATGAAATTTTCAGCTTCCATATGATGTTACTTTCTGCCAGCTGCATGCATGCATCCCCACTGGCCTGGTTGGAGTTCTTCTAAAGGCAGAAGTTCTCAGGTTATTGGTCTGAAATTTGCATTTTAAATGTGCGATATTTGAAATTCATATGTAAATATAGTGGACAGCTGCTACTGTAGCAGCTGCTATAGGTCAGCCATTTACTGAATACTCTGCTAAACCCTTCACGTGGACTATCCCAAAACTTCACAACAAAGGCAAAGCTAGAGAGACAGTAAAAAGTTTTTCTTGAGTGCTTCATGTCTCACTCTCTCTTCTTCATTCGTGCTTCCGGGGATCTCCTCTACAAAAAACACCTGCTCCAAGTCTTGTCTGAGGGCTGAAAAAGCTCCTGTGGCATTGGAGTAAATCTTGACGCAAAGTCGGGATCTTGACGGGGGTGCTGTCTGTGTGCAATGGAACTGTCCATCACAGTGGATGCGTTGGATACTAAGAGACAGGCCAGGGGGATATAACAGGGACAAAGAAGTGTCTCCTATGCCCATTATTGAAAGCAACTGACAAAGTTCCCTGACCAACCCCCTCTCACATCCCAGGAGTATTCCCTGGGACCCCACACCCTTCAAGGGAGCAGTCAGGATAAAGGATGTGAGCTCAGTCAGCTGTGCCAGGAATCACCAGATGCAACAGGGTGAGGATGTCAGCTCTTGTCTTGGAGAGTCCTTCTCTCCATCCCTGCTCCTGAGACCTATCCTGACCCAGGATAGAAGTTTGTAGAAGAAAGCAATTGCTCTTTCTGATTTCCCTCTTGTGGAAGGCTTCAAGGAGGGTCTTAGGGAATGGCAGGACCCCAGATCAACCTCCCCAGTAGCCAAAGCTGTGGGAATGGAGCTGGCTGGGCTCTCCATTCCTTTCAGCTGCTTGCATCTGGAGAAAACACAGTGAGAGACCTCATAATATAGCTACTTCTCCTCTTATAACTTCTCAGGTTATTGGTTGGACAGTTGCCTTTTAAATAGTTGGTATTTGAAATTCATGTGTAAATATAGTGGGCAGCTACTACTGTTGTTCAGCCATTTACTACACGCATGTATAATTTCAAAACTTTACAACAAAGGCAAAACTAGAGAGAGAGTAAAAAGATCCGTGGTTGCCATGGATCCTAGGGGAGGGAGGGAGGGATGGACAGAGGGAGGGAGGAATAGACAGCAGGAGGTGGAGCAAAGACGATTTTTAGGGAACTGAAACTGTATGATTCTGTAATGGTGGATACATATGTTATAGATTTGTCAAAATCCATAGAATTATACAACACAAAGAGTAAACCCCAATGTAAACTTTGGACTTTAATTAATAACAATGTATCAATGGGCCAGCCCAGTGGTGTAGTGGTTAAGTTCACATGCTCTGCTTCAATGGCCCAGGGTTCATGGATTTGGATCCCTGGCATGGACCTATGCACCACTCATCAAGCCATGCTGTGGCAGCATCCTACATACAAAATGGGAAGATTGGCACAGATGTTAGCTCAGGGACAATCTTCCTCACCAAAATAGTAATAATAATAATAATGTATCAATACTGGTTGATCAATCATAACAAAAATATCTACACTAATGCAAGATGTTATTAATAGGGGAAATTGTCATGGGAGGGAGAGGGGCATATGGGAATGCTGTACTTTCTGATGAATTTTTCTATAAATCTAAAACATCTTTAAAGCATAAAATCTGTTAATTAAAAGAAAAAAATTATAACAAATGCTTGCAGGTGGTCATTATTACCTCCTTGTCACAGAAGAAGAAAGTAAGGCTCTTGGGGGCACACGGCTTTTAATGGCATCATAGAGATGGAGATCCTGGTTTATGTGGCTCTGAAACTCATGTTCCTGTTATCTTGCCTTCTCACTTTCTTCGTTCGTAGCCTCCTGCATCCCTGTTCGGTGCTCTCTCTCCTCCGTGGCAAGATGCCTTCGCTCTTCACCTTCTCTACCATTTTGACATGGCCTGGCCCCATGGGTCAACCTACCAGCGTTTCTGAAGTCAAGCTTTCCAGGAGAACCAGCTCATCAACCCGAAGCTTTCTAATGAGCCTGCGAAGTGTCATCAATCCTCCATCCCCATTTCGCTGAGGTATCTCAGTGCTGTGATGTATGGATCAATCTAAGTGCTTCTGGTCTTTGAAAGGCCGGGTCCAGTGGCAGCCCTGGGAATCTGGCTCATTCAGTTACCCTTTTGCTAATTTATAATTTAGCTGACACAATGCCGCCGCTGTTTTATTTGTCTCAAATGAATGTCAATTGGTACAGAGGACAAGGCGTTGGGGAGCTAAATTAACTAAATCATCGCATGAATTAGTTAGACTGCACCGAAATACAACACCCATTCCTTTTTCCACTTCTTTAACATTTCACAAAGAGCCTCTCCCCTGCCCCCAATGCACTTATGCACCCTCTCTCAATCCTACACCTCAAAATAATTTACTCTGGTTGGGTAGCACAGCTCGGAGTGTAATGCTCCAAATATATAAATAATAATGAGAACCTTTAATAAAATCAGACATAAGTTATGCAGCAGACATCAATTACAATGGATTTTAAAGGTTTTGATCTAGAACCCGGGTGGTGTTACATTTAGACTAATAACTGTAACCATGATTTATGTGTTTGCGACCAAAATGGTTTCAGTGCCTCGATATATGTCCAAAGTAAAATTTATAGTCTGCTACAGAATGTATAAATAATGAACAGCCATATGTCATCACACATTTAAAAATGTGACTCCTTCTGCAGCGGCAATGGGGTAAAATGAATTAAAATCTTAAGTTCATTGGGAATCAACTTATTTGGGAGCACTTTAAGGAACGTGCGCAAATGCAAACGCTGATTTAATATATTTTTTCCCCGAGTCAAAGAAAAATGGCTGTTGTAAAAATGACAAACACTCTTGGGAAACCTCAGGAGTCATCAAATTAAAAAATAGCACTAGAGAGAAAACGAGGACTGGCTTGGATGTAGAAGGAAAGATCCAGGGAAGGAATTTTTCTGACTCTGCTGTGACCTCAAATTATCACGAAGGCCTTGAAAACAGTCAAAATAGGTAAAATAAGTTGAGATGGCATTCTAACTTACAGTTTCCCGTGAAGTTCAGGGAAGATTTACGGACCTTGGAGAGTTGCCACTGATGAAGGCTGAAAGCCTGTTCACTTATTTTGAGCCTCATGAGGTTGTACAACCCTCCTGAGGATAAGCCTCTTCATCTAAAAGTGGGATGTATGAGGTTCATTGGATAGAGTTGCTGGAAGGATTTACAACTGATAATAAAACTTGTGAAAGCAACCAGTACAGTGTCTAGCACAAGCAGTTGGTCCTCAGTAGATGTCAATTCTGGTTTCTTCCTTATAGCGCCCTCAGTGGATGATAAGTTGTTGGAGGCATGAACCATATCTTAAACATCTTTCTATGCTTGATGCCTGAAAAAGGGCTAGTGGTTGGCAAATATGAATGCCTCCTTCCTGAATGAATCAATGAATCAATGAACATTTCCGTGGCTCTAACAGCCACCTTGGAAGTCCAGATGTCAGAAAGAGTTATAAGGCAAGAATATGTTGCATGTTTGAGATTCTTGGGGCAAATTAAGTGGTCCTCATTAATGAATTTACGGAAAATCAAAGCTGGCCTCCTTAAACTCTGAGACAATTTCCCAGTTTAATCTCTGATGATCAAAGCTTTTAAAAAAACTCTTCCTTACCTCTGTGGGTTCTCTAATACATCGACGAGAATGTCATCTTTCTTCCTGTGTCCAAGTTCTCATGAGTGTACGAGTCTATAGTGCCATGATTTAGTAATGATTGTTGTGAGAGGTCTGGTGCTGGTTTGGCTGATTGCTCTCCGTTCTTCTCACTAAATATTTTAATGGTTCCTGTTACTTCCCACAAATTTATCTTCCAATTCCTATTGCTGCCAGGTCTTGCCTTTCACTAGTCCTCCTAATTGCCATTGTGGAAGTGGAAACCTGGAAGCCCAATGTTTCAGGGATCCATTGACACACAAAAAAACAAAAAATAACTATTCCAAATGCATTGGTTTGAAACAACTCACTAATATTTCTCATGGTTGTGTATATTGACTGGGATGGATGGCCTTCAGTTGGCTGTCTCCTGTGGTTCTAATCAGATGGCAGCTGGAGTTATTTGAAAGTTCACCTGGGCTAGATGTCCAAAACAGCTTATCATCCGGTTGAGGATGGAGGTTGGCTAGCAGTTGGATGCTCAGCTGGGGCTATTGAGGTACCTTCTTCCTGTGACTTGAGCTTCTCACAGTTGCATTCTCAGAAAGAATGGCCCAACAACAAACATCCCAAAAGGTCCAGGTGGAAGCTGTAAGGCTTCTTACGGCCCACCCTGCGTCACTTCTGCCTCATTCTGTTGGTCAAGTACGAGAGGAGACAATACAAGGGTGAAATATCAGGAGATATGGTTCACTGGGGGTGAGGGGGTCATCTTTGGAGGCTGGCTTTCATATCACTTGTTAAAATTGAGTCTAGAACATTGATCGAGGTTTTTAAAGATCTGCTGGAAAAAAAGGTTCTTGAGTTTCAATGCATAGAATTATGATTTCCTTTTGACTTCAAAAAGACCTCTTTCTTCTACCACTAAGCTCCTGATTATTTGCCTCTCAAGACTGCCATTTACATGATATCTGAGTAAGTGGAGTTGGCAGTATTTTGAAGTGAATTGACTCTTAGATAAAAGTTGTTAATGTATCACATGAATTCTCTGCTGCAAAGAAGTTCTTACTATATCAGATGAACTATTTAGCCAGCACGTTTTTTTACTTCCTTTTGTATATTCATGTGATGGGAATTAATTTTTGCTGACTTAAATCACGTTTTTCTATAGGTTAGAGTTTGGTATAGAGAATGTGTCTGTTTTGTGCATGAGGATTGGGGGTAGATGAAAGGGTGCTTCATTTAGGTATTTTTCTAAGCCTTCATCCCCAAAAGACCAAATAGCTCCTCAGTATAGTAAGAGGAAAAAAATAAATTCCTCATGCAGGCTATCTTATGTTCTGTATATCCCAGATGAATGGAAAGGACCCAGGAGTCAGGACACCCATGTTCCATCAAATGGATGTACCATAATTCATTTAAGTAACCCCCTATTTTTAAAACATCCTTTAGTTATCTCCTTCTCTTCTGTAGCGAAATCTCTGTGCCCACAATCGTTCCCTCAGGATGGATTTCCCTTGTTCTTTTCTATCTTTGCTTCATCCACAAAACAGTCAACTCCCATATAGTCTGAAGCTTCTCTTTCCTTCACCGAATTATATGGCTTTTATCTTGATTTTTAGGGTCATATAACATAGCACAAACATTCTGATCCATCCAATGGGCTGATGTGATTTCTGTGGAGGGCACGATGTCTCTAGTCGCTACTTGCCCTCCCTTCCTTCAGCTTTGGTCTAAAATTAAAATCACGCTGAGTCTTCTTCAAGCTTCGAGAAGCAGCTTACTCACTGAGTGGTGCAGTAAAGAAGCTCCTGCTTTGAGTCTGAAGAAGTCTGTGTCTGCATCCTAGCACAGTCACTTTTAAGCTTTGCTGCGTTGGGCTGGATACTTCCACTCTCTCTGCCTTCATTTCTTTATCTGTAAAATGGGAGGAATAAATCCTCTTCCAAAATGTGATCAAGAAGCTTAAAAAAACAACACGTTCATCAGGTGCCCAGTTCAGTGCCCAGTAGGAGAATTCTATTTCCATCTCTCCCCCCTAGGAATGTGTGTGGAGTGTGTGTGTGCGTGTGCGTGTGTGTTCCACTAACCTTGTCCTGTTGTCTTGGACACTGTGGGTGCTTCTGGTCTTGTTGACTAGGTAGGCGCATGTATAAATCAAAATCCTGGAAGGAGAGAGATGCAGAATCAAATCGAGTGATTTGAGGAACATTTATAAAAAGGGCTGGTTACAAAAATCAGGGCGAGGCTAGGGAAAACTCCAAGGATAGTGCAGTAGCCCTGTGCTAGGAGACTAGTAATAGTGTGAATGGCAGGGCATGCCCGCACAAGGTCTGTGGGCTTCAGTAAAGGGTTGTAGTGAGCGCTGGTGACCTGGAAGGGAGGGATCCTGGAGACTAAATAATCAAGCTGCATACTGCTCCTCCGCTTCAGTTCTGCCAGTGCCTCCCATCTGATGAACCAACTCTGGAGCCCAAAGGCAAGGCCAACGTGTGGTCCATACAGATCAGCCTTCCAGCTAACAGAGCAGGAGGGAGAAGGAAGAGAATGAATCTGGCAGTGTGAAGAGCAGATGTCTAGCACAGCCCCCTTCTCCCAAAATCCAGCGTCTTTGATCACCTTGGACTCACCCATCACCAAATTCAGCTTATGCTAGAGTCTGAGGCTTTGGACATGCAAAGAGAGCTGTCCTTCTTCACCATTTCTTTTCAATCTGAGGTTCACCATGCCTTGAGGGTCTGAGGACGTGTTGCTGAGGTCTGGGAATTCTTAAGCAAAAGTTTTATTTCTATCTAGGTGATAATCTGAATATAATAAAAGCATATTATGATTCAGCTTATTACCAACTACTGCCACATAATTCCACAGAATTTTGTGTGTTTGCACTCAAACTTGGCCCAAATTGTATTATCATATACTGTAGGGACAAAGGTTTTGTAGTGAATGGAAAGAAGTGAGTGTGCTTCTGGCGGACAATAGTGTAGGGGCCAAATTGCGAACGTCCTGCACTGGAATTTCAAGATCGCAGTCTCATGTGATGGATGTGCTTCATGGTCATCATTTTTACGGTAACTTTGCAATGGTTTGCAAGCAGTCAATTTAGAAGAAGTTTTCTTTTCCTGATTCCAACAGTAATAGGACTACATACTTGCCTAATTCAGGTTTCAAAAAGCCACAATGCTAAGCTCACCTTCAAGGGAATGAGTCAGCTTTATGGAAAGTTAAGAGATCCCTCTGAAGTTGATCTCACTCAAAAGAACTTGGTTACTTGTGGGGCCTGTGTCCCGATCATTCTAAGCAGAAAGTAAAGACTTGGGGGATGGTAATAGCACTCTATGCATTTATGAGGGATCAGGAATTTTCTATATTACCATCACCAAGGTCAAAACACTAACAGAGATTAAATATAAAACAGCACCTGAGGCTATGGTTTTCTATGATTTAACCCTATGGTGGCAAGTTATTTTTTAAAACCCTTCCCATTAATGTAGCTGATTTGGATTTTGTTGATATCAGAGCTTGTGTGCATTCAACTTGTAAACTTATTTCAATTTCTATAGCTGTAGAAGAGCTCCAAGCATGAGAGTTTATGCCCGTGTCAGTGGTCACATGTATTTAACTGAAGATATTATAAAGATTATGAGTCAGCGCTGAAGACTTCCATTGCTTTTCCTCTTTGAAAGTTATCTGAACAATACTAAAGTTTGAGAGGCTGCTGTCGGTTACTTCTTCCTCTTTGGGACTAGTTTTGGCAACGATCTTCAAAAGTAATCTTGTGTTTATCAGGCTCCTGCTGCCAGGAAGGCAGAATCCGTCACTGACAGACCCTACATCCAAAAGAAAAGTACCCCTGCCTCCGCCACCTCTGCTCTCAGCTCCAAAGTCCCCTTGATGGTGAAGAAGGTTGACTTTCATCCTTTTGGAAGGTGACAGCCTGCACTGCTTCCCACCTGGGGAGATGTAAAAATAGAGAAAACTCAACTTGTTCTGGAGTGAAGCTGTCAGCCACGGGAACCCCTCTCTTCAGCACGCTGCCCAGCATTACTGGGAAGTTATCTAAAGTGTCAGAGAAAACATTATTGATTTTTTAGTCTGTTTTGTCAACTAGTCAATAAGCTTTGCTTTTTCCACGATTTTCTTTCTTCTGGCTCCCTGCCTTTCAGCGCTTTGGAGCTTCAATCTTCTCCCCCCTTCTCGTGTTTCTCTGTATGTTGCTCACTTCCTCTCTTCTCTCTCTGTCTCTTCCTCTCTATCTTCTCTATCTCCTTCTCAGTCTTCCTGTCTTCTCCCTCCTTCCCTTTGTCAGCAAGCAGATGCAAAAACTTCCCGTTCTTTCAAACTTTGCTAACATCAGATCTGTGATAATATATCTATGTGATTATTTTTTAAGATACATTAAGATTGATTTTTATTTAACAACAAAATAGTCATTGCTCACCAAGCCTGTGTGCTTCCCAGTTCAAACCAGAACTTTGCTGTTTCTTATCATCCTCTCTTGTTGTTCAAATGATAGCAACAAGAAGCCAGCAGCAGATTTCGGCACCATATTTAAAGCTTCTTCCTAAAACCCAAACAGATTCTGAGACGGCCCTGAAAGAGAACTCACTTCTTGCCAAATACTGTTTTAAATCCTTTACATATATAATAACTCTAATTCTTACAACATCTCTGTGAGGTAGGTCCTATCATTATCACCATTCTATAGATGAAGAAACTGAGGCAGCGAGAAGATATTCCTTCCATTCCTCTGCTTGTTGAGGAAATCGTGATGCTAAATTGTCTCAGACAAATTCTTGATCATCAGCTATTTAGCTTTCTCCAGAAGAGATTCCACTGGCAGAGAATGCCTGTAACATTGATGGTACCCGTCATGAGCATCTCCTAGTGAGCTGTGCTCACCACATACTCAGTGTGCCTGCTCTGTTGTTTGCTAGCGTGCACAGGGATAACACAGCCCCTGGCCTCCCCAAGACCAATCAACCAACTATACCAGCTCTTACATCTTCAATTTTTCTCTTTTCCTGCCTTTTCCCCTTAAACCTACAAACATGCTCAAGTCTCTGATTACACTCTCTTTCTTCCTTGTCTCCCCGCTCCCTCATCCCCAAGTAACAACCATATATTGATCAAGATGGCCTAAGCTTTGCTGCAGAAACAATAAAACAGTCTTGTGACTTATAACGAAGGTTACTTCTCGCTCCTGCTAGATGCCTATCAGGGTCACCTGAGGCTCTGCTCATCCTGGTTGTCCAGGGGCCGAGGCTGATGGAAGCTCCATCCTAACAAATGCTCTAGTGATTACTGTGGCAGACAGAAGGGGGCAGAGGCATGGCTAAACCCTCTTTTTTTACTCTTTTTGCCATTTTTAAGTGTACGGTTCGGTATTGTTAAGTATATGCACATTGTCGCCCAACTATCCGTGTGATTCTTAAAGAGTAAAAATGTGGCTAGTTTTGTCTCTTTCCCTCATGTTTCAGATTCAAAGGAAAGAATCCAAGTTGAAGATTTGTAACTTTCTCAAGCCAAGGATTCCGAAAAATGTCAAGGTCCTGGTATTTCTGTGCATTTCCCCTTGAATCATGTAATGGTGTTTGCTATCATTGATGTGTGAACAAAGAAAAGCTAAGTGTGAACCATTATATTCACATTTTAATTTTTACTACATATTTATGTTAATTTACAGTATGTGTATAATGGGAAACTTGCTATTTAGAATTTCAACTGTCTTCTAAAGAAGATGGTGGGAAATGGAAGAGATTTTATTTTCCAGGCTATCTTATCGGTTTTGGAATTAAGATTTACATCTAAGAGAGGATGTGTTGAATTCCTCCCTCCCTCCCACTCTCTTTCTCTCCTTTCTTCCCTCCTGCCCTCCCATTCACAAATATGGATTGAGCTTTTAGTGTGTTAAAATATGAGCTCTTAGATGTGTTGGGGATAAAATAGTGAATCAGGCAAACAAGCATCTCAGAAAACCTACATTCCTAATGAGGGAAAGAAAGTAAACTAGTAAGTGAGAAAAGCAGGAAAATAGCCAATAGAAAGGAGAAACTAGAATAGGATCATGAGACAGAGTGACAGACTGAGTGGCAAAGAAGTTCTCTCCAAGAAGCTACCACTTGAGCTGAGACCTAATGGAAAAAGAATCCAGGAACAACAGCATTTGAAGCAGTGGATGGAACAGAAGAGATGATGAGGATGAATCCAATGCATTTGGAAAATAGAGAGAAGGCCTGAATGGCTGGAGAGAGCTAAGTAAGGGGAGATGTTGGCACACCAAGGAAAGCCTAGCTCCCACGTTTTGGAAATGTTGTTTGTCCCAAGAGTTGCAGCTGAGTAGACTGATGGTCTTCCCTGAAATTCTCTCAGACCAACAAATCATCCCTGAAAAGGAGAAAGCAATTAAGGGACTGGTTATTTCCTTTGGTGGCTTCTTCTCAAATACTTTCTCCAACTGCAAGCTGAAGCAGAAGATGTGTTCAATTGTTTCACCCTTATGGAACACGGCTGTGAGGGTTTATAATCTTGCAGGGAGGTCCAAGGAGGGGATTCTCTTTCCTCTCACGATGATCATGAGCATCATTTTGTGAGTCCAAACTGAGAGCCTCGATTCAGCCAGTACAAGTTTACTCACAGGAGCAACAAGGCGCTGGAATCTGGACATCCTGGTAGATTCAATAGATTTGATCACTGTATTTAGAAATGAGCACTTGTTAAAATGCCTTTTAAAATCATGTCTTATTAAAGTGTTTCCCTCCTATTACAAGAGAAATATGTTTATTGTAGCCTAAAGCAGATAATGACAAGAATAACACATCCCATTCCATCTAGAGATTATCAGTATTAACCTCTCCGTATGTATCCTCCCCAACACATTCAATACTATTTTTTTCCTCAAAACGAGATTATACTTTATTTATTAAATCATTTTTGCATTTATTCAACAAATATTTATTCAGCCCCTATTGCGAGTCAGATGCTTAGGATACAGACTTGAACAAGGCAGATATTGTCATTGAGCTCTTGGGGAAATTTAGCAGGGGAGACATAGTTTTAAAAATCCAAAAAGCTTCCAGTTTTACAGTGGAAAAGTAAAGATATTCTACCTCATCCTCCTCTCAGACAGCAGTCAAAAACAACAAAGAGAGAAAGTGAAATGCGTGCTCCAGTTTTGAAGGAACTAGGAAAAACTTTTAGCTCATAATACAGAGAGAGACAGAGACAGAGCCAGAGGGACGAGGAGGAAGAGGGCAGAGATACTAGACGCAGAACAAAGTTCTCCAAAATCAGGGTTCCATACTGAGAGGCAGGACCATAAATCTAGTTTTTTAACATCATGGATGGTATATAGAGAAAGAACAACTAGCGTCCCCCTTTCCATTTAGGCCAGTAGATAAGTGATGGGTGAAGACCAAATGAAACACATGCATACACATTTTCACACACACGCACATATGCCATAGATGTAGGAAGGCGTCTGTAAAGGGGAAAGAAACTCTGTAACAGAAGTCATTTTGCAGTTCCTGATCTTGGTTACCTCATTAAAAAAAACAATAAATTACCAAAACTGATTCTGGGCGTGAAAGGAAATTTAAGCAAACAAACAAGTGATTGTTGTCTCAGAGTCCAAAAAAAAAAATCTCTCCGCAAAAATGCTAGATGTAGAGGATTTTAAAGGGCAATTTTACCAAAAGTGAAAGGATCAGATAACTCCTATGCTATTTAACCTCTTCTAGAGCCGAGGAGAAAAGAATTCTTGCTATGAACTCACCATAACAGTGAAAGCAAATCCCTCTGAAGAGAGCTAAAACCAATCTCATTTTGTTCAAGCCATCCATAAACAGGTACTGAGCCTCCTGGCTTCTGTGAAAGAGGGATGTGACCACCTTGCTATGTGGGATTTGACTACTCCTAACAAAATTTGTCACTGGTCCCCATTTTCAGTGTCTTTTCTCACCCTCTTCCTGTTGTTCCTGAGGCCTCAAATTTTCAAGACTTCCCAGGCTGAGTGGGGTGCACCATTTCACTTCTCACTATTACACTTCTCAGATCGCTATTCCATCCACTTTCTATCTTCTACAAAATGTTAAAATCTCTCATTCACTAGAGTCTCTTCCAATGCCTTTATTCCTGCGAATCTTTAACTTATTCCTTTCATCTCATCTGAAAGGCATTTCCAGAGGAAAACCCAGCACACATATGGCCAATCCACTTGTTTAATCAGTAGCTCTTAACATAGTATTTTAAAAAATCAATACAATATCATAATTGCACCCAAAAAAGTAATAATAATTCCTTGACGTCATCAAATACCTAGTCAGTGTTCAAATTTCCCCAGTGGTACCATAGTTGTAGTTTACAGTTTTTTTCTAGCAATAGTGTTCTTAGTTTGCTTTCTAAATTTAAGGATATATCATGAAGATATTTCCATGTCAATAATTACTAATTAATCACCATTCTCACAAAGGAATGGTAGTTAGTGTATGGATAAACCATAAGAGATGTCAATATCTCCCATTTTGTTACTTCAAATAAAACCAGAACGAACTGGGGGGTTGCTAAATGTTTTTACACATTCATGTCCTTAAGTCCTGTTTCTGGAAGCATTAACGATGTATCAAAGGATGTAGGCATATTGAACATATCAGATAGGTTTTGCCAAACTTCCCTCCTGAGGTTTTTAAAATCGATTTTCTCCTAAGGTAGCCATGTATGCAAGCGTCCATTTCCCTGATGTAACCAGCAGTATTTTCACCATTTAGTTTTTTCCTAACCCGACTTAAGTGATAGAAAATGAGATCTCATTTTTGTTCCATTTGTATTCCCTTCCCAATGAGGCTGACCTCTCTAACGTATGCTTATTGGCCATTTGAATTTCTTCTTTTTCTTTACCTATTTTTTCTCCCTACCAGGGTTTTATCCTCAGACTTATTGGTTTGAGTGTCACTTTAATTCTCAATACTCCCCTTGGGGAATAAGCCAACATACTCAAACTAGAAAAGCATGTGTCAAGAGCTGGAGCACTCTGTAGGTAGACAGGTGAGGTTTTTACAGGAATGAGTTCCCTGTCACTACCGGTATTCAAGGTAGAGATGCCATAGGACAGATTCAAGACTAGAATGTGAGACTGAACCCGTCAATTCTAAGTCTTCTTAAAACCTTGAGGCTTTTCTGTTAAATTGAAGAGATGGGGTTAAAAGATCAGTTACACAATTCCTCAAAACTCTGAAAATTATAGGAGAAGTTTTATCATACAAAGGATAGCTTCTTATAGGAGCTGATCGCAATCTTGCCTGGGTTTCAAACTAATGTGACAATAAGAATCAAGCTCTTTCACAGAAAACTCACTGTAATGTATTTCACTGGTCATAAAGTTCTATTTAAGAGAGACAGAGATAGATGAGAGAGAGGAAGAGAAAGAGGAGAAGAAGAAGGGAGGAGGTGGGAGAAGGGAGGAGGAGAAGGGAGAGAGGGAGAGAGAAGGGGAAGATGCTTCATTAACTACAGTGTTGTCTTGAGTCACTGGATACAAAATTGAATTTAGTGTTTTTTGGTTAAACCTCCCTATATCCTCCTAAATTTTTTTCAATGGTAGATTTCTTTAGCCTCTAAAATTATTTACATGGAATGGGTATCAAGTTTTTCTTGTGAGCTGAGTGTCACTGTTAAATTTCAGGGGATGGAACCAAACAAGGATAACGTCATAGCCTTGAAGTAAACCCTCTCAAGGTGGCTTTCTGGAGCTCTTCTCGGAATACCAGCAAGAAAGCTGCAGGTATGTGACAAATGGCCCTATCTGGTTTTCAGAATGTGCAATTCTTCCTATTAGCACTTCCTGAAGGCAGTGTGCATGTCAACGCTTAATGATGGTATCACTGAATTTGTGGTTAATACCATTTCTTTTCAGTGCTTGGATGAAAATAGTCAACAAGTCAACAAGCAGGTAAAATGAGTCAGGCACTGCACTAAATTGTTTATATACATGAAGGAGAGTGATTTCTATCTTGGAATCTGGATTTCCAGTGGTTGAATTCCCTTCATAAAATGTCCAAGCATACATAACCAGTCAGGATTCTCATTTCCACTCTGCTAATCTAACAGGAAATCCAGGATGATAATTAGGTTTGAATACTATAAATCTAGTAATGGTTAGCAATATTCCTTCTGCATTAAAGCAACAATAGAAAACACTGCTCAGTGCATCTGATTGATCATCAAGTGATTCCCTTTCTAAAATCCCATATGGAAACATGTCTCACTTAAACGCAGTAAGGAAATAGATCCCCAAATCCACTCACCTTCCCACTCATCTTATACTGCCCAGCCCCCACTGGGTGGTAGAATTCAGGCTTTTATCCTCGTGCAGATCTTTACCCTTCTGTTCAGAGGAAAACTTAGTTACGTCATTCCATGGTTTCCCATCCATTTGGGGATGCAATCTAAGTGGTGAGACAGAGGGGAGAAAAGTGAAATGGAAATTGTGACTGTTTTGGTGAGCGAGGGCAATCGATGGGTCCATGGGGTCTAAAGCAGATAGAACTGTCTCAATTTGCAATCCCCCAAAAGCAGACCCTAAGAAAAAATTCAAGTCCAAGTAGTTTAGTTGGGAGTAGAAGGAAATACCAGACACCAGACAGTGAGCAAGGAGCTAAGACAAAGGAAGTTAGATGATAAAAGGTGCGTTATCAAGAGAATTACCACTGTGGGTGACTGGAAATTAATGTCCCTGGAGAATCTCTGGTAGCCAGTGTAGGACCCACCTCTCCATTTTATTGAATCTAAGGGGTGAGGGTGCTGGGGAATTCAAATACCAACTCCATCCCACCATATACTTGGAAGCGATGTTAATTTTCCAGGTCTTTCAGCCTGCCACACAGTGGGCAAAGTGGACATCGGTGGCTAACGTGCGGTTGCTTGTAGTTGGGAGTCCGGGCAGTTTTCAGTAAAGCATTAAGATGAGGGGAGATGAGCAGGGCATTAAGATTTTTTCAGAGAGGAACTTTTGCCTTTCCCCTGAGAGAGATCTTCATTGGCCTTTAGACCATAAGCGTATCACTTATCTTCTTGGCATCTCAGTTTCCTCCTTTTATGTGAGAATTAGGGTTCTGGTTCAGGAGGCATTGGATGGAAATTAAATGGGATCTTAGGTTCATACGTAGCTACTGTCCCGTTTCTCTGAAGCTTGGACGTGCATGTGCATAACATACCCAACAGTTACTTCAGTAACTCGCATCTTCAACAAATGGATAACTTTGAAGATCCTTCTTCAAATTCTTGATCGGGATCTGAGACTCATCGATATCTCTCTTTGTATCAAAGTTTCTGGATGCATTCTGCAGCCTTGTGAAATTGCTCCCGAAAGCAGCAAGATGAGCATCAAACTATTTTGCCACATAGCACGATTTTTTTTCCAGATGCAATCACCAGTTTAATCATGTTCACATTTATGCAGGGAGAATTTTTGGTGGGTGATGCACTTTAAGAAATTTGGGGAAAGATAAACTCAAATGGAAATATATTATCTCAGCCCTCAGCTGGGTTGCACTTCATTATTGTTATGTTGCTATTTGCTGGAATGGTTATCTACCTTTTAATTCATCCGTAAAAGTGGAGACAACAAAGTCGAAAATCAGAATAAGTGGAACGTGGGGCTGACAAAGCTGCTGTGAACTTATGAAATCCACAGCCATAGTGGGTAACTGAATCTTTGAAAACACTAGGAGTCTTGCCTCACCCAGTTTCATTGTAATTTGCAAGCGTCCCAGTTACCGTCTGCATCAAGTGACAAGAATATGACCTGCATTCAGAGCCTGGCTGTTGTTAGACTGGGTTCAAATCTTGCTATTTGACCAACTACTTATTCTTTGGGCTCTCCTTCCCTCTTATATGTTTGCCAAAGAAAAAAGCAAAAGCTTTTTGCTCAAAAACAAAGGTATGGATCACTGTATGTATTGCTTAACCAAATGCATATCTCTTATGGCTGATATAATACATCCATCAACAGAGATGGATTTTATCCTTAATGCGATTGAGGCTGTCACACGCTGCATTGTCCTCTTTTGCCAAAGCCCACTCCTGAGAGTCAAGGGGAAGGTCAAAGGGCACCTGAAGAAGGGGAGGATTGTCTCAATTACACTGCAGAGAATGGGACAAAGAGCTGACAGAGGCACCAGGGATCTCTCACAGCTTGGAGGACCTAGTTCATGTTGGTGCCTGAATTTGAGCACCTGCCTCATGTCAGCCCTGTGCTTAGTTATCCCGGAAACACAGTGATGCACAAACATGGTCCCTGATCTCAAGGAGCTTAATGCTTAGTTAGGTGTGTCGGGTGGAAAGTGGAGATCTGTACATGCTATAACTTCTGTGGAGAAGGGACAGGCAATCCCAGCACTGTGTGATAAGTCCTAGGGCTGGTAGGGGGAGAAGGGGAGATATTCCATACAGGTCAGAGAGGACTTCCTCCAGAAGATGGCATCTGAGCCAAAAATAACAGTTAAAGAGGGCTTGTGGGGAAAGTATACAGACCCGGGAGCACAGGAGCAGAATCCTGCAGGCAAGGCATGTATGAATATTTTTACTGAAACACA
This sequence comes from Equus przewalskii, assembly GCF_037783145.1. NCBI lineage: Eukaryota > Metazoa > Chordata > Mammalia > Perissodactyla > Equidae > Equus > Equus przewalskii. The sequence goes on along the minus strand of NC_091842.1, from coordinate 35,901,990 downwards.
TTTGACGCATAATATTCTATTATTGTCAGAGGTACCACGTAATGATTCCGTATTTGTATATATTCTGAAATGATCATTACAAGAAGCCGTGTTAACATCCATTGCCACACATATTTACAAATTTCATTTTCTTGTGACGAGAATTTTTAAGATTTAGTCTCTTAGCAACTTTCAATATACAGTACAGTGTTATTAACTATAGTCACCATGCTGTACGTTACATCCCAAGGACTTATTTATTTTATAACTGGAATTTTGTACCTTTTGACTCCCTTCACCTGTTTCTCTCACCCACTCCCACCCCCTACCTTTGGCAACCACCAATCTGTTCTCTGTATTTATGAGTTCACTGTTGGGTTTTTTTGGAAAGAAAGATCATGCATTGACTCGCATGCATGCATGCACCTTCATGGAAGGGGTAGAATTTCCCTGTCCTTCCTCTGTTTTTTGGATGGGGCAACTACAGCTGGGAAGTTCAAGTGACTGACCAAGGTCACAGGGTTAATAATGCATAGAACCCCAGCCTTGTAACTTATAACCCAATGCTCTTTCCACTACACCACCCAGCTCCCGATCCTGCTGAGTCACCTTAAGATGAGGACCCACATCGCTGATTCTCCTTCAGCTGTTGTTCCTGTCTTCTTCCTAAGGTGCACAGGATGAGTGTAAAGTTGGAAGTGAAGAGAATGAAACTTCCCAACTCAGGGCAAAGGCGCCATATGTCTTCTAACTCCTGGGCACAATGGGGAGTCTCTTTAATGACTTTCTTAATGCTCTCCCCCCCTTGCCCTTGCATCTCCGCATTGGCTGCACATATGGTGTCTCTCCCTTCCCAAGGAATTGCTTTTACTGATATCATTTCCTGTCACAACCTTAATATTCTTTTAATGTACTGCCGTTGCTTGCTGCAGAGTTAATCTGTTATCCCTTGTTATGGAGACCTCACTCCAAATGCCAGAGCAGAGAATTGTGTCTCTGAGCTAAGAGCTACACTTTCTTTGTGCATTTATTAGTTCCAAACTTTGGCTTTCAGTGGATGGACACAGTTTTCTGGGTTGTGAAATTTCAAGTTTGTATGAGGCATGATTGTATTAGTCAGTTTGGGTTGCTTTCCACTGCTAGTTATAACAACAACAACAATAATGTATATGTATATACTGTTTTATAAAATAATTCCATGTAACTGAAAAGTCCAGCCATAGAGTGGACTACAGGTAAAGCTGGATCAAGCAGATCACCAATATCACCAAGAACCAAGGTTTTTTTTCACTTTTCCACTCTGTTTTCCATAGTGTTTGTTCCATTTTTATCTTAGGCAGAATGTTGATTAGAAAGTATTTGCCAACAATAACAAGGATTACAAGTTTCCCAGTTTATAACAAACAAGAGAGGAAACTTCTCCACCTAAAGGCACCAGGAAATGTCTTAGTCTCATTGGCCGGAAGTGCAGCATGTGCCCATCTATGTCGTGTGCCTAGGCACAGGAGATGCGCACATTGGCTTAAGGCCAAGCATTCAAAACATGTGGCTCAGATCTTCAGGGATCAGAGTAGAGAAGGAGAAATGGGTGCTAGAGAGGCCACTAATGAGTCAGCATGGACTTTGGGGAGTCATTATAGGGATAAGAACTTAGAACCCAAATGCCTGGATTTAAATATCAACCCTGAGTGATTTTGAGAAAGTGACTCAATCTTTCTATGCATCACTTTCCACATTTGTGAAATGGGTCTAGTTAACTAATTTTTAAAGGGCAAATTCCTAGTATGGCGTTCAAAGTCCTTCCAAAGGCTAAAATGAAGATTCAGTGAAGGAAGCCTACTTCACTTAATATCATCTCTAGACCTTAGTTGCATGACGCACTATTTTTAGCTAAACTCTTTAATGCTCCTTAACTGCTTTCAGCCAGACAATAACAACGTGAGGAAGGGGGAGAACAGGTTCTTGCATTCATCTTACTCCTGAGAAAAGCAAGGTTCAGAGTCATTCCGTAACTCGCCTGAGTGGAACGTACAAATCAATTGGCAAAGTTGGTCTGGGTTCTGAGCCCTTTCCAGTATGGAGTGCGGTTACATGAGTTCTTGACTTGTTTTTTCAAGGTTCTGAATCCACATTGCCCAACACAGTGTCCACAAGCCACATGCAACTATTTAAGTTTGCATTAATTAAAATTTAACAAGATTAAAACTTCAGTGCCCTAGTCACACTCGCCACATATCAAGCTCTCAAAAGCCACCTGCGGCTGGGGGCCACCACATTGGTCAGTACAGATATAAAAACATTCCCACCCTCGCTGATAGCTCCACTGGCTGGTCTACACCAATATACACATTAAATGCTCAATATCATGTTATCTTTTCACAGGGCAGTGATGGGTAGTAACGTGGTTAAAGTACTTGGCCGACATCCCCTCATTGCCCTGGTTAGGTTAAAATGCAGATAGATTAGAACTGGAGCAGGATTTAATACAATTGAGAGAGTCAACAAAGGAGAGAGAGGTTACTGCTGACCACCCCAAATCCTGTGTGTCTGCATCATATCAGAGTCATTTTACTGAATATTAAAAGAAAAGGATATAAATAACTAAGGAAACTTGCTTGATTCAATGAAGAATTAATTCCGCGTTAGGAAAGTTTCAAACTCTCTTTCTCCCCTTCTCCCCACCCCCATCATTTCTTTCAGTTCTCCAAAATCACTATTCTTTGCAGCAAGGGAGGTCTAGGGCACAGAAATGGTGAGCGGAGAGGGCTTGGCAATTTTAAGACACACGTTGAAAGCTACAAGGAACCTGGCAACCTACTTTGGAACGATTTGGAGCCATCTCAGCGTTTCCATTCCAGACCACGTTTTTATAATTAGCTTCTCTAAAAAGGACTCCATCCTCAAAGCGTGTAGAGACTTGGAGACATACCCCATACAAAGAGGTTCTGTGGCAAAGGAAATGTTATGAGGCCTCTGTTTACTTCCCTTCTTTTTCTTCTCGGCTTATTTCCCTCCCAAGGCCTCAGATGTGTCTTTTGTGTTTGAGTGTGCCTATGTTCAAAGTGGCAAATTGTGTGCGTAAGTGGAAGTGTCATCGAGTGAAAGAAACATTTCCTCTTGTTAATCTATTACCTGGACAGCCAAGGCCATCACTGCATGACAAGCACTCTGGGCCTGTACCTCCCCAAAGCGGCATCTGGCTTTCTGGCGGACCCTCTTGCACACGTGCATGCAGAGGCAGCTGGGTTTCTCTGGCTAATGACAAGCTCTGAGTTGCACCCTCTCTCCAGGAGTCATTTTCTTTGGCTCACCTTTGACCCAGTCATTGGAAGGGTTTTTTTTTTTTCCTCCATTTGGAGGCTTTTTCCTCCATCCATTTTTCATGAAGATTTTATGTGTCTCTGATCACCCCTTTAAAAAAATGACGAAGCAAATGAATTCTTCATGTGCATCTCTGATGCTTGTGTGCAATATATTCTAGAGCTTCTGGTGGACAAAGCAGGTCTTTAATGCCCTCTGCATCAGGAGGAACAAAACCATGTTGATCTGAAAGAAATGTCATGCCAACGGTTTGTTTTCTCCTGAGCGTTTACAAAGACTATTGCTCTTTAAGCAACCCTGGATAAAAATGTGAACGCTTTAGGGAGAAGCAAGTAAAAAACAAAAGCAAAATGAACCAAGCAAACAAAAATAGGTCTTAAGATGCATATGTATGAATGGTTTTCCCTGCATCTTCTGTTAGAATTAGACACACTTTTACAGAGCAGCGTCCTAAGTGTAAATACAAGCTTTCCCCTCCCCACCCCAAAACTTTAATACAACCAGGCAGAAAGAGCTAGGACCCTCCTAACAGCGGTGCCTGGAAGTGTGGTCGCAGGATTCTACTTGGACAAAGCAGACATCTGTTCAGTCTTTGATTATGGAACTTTAGACAAACCAATACCTCCCTCTTCTGCCATTGGATTGGCCACTCAGCACGGTTTAAAATGAAGTGCTGGCACCGTTTCAATGAACAAATCTATTTATTTATAGCTGGGTGACCTTCTGTTCAGCAGAGTTATGGACCTCTGGTGTCTAGTAGGAGTTCAGATTCCTCTGAATATCCAGCTCACATCTAGAGTGGAATTTAGATTCCCAGGGCTTTTGACCATATTTTAAGAGGGGGGCATATTTGGATGTACTTCGAATATTCCACTAGGTTCGCTTCCTCTGGCTCATCTATCCCACAATGTTGCCTCCAGGTGAATATGATCGCTTGAAAGAAAGGCTGCTATGGATGCAGTGAAAGCTTGGGATGGGAAAAAGTAATTCTTGCCCTGTGTCTAGTTCCTTACTTTCTGTGTCAGAGCAGACAAGCTTCAGAATCTCAGTTTTCTCAGCTGTTAGGAGCAGAGATCAATATCTATGTGCTGGGTACAACTGCTGGGAGGGAATAAAAAATACAGTAATAATAATTGTAATGAAATCGGTGCTTCTGGTTTGCCAGGGACGATTAGAAAAACTTCACCTGCTTTATTTTTACTTAATCCTCACAAAAACCCTAGAAGGGGCCTGCTATTATTATTTCTGTTTAAAAAATGAGGAAACCGGGGCACAAAGAGGTCGAGAGGCTTCTTTGGCTTGTATGTGGATTCAGGTCCAGATAACATGATTTTAGATGGTAAGCTCTGAAGTACTGAAACTCACCATGGACAGGACACAAAATGTCAATATATGAAGAGCTCTAGAAATGTACGTTATTTACCTCTAATACTGCCATTACTTATAGTCCTGCTACTCCAGTAGAATTTCCACACGCAAGTGGACTATTCTCCTAAAAACCACAAGTCATAGTAAAATGACTTTTAGAGAAGTAATACTCCAGAACAGAACACCCAATGTCTCCACTATTAATCTGGCTTCAAAAGACATTGATCACTTAACATAAGATCCATTGGGACAGAAGGAAACCTTTGAAGGTGATGGATATGTTTATGGCGGAGATGGTGGTGATGGTTTCATGGGTATACACTTATCTCCAGACTCATCAAGTTGTACACATTAAATATGTACAGCTTTTTGTATGTCAATCATACCTCAACAAAGTGTTTTTTTAAGACATTGGCCAGCTTTGAAATAGCACTATACCAATAACAAAGAGATATTGTTTAAAATTTAGCTAATAATTTTCAAAACATTGTATCTGGGCTTGACTGGAGAATGATGCAACACATTGAGAAGTTACACCAAGGGAAGGCAGTGATCTTAAAAACACACTCTTGAGATGGAGTAATTTCAGCAGATAAGGAGAGGAGAGTGAAATGTGATTGTCCCCTTCTCTTTCCTCCATATCTCCCTTTCCTTGTTTCACATCTGTCCTTGGGGGTCTTGATGGAGGAGAGTGAGAGGTCACACTCTTGGGTGGCTTGAAGAGTCAGCTTCTTCTCAATCTGCCTTTGAGACCATAGGAGAGAATAAACCCCTGAGAGCATCCTGCTGGAATATGCTTCCTTCCCTTTGTCCAAACCTAAGTCCCCACGTGACTTAACAATGATGATGAATGTGTTTATATAAATGAAAGATATAAGGGCAAAATCGTACTAGTCTATAGTGAATACTAGTAAATAGTACTATTATTTCTATTACCACTGAGACAGAGAATTGAGCAAATACAATTATTTGATATTAGTGGTATAAAGGGTCTTGGAGGTCATGTGATTTAGCCTTTATAGAGAGGAAATTTATTTGCTCTAGGACACATAGCTGCTTAGAGATCCTGGCCCATGGATGGTCAGCTACAAAGAGGTGAAGTTCTTGGAATTCATTTATTAACTCACTGAGCCATGTATCTAACAAGCTCTTCTATGGCTCAGACCCTGTTCTGGTCATTGGGATTCCCAAGATGAATAGTACCTAGTCTCTATCCTCAAGAAATTCACTGCATGGAAGGGGGGAAAGGTGCAGAAATAAGTAACTGGCTCATGATGGATAAAGATTCTAATAAAAGTGTGAGCAAAGTGTTGGGACCTCATGAGTGGTGGCACTGATAGGATAGCAGAGAAACCTTCAGATATACGTACAGATGTCATGCTGCCTCCCAGGCCCTGTACAGAGATGAAATAATCATTGCCCTTGTCCTTGAGAACTCACAGTTTAGCAGGGAAGATAAGACACTGACAGAGGCAGACCTATTGCAGTGGAGAAAACGCCAAGTGCCACGAGAAAGGTCCAAACAGGGAGCTGAAGATTCTGGGGAGGCAGAAATGCACCCAGCTGCGAGGATCAGAAGGCCTTCCTGGAGGAGGTGATATTTGATCTGATTCTGAAAGGATCTCCAGAACTTCTGAACGTACACCGAGACCCAGGGTGCCGGGCATGGGAAGATCCCACAGCCAATAAACAGTAACGCATTCAGTTTGATTTTGTCCCTGACTTCTTGGTGCACATGGCATTATTAAGTGCCTAAACATAAACGTATTCCTTTTAAAATCCATCTTCAAAGTAGACTGGAGTTCCAAGCCTATCGAGACTTGACATATCAAAAGAAACTTGCTGACACAAACTGGAGTACAGAGCTTGATCTATTCTAATATACGATTTTAATGTTTCTCATTTTGCAGCCTTGCCAGCAACCATCTATCATCCACTGTCACATTTAAGTTTCCTAAATTACTGCTTTTTAACTTTTGTCACTTATTCAGCAAAGAGATATATTCTAAAGCCTGGCCTCCCCCCAGCCCACCCCATGACGGTATCTTAATATTAATACTGAGAGAGGGAGAAATAGAAATCTTGACTCCATTCAGAAGTAGGCAGGGTTTGTTGTTTTTTTTTCTGGCTTCAAATTCAAGCATTGATTTAATTATGTCACCTCTCAATGGTTTAGGGGGAAAAATATGAAACTGGTGAGAATTGAAAGAATAGAATGTGTTGAGAGTTGTAATTATGGAAATGAGAGACAGAGAGTAAATTCTTTAGAACACTTCTGGCAAAGGAAATAATTCCCTCTTCTTCAAGATGTGGGTGAGGAGGAGTCACGAGTTTCTAGACCTTGATGCTCAGAAGGAAATAAGGCCATCTATTTGACTTATTTCCTGCTAAGGATGGTGAACTGTACGGTTGTAAAAGTCTTGGGTCTTTAGCATCACTGAGGCAGGATATCAGCCCTGGATTTCCCAACCTTGGAATTCTTGTTTCATGAGACAAATCTATATTTCTCAAAGCTATTGTTACTGGGATCTTTGTTTTGCATATAGCCCAATAGGTTGCTAATTGATAAATGGCTCAGTATTTGTTGGGTGCTTCCTATTTTCCTGGCACTAGATATCTTACTAATTTTTATCAATAAATAGTGAAAAAGAACATAGCTAATCACTATGACTAAGAAGTGATATGTCAGAAGGAAAGGCAATGGTAATAATAATATCTATCATTAGTGAGAGCCTTATAAGTGTCAGATGCTTTGTACCTATCATCTTTAATATTCCAATCTGGCAACTGGGGCATGAGTGTAGCCCAGACAATTCACTTGATGTTGAACTGAGTTCTGTCTTACTTAGATCAGCCAATAAATTAGTGGTTGAACTGGTGGTTGAGACAAGTTTGTCAGGCTTCAAACCCCACACTCTTCCTCCTAAGACTTTTCCATCCACCTCTACCACTCACCTGTCCTCTCCCTCACTCTTGCAGTGACACAATACCTAATCTGATGAAGAAAATTATTCTGAGATGATGAAATGGATTGTTTGAGATTATGTCTAGGAGAAGTCAAGCAGAAAATAAAGATTCTGATACTGATAATTAAAGAAAAACCTACTGGTAGGAAGTGTATACTAACCACTAATGGTGCTTTGGTATAAAGTAACTATGTCTATAGATGGGTGGTCATGCACTCTAGCTTCTCTGGAATAGTTCTGGTTTATACCTGTTTTTGCACCCAGTTAGTGGGCTCTGTTAATTCTCAAAAGTGTCCCAGTTTGGCCATGTAAAGTTTTCCTTTATATATGAAACAAAGGGATGATATTTTCTCTGAGCGTTCAAGTACACGACAGTCATGGTTTTTACTGAGAATGAATCTGTTGTAGACTAATGTTTCCAGTCAGTTGTCATCATTGTCATCAACATGTTTCTTTGGTGTCTATTGTGAAGATAAAGTGTCACCATGGATGTTTGCACCTGCCTCTATTTTTCTGCAGCTGAATTCGTCAAGGAGAAAACAGGGTGTTGGGGATTTTTCTTCAGCTGGAAATTAATTGAAGTTGCAAGAAACTCCTCTAAGAATTAATGTAACACTCTAATCACAAGTAAAGGATTCTACTTTACAATCAGCTTCCTGAGTCTTGAAGAGATGATATTTAAGGAGTTGGAGATTTCTCAGCATTGCTGCATTTAGAAGTGCAGCCAACATGTTATTATCTTTGATTCTGAAAGACAGGGAATACATGGATAAATGAAAAGTACAGAAAACTCTAAGCCAGTATTTTAGTCTTACCTGAAGCAGCAGTACACAATAGTTTGGTATTTAACTGGATGGGAGATTAGAAATAGGCAGATATATTACTATTTGAGGTTGAAGTGGTGGTTTCCGAGGTCAAAATTGTCTGAGTTTGAATTTAGATTCTCCCACTAACCAGTCATATGACCTTATCCAAGTTATTTAACTGATCCATGAAATGGGATTATCATAAGACACTGAGACTTGTAGTGAAAATTATCTGATGGAATGCACGCAACGCCCTTGAATGGTATCTAACAAAGTAAGCACTCGCTCTTATCGTTGGTAACTTAAAGAGAGAGTGAGTCAGAACAGTCCAAGTCTGAATTCTGAGGGCAAGGTTCCAACCCTGGAGAAAGTGAGCATAAATATCTCCCTCTCTATCTTCATATTCAATTGATTGGAAATTTATATTGATCATCGAAGGCGTTTGTCAATCTCATCCAATTTTCTCTATCACCTCTGTCGCCAGTCTAGTCTGAGCCACCGTCACCTCTACTCCACACCTGCCTTCCAGTTCACCATGAGCCAAGTAGCTAAAGAGGCCTTCGGAAAAGTAAATATGATCAGGGTACTGTGCTGTGTGTTCATTAGCTTCCCACTGTTCTTTTCACGTGACCAGCAAGACCATGGGTGATCCAGCTTTCAGTACCCCTCAAGTCACATCATGTGCCAACTTGCCACTTCCTTACTGTGTCACTATATACCATACTCCCAATTCCTCAGTCAAGCCAAGCCCTCTTCCACTGAAGGAACAAACACATGTTCCCTTCATTCTCTGCTCGTCTCCTGTTTACATCTTATTCATTATTCAAGTCTCAGCTTAAAAGGTACTTCTTCCAGGGACCCTCCCCTTATCACTCAGGTTCAGGCAGGTCCCTTGTCATATGTCTCAAAAACTGCATTTCCTGTACACCTAGTCCTTACTTAATAACTTTAGTTTCTGAAACCATACCACTAACTGAAAAAAATCAAATAAAATAAAATACTTCCATTAACTTTAATAGGAAAAATCATTTTTTATCAATATGTACAAATAAGTTTCATGCTTAGTTTTTAAAAGCATATATTCATATGTGTGCATATACGTATATATGAATTGAATAATATAAACATGAGGAATAAGTTGAAAATAAATAGTCTGCATGTGAAATGTAGTCTAATGGAGATTTTACTGGTCAAAGGAGAAAAATTATTTGATAGTGGGTAGTAGTTGGTGGAGGGGTTAGAGAGAAGAGACAATCTTTTGAAGAAGTATTTTTCTTTCCCTATCAGTGTTTTGACATTTTCAGGGGACTTATAGTTATCTTTCTCCCAAACTGCATCTTAAAAGTTATAGCACAGAAAATACATGTAAAACAAAATAACAGCAAACACAAATATGCTTTATAATGCATAGAAATAACACTCATGGACAAGAGATGGATTAAGCTCAGATGCTCTCTCTTCATTCCTTTCGCTTGGTAGATGCAAAATGTTTGAGGTTCATCTGAAGTTGGAGCACAATTCGCATTTGCTACACATGACACTCTCTCAGTAGAAACTCTTATGGAGAGCAAATTGACTATAATACCTAAACATAATTTCTTATAGCATATTTATTTATGTGTTTTGTGTGTGAAAAATCATTATACTGGAAGAAAAGTGTCACGAAGCTAAAGGTAGTATGAATTTTCAAAATGACATCACTTTATAACTAAGTAATATACAGATACAACTATGTAAATTATAACTTGCAACTTTAACAAGTCATTAACAGAGCACTCATTTCATAGGTAACTCTATAATTACACACTTGTGTAAGTATTTGTTATGCTGTTTCCACCGCGAGAGATTAAACTCCATGAAAGGAATCTACTCTTGTATTCCTAGCACCTGGCACAGTGCAATAAACAATACCTTAGGACGGTGTCTCATGGTACAGAAACAAGATCCAGGAAGAAACAAGGTTGGATTGAGAGCAAGAAGTAAGTTGGGAGAGCAATGGAGAGAGAGAATATCCCACACCATTACTACGAAAGGAAGGGAAATAAAATATGTGCCAGACATATACATGGCATGCATTATTTTACATCTAAACTGGCAGTATATAACTAATTGTTTTTACCTAGACTCAAAAATATGGAAGATGTCACCAGATCTTAGTATAATGTCCCCTTTTTTCTCTGTCATCCTGTACTACTGTGACATTTGATTGTGATGGTCATCACAGGAAATGAAATGACTCAAGAAATGGCTTGGCTATTTCATAGGCTAATTTATTGTATAAATAAACAGTATAAGCTGTTGTGTGGTGTGCAGTTAGCTCAGAGTATGGTGCCACAACCACAAACACGCTAAATAATTTCTGAGCTTCTTAGAATCTTCTCTCCTGGTTCCAGCACCTAGGGCTTGGAGAGCTCCTTTTGGATGTGCTGGTTTGGTCTTTCTAAGCAACAAATTCAATTAGATTCAACAAATAGCTTCTGTGTATGCCAAGATAATTTTAACATGAGGCGATGAGAGAGAAAAACCACAGCCTGGTGTCTCTTCCTACTGGCTGAAAAAAAATACGCAGAAACTTTGAAAATAACCTTCTTAATGAAGACATAGGTTGGACAGGTAGCAAAGTTTTATTCAAGTGCCTTTCAGATTCATAGCTGTTTTCAATCTAGTTAAATGTCCCCTCGCCCCACCCCGACCCCCACCAAAAAGGAAAGAAACAAGTTTGACCTATCTTGAGCCAAAGTCATACTGTTCTGGCTGTTAAGAATATGATTAGCTTCTGAAAGTGACTGATGCCCTGGGTTTTCAATCATGTTAGAATTCTGGAATAATGGAATTTCTTATGAGGTCTACAAAAAAGTCTGATAGACTTTCAACAGCGACTTCCTCCTCCTTCCTGGGAACAGAATTTACTTCTGCCAATCAACTTCTGTTTACTGCTATGTGGATGTACAGGCTTACAGTTTGGTCTATGTCAGAAGATCTGAAAATTAGTGGTGCATTCAATAATTCTCCTGAGTTCAAATGTCAATTGATCTTTCTTTGATAGAAGTTCATTAGTTCCTCTTGCATTAAAAATTTCGACAAATATTTTAAAATGAGAATTGGTATCACTCTAGAACATAAGTGAAAGTAGGATTATATTATCCATATAGGAACCTAGATTTGAATCCGGGGTCCACCACTGAGAAAGCTGGGTGAATTTTGGGGTTGTTTTACCTCTGTGTGCTTTCATTTTCTTGTCTGTAAGATGAGGGTTATAGTAGGATCTACTGAGGCAGAGTTCCTGGCAAGTGAGGAGTGCAGCAGCAGCCATGTTATGTTTACTATTACTGTTATTGTTGTTGAGGTTTCCAAATAAAACATAAAACTTCAAAACCATCTTCCAATGAAGAAACTACTTTAGATGAAAAGTCCAGCCTCACTTGGAAGGAGTGAAGATGTACAGATATGTTTTCTTTCCTTTAAATGTAGAGGCAAATTGTTGATAGAGACTGAGAAACACTGTCATTGGTTTCCAAATTACATGTGCACTACAATTCAGTGCTCCCCTTATATTTTAAGCATGCTTTCTAGGATAGGCCCTATGCCTTTTTCAAAGAAGTTGTAATTTTTGGTTTGATTTTGGTTGAATCCACTACCCTGTTAGCACCTCTAAACACAGTGTCATATTAAATTTTAAAGAAGATATACTTCAATTTGGCTTCCAGAGTGACTTAGAAAACGCCTACCATGCAGACATTCTCACAAACAATAACTATAAACTCTGGACAAAATAAAAACACAACTACCTTAAAGCACTTGGGAGCATAAAAGCAGACAGATTCTTAAAAGGAGTCATCACCTGAAAGAAGGGAATTACACTGGGTGAGTTGCCCATCTTCACAGCTTCTAGCTGATGGCAGGCATCCTTCCGTGCCATCTTGGGCACCTAAATGTCCAATGGAAAACCCACATAACGTCTTGCCTAACAAATCAGAGGATAGAGTTTGAGGCAATTGTGGCTGCTGAAGTGTGAGGGAGACTCCTGACAAAAAGAAAACATGAGAGGTGGGCATTAGATCCTGTGTACAAATTTTGCCTCAACATCTGACTGACGACTGAGCCACCCATGCACAGAGTAGGCTACAAACAACCAAGGTAAAGGTGAAATGAGTGAACCCATGGGTTATAATTAGTCTTCGGGTGGTGAACATGATGTAAACTACACAGAATTCAAAATATATTACAATGTACACGAAATCAATCAATCAATAAATAAGTGAACCCAGATTTGAGTTACCTCCTAAGAGGTGGAGTTTGAAGTTTGAGTCCAACCAAGTTAATTTTCTGCTATAAAAAATAATAAATCAACATGCTTTGGAGAAACATAACAGAATTTAGAGTCTCCATAACACAACATTCACAATTCCTACACCAAAAAGGAAAATGTGATTGATTCTTAAAAAAGAAAAAAGACAATCAATGGAGATCAATCTGAGATGATCAATATATTGGAAATAGCAGGAAATTATTTTAAAGTACCCGTTATAACTATACTCAATGATGTAAAGGAAATTATGTTAATGGTAAATGAAAATATAAGAAATACCAGCGAAGATTTATGAAACCTTAAAAAGAAACAAATTGATATTTTAGGACTAAAAAGTACAACACTTAAAACTAAAATCCACTGGATAGACTCGACAGTTATATTGGAGATGACAGAGGAAAGAGTCACTAAACTTGAATAGTAGATCAGTGTAAAGTATTCAATATGAAAAACAGAAAGATGGAAGATTGAAAAAATGAACAGAGCCTCAGGCATCTGTGGGACAATATGAAAAGATTAAAGAAATTTAGTGAAACCCATCCAAAATAAATATAAAGAATACTACATCCCTACATCTAGATACATCATAATCAAACTGTGAACAGACACATTTAAGAAGGACTCTTGAAAGCAGCCAGAGGAAATAACACATTATATGCAGGGAAATTATCATTGATTTCTTATCAGAAACAACGGACCGGAAGATGGTGAAGCAACATTTTTAAAGTGTTGAAAGAAAATAAAACTACCAATCTAGAGTTCTTTAAAAATATCCTCCACAAATTAAGGTGAAATAAATGTTTTCAAATAAGAGAAAACTAAGAGAATTCATCGACAGGAGATGTGCCCTATAAGAAATGCTAAAAGAAGTTCCTCAAGTTGAAAGAAATGACACCATTTGGTAACTTGGTTCTTTAGGAAGTTCTTGGAACACTGGAAAAGATAAATATTTGGGGGAATATAATCTTAACTTAATTTCGTAAAAGTACTTATTTAAACATTTTATGTAGTTCTTCAGAGATAACAGATGCTTAATAATTTGGGGTTGAATGAGAAAATGGGGGAGAGTGAAGGAAGAGTTGCATCGAAGGAAAAGAAATGCATGATCTTGGTGACTTTGATTCTGATAATGAGTATGTTGGTGATTCCATCATAAGCCAAAGGATCATTTTCAAAGCACGTCTTGAAAGTTGATTAAATACAAGGGACTTTGCAGGTGTTAAATAAATGGTGATATTGAGCATGGCACTGGTACAAAAACAGACGGCACATTCAAAAAGAGTGAGTAAAGGGAGTTCAATGAATGAACTCCTTGTAAGTTTTGGGAAATCAACAAAGGGATGGAGATGTATCCTGAAGCTAGAAATAAACGGAATGTCGTTATCACCCCCTAGATCACTCTCCCAGGGGCAAGTGAAGAAAGTAGTTGCCACGCCTGATGAGAGCTTTAGCTGTATAATAAGCTTGCCTGATGGAAGCCATGACCTTAGGTAGAGGAACTCTATCCATACCACTGAGCACTAAACCACGATATAGCAGAAGGAGACCTGGGAATAAATACTGTGATCTCTCTCTCTTCTGCCCTTATGATCTCCCACTGATCACCTACCAGTTCCTCCCATTGGCTCAACTGAACTAGAGGCTAGAAGGCAAGGAAGCCCAACTGGTATAGCCTCTTAGTGTGTTAGTGCACAAAGCAAGATGGAGATGGATAGAGGTTGGTTCTTGGAAAGAAACGGAGGATAACCAGTACAGGGCAAAGTTCCTATCCTTTGATTTTGAAATCTAACAGTTAAATAACAGGGCAATAGTCCTGCTCTTTATCAGCAACCACTCAAATCACCCTCTATAGAAGGATCTCTCTTAAGCTACTCTATAAAACCAAGATTGATTCCCTAAATATGAGCATTTCCAAAGCATAGTCAAGCAGAGTTTGACCTTAATATCTACTGCAACCTAGATATACTATATCACCAAGGAAACAGGCCGAGAAAAATGAAAATTATTTGCCTAGGGTTATGTAGCTAGTTATTGTGAGAACCAGGATTGGAATCAGCCTTTCTGAACCTCACCTAGTCGGCATTCCACCCACTACAACTTTAAACATAAATGTTGGCATTTTATTCTAGTTGCCAGAAAAAAATAGTCCCTTGCATCCTGGTTTTAGGTTGATTTGCCATTTCTGGTATGTTTCTTCAAGTACCAGTGGGAGCTCCAGTGCATATCTGCTTCCCAGGCATGGAACACACACACAACTTTGCATCTGAGCTGTTTCTCAAAATCACTAAACTATCCTAACAGCAACAATGTGCGAGTCCTTTGTAAATAACAGACACTGTGAAAAACACCTTTAAAAAGCCTTCATCCACTGAGTTCTCACAAAGACCATGTGAAGTGGGTAATACTATCCCCATTTCACAGATGAGAAAACTGAAGCGCCAAGTGATGAAGTAACTTGCCCTTTGTCATGTTATTAAGATGGGGGCACAGCCAGAAAGTGAAGCTCTGTAATCAAAATCCTATGCTGTTAACCATTCTGTTACCTCGAGTGTAAGTGAACTGAAGCTGTGTCTGACCTTCATGGCTGGTGACAGATTAGCACTGGGCTGATGGAGTGGGAACCAAATCATAATTTATCTTGGAAAAAAAATGCTCCCTCTATCTTGCCCCTGACAACTGAACCCTTTAGCAGCATCAGGGGGAATTACATGGGAAGAAAAATGGCACGTCTGTGAGTACTACATTATCTTCGGGTCCACTAAATTGATTTTTATTTTCAGAGATAAAATATTTCCAGGAGTTCTGTCTGGATTGGCAGGATGCCAGGGACAGGTGAACTTTTCCACCAACCTCTCGGGTTAAGTCCAAGACTTCCAGTTTCAGAGTCTCCTTAGGAAAGCTTGTTGACGTGGAAAGAACAGAACTGTGAGAACTCAAGTATGGATTTGAAGAATGTGACTTCTCCCTTACTTCTTAGGAAAGGGACCCCAGCACAGGAGAGAGAAAACAGCAGAAGCAGGGCACTTTGTTTTCATCAAGAAGAACCGAGGATTCAAATCTCTGCAGCCTTCTTGACTGGCTGATTCCAGTGTCTTCTCTTTTGTCTGCACCTCTGCAGTAAATATTCATAAAACAAGTAAGAATAGCGATAATAGCCTTCATTTATTGAACATTTTTGTGTGTGTGCCAAGCGCTGTTCCAAGTACATTACATGGATTATCTCATTTAACCTTTGCAACAAACTGATGAGGTTTATACCTTTATCAGTCCCTTTTTCCAGATAAGGAAACTAGTAATTTAGAAAGGCTTAATCATAAAACCAAGCAGCTAATTACTAAAGTTGAGATTCAAATTCAGATCTGATTTGACTTCAAAGATTGTTTCCCTCCCCAGTTGCATATTTGAGTCACCTATAAAAAATTCAAAATACACCAATACCTAAACCTCAAACTCACAAGTCAAATACAATTGATCTGGGATGAGAACTGGGCATCATTTTTTTTTTTAAAAAAAACTCCCCAAGTGATGCTGATGTGCCTCCAGAGAAACCACAACCCTAAGCCTTGGGGATACTTCAAGTCAGCAAGCAAAGCTCACTGAAACAGGGAAGTCGCCTAACAATGGTGTTTTATCTTCGTAATGCTCTACACCCCACAAAACCCTTTAACAGGAATAGGTCTGAATGCCCCCAAAGATGAAGTCTTGCTGAATTGTATCTAGCAGCCAAGATCTAAGGTTTACTTCTAGTCTTCAACTTATGCAGAAAGTAGTAATATTTTATTTTGGTTGATCCGTAACATTTCACAACCATCCAACAGTTCTCCAGGCAATGTTCAGAAAGATCAACACAAGTGGCCAAGCGGGAGATTTTTTTGTCACTGATAAAATACAACACACCAACCCCATCTCAAGCCTGAGAACATCTTCACCATTAGAACAAGCAGAGACCACCAGAAATGTCACCATTAGACCTGTAAAACAACTACTCCGACATTTAAAGGGACTCGTCAGAGGAGCAGAACAATTTTCATATTAACCATTCTGGTTAGAAAAGGTGGCCATTTCTATGGGGCAACAGACATTGTATCTGCGGGATCATCCAATCACCCAGCTTTAATCAGTTGAGTGAGAAAGATCTTCTTCGTTATCAAAGGACCGTGGAGGAAAAGTGACAGTTCTACAGATCATTATGAGTGCTACTTTGTTCAAAGGGACTATTCATTGCCCATTTTTATAAGCAGCACGGCTTTCAAGGGATTTCAATCTAGGGAGAAGATGTCTTGATTAAAGCAGATTTAAATCTAAATAAGAGAGAGCTGAATGACAAGGTAAGTGGTCCGGTGGTCCATTCGTGAGGCGTCCCAAAGTCTCAGAAAGCCAGAATAGAAAAATCGACTTGGTTTCAAAGTTCTACTATTTACAGATAATGTAACAGATTGGAAAATGAATACTAGGAGAAGACAAGAGAATTACCTAACGAGTCCCTCCTCCATTGAAAATGAATACATAATATTTCATGAATAAATAAAATATATCATGAATTTCTATACTATAGAACAACAATAAAATGGAGAACAGTGCACCAATCAATCAAGCAAAGAGAAAGAATATCATCAGTGCTTTTGGAAGCGTCCTTCTGCATCCCACTTTGGATGCATCCTCCTACATTGAGCCTATAGAGAACTGTCTCCTGAATTTTGTGATTATCATGTCTTAGCTTTTCTATAAAGTTTTATAAGGTAGTGCTTACTCAATGTATTACTTACTTTTCAAGTTTAGGGGCCTTGTATAAGTGAAATCATACTGCACATATTCTTTTAATATTTGTTTTTGTTTTACTTTTTGCTCAAAGTAGTTTGTGAGATTTATCTAGGATGTGTATAGATATTGTTTATTTATTTTACTTCTGCATGATATTTCCATTGTATGAACATGCCACAATTTATTTACTTGCTTGCCTATTGTTGGCTTTATTGAATGTTTCCAGGGATTTTTTTTCAATGTCCCCCTGGAAACAATGATGCTAACAATGTTTAAGATAGTGTCAAGGCTGTAAATTTTTCTAACTATATTACATAACGACTATTGTATTCCAAAGTGGTTGCAAATATTTATGCTCCCAACTGGCAGTTGTATGAGTGCCCATTCTCCAGATCCATATTTTCAAACTTTTTAATTTTGTCACCTTGGCCTATATAAATATTTTATTGTGGCTTTAATTTGCAGAATTAGTAATTCAGAATGATTAGTAAATCAGAATGATTACCAATGAAGATAGCATCTTTTCCTATTTTAATGGCCATTTAGTCCTTTCTCTTCTGGGCATCCTGATTCAAGGAGTTTATCCATTTTATTATTGGTTGTTTAGTATTTCTTATTAAGTCTCGGGGAATTTTTAATGTATACAGTTACTAACATTTTGCCAGTTTCTTGTGTTGCTGACCACTTCTCTCAGTTTGTGGTTTGTTTCGGGTTTTGTGTGTTAGCTTTGTGTTTTGATGGACCAAAGTTCTAAATTTGGGCATCGTCAAACTGTACCATACTCACATTGCCTTTTATTAAGTGTTTATATTAAGTCTAATTGGTTTTGGCAATTACTCTACCATTTTATTTTCTTTAGGAATGTCTTGGATATCTTTGGTCTCTTGTTTACCCATATAAAATTTAGAATCATACATTAAGTTCCGCGAAAGACGCTGTGGGGACCTTACTGGCTGTTGAACTGGAGCTTTTGACGAACTTGGAAGACAATTTGTATTTTGGGGGAGGGGGCCTTATTAAGCATTCCTGGAACATGGGTTGTCTATCTATTTATTTGGGTCTTCTTTAGGGGCTTCCCATAAAGTTCAAATTGCCCCCAAAAAAGGTCTTGCGCACATTTAGCTAGAACTAGTCTTTGGAATTTTGCCTATTTATTCTGTTTTTCTTTTCTTCTCTATGACCGATGGAGCTTCCCATCCACACTACCTCCATGTTCTTTTTTGTTCTTTACTATTTTGTAAGTTACATTCTCTATTTCAAATGTTTTAATGGTTGCCCTAAAACTTATAGCATACAGACTTAAGAAAGTCTAAAGTTTATCTCCCTCTTTAACTTCCTTGTGAATAGTATACAAAACCTAGAATGTTTTAACGTGTACCACCCTCCTCCCAATTTCTAGTATATTTGTCCCATATTTTAGTTCAACCTTGCTCCTATTTTAATCCTACAAAAGGACATTATGTGTATTGTTTTATAGAGACAAAACTGTTTATACATATTTACCATTTTCTTTGAACATCATTTCTTCCACATCTTAGACCTTGCTTCAGGATCCAGTGAGTTCCAAAGACAGAAAGTGCTGCCGTTTTTACTTCATTTACTCATTCATTTGTTTTACAAATACACATTCAGAACCTGCTGGATTAGGCACTGTTCTAGATATTAGGAAGTGAATTAGGATCAAACAGCCCCTTTCCTCTTCGAACCTGCATTCTAATAGAAGAAACGACACTAATCAAAGAATCACACAAACACAGTATTATAAACTGTGCTAAGTTCTCTGATGGAATGATATCTGGAGTTATGGGATCCATGACCGGGATGGGGTCTCACCTGGTCTGGGGCTCAGAAAAAGTTAAAGAGCTATGAAATTTGGAGGACTCATCTAAGTGAAGGGGAGGTGGAGTGTACAAAATGTGGGGTAGTGGGAGAAAAGTTGCGGTCATTTGTAACAGAGCAAACAACTTTTCCAAATCTCATACGACAGAAGAGGAGCACGCTGCATTAGGGTGGGCGGGACGCATATGGAAAGAAGGAGGGGCCACGCGGGAAGGAAGTTGAAATTCTACATCTAAACCCCGGTCTGTAATCCCTAAACTTCCCTTTCCATTTCTCACGCTCCTCATTTTACTAGCAGGGCATTAGATATTCAGAAATGTTAAGCATCTTATCTGAGTTCCAACAGCTAGCAACTGACCAACCTGAGATTTGAACCCATTCATCCCATTTCCAAAGCTCCCTTCCTCTTTTCTATCACGCCACGCCCCAGGAATCTGGACTTGATCTGGGAAGCTATAAATTGTTGTTGAGTTGCGAAGGAACCTGAGAGAAGGTTTTTCTATTCTTTTGTTTGATTTTTATTTTTGTTTTGAAGCAAAATTGACTTGGCAGTGGTAGGCAGGGGTCTTCCAACTTCATACGTCCTTCCGCTAAATGATTTCTCACACCTGAAATCGCCTTCTCCCTGGGTAGCCATCCCGCCGCGTCCCTCAGCTCATTTACCTTGAGTAAGTCAGCCCTGATTATTTGAGATGGCATAACAATACTGTCTTCTCCAATCAGGTAAATACTAATTACTAATTAATAATAGGTAAATAGCCTCCATCCCTCAACAGTCGGTGTTTCAGACAGAGAGAGAGAAACAAAATTAATATGTTGTCAAAGCAGCCAATGAAATCCACAAAATTAGGTAGCTTACTAAGCTATGGGGCATCTTAGGGAGAAAATGAGCATGCCCGAAGGCCTCTCATTTATATTTTTTAGTCATTATTATAGAAGCTATCTTGGAATCAGGTAACCGTTCTAGTTTCCACTTCTATATCTGCAGATGAATATTTGTAAAATGTATCAGTGATCATTTTTATTATAAAATTAGTATCATCACATAAAATGTAAAAATATGAAAACTTGAAAAGAAAAAAGTAAATTTTCTCTGATCAAGCACAAAGTCTTTGAACGGTTCAATAAATTTCCTTTTTGTTAATTGTCTGAGTGTGGTAATCACCCATTGTACATACTTTTGAATTCTAGCTTTTGTTTCATGCAACCTTAAATAACAAATATAGTGTATAAATATGATTACATCATATACGCTTTTTAAGAACATTTCAAATCACTGCATAATACATCATCAGGTTGGTGAACAAGAGTATAATCTTCTTCCTAAAATTGGGAATTTAGGTATTTTCCCATGTTTTGTTCTAATGAATAAGGTTGATATTTAAAGCTCTTGCATATTAATTCCATTTTATTTCTTTGATCTTTATAACTCAGAAAGTTTCTGCCAGATCTGAGTGAAGAGTTGAGAAGCCAAATCCTTGCCCTACAGTTAGTAGCCATGTGGCATAGCTATATGGGGCATTCGCACGCCGTCTTTGAGATGGGAATGAGACTGCCCCCTTTTGCAGGATTGCTGGGTACATCGCTCCATCCCTGAGGAAACAGTCTTTATAGGTGAATGTGACTGCAAATAGAAGGCGTTATAAAGATTTTATCCAAAAGACAGATAATCCTCATGCCTATGGGGCTGTGCTAAATATTACAGAAAGAATTTGAAGTAAAAAAAGAAAAAGTTAATTCTGTCTGAATAGGTGCTATATTAATAATAATAAGTGATAATTCTAGATTGCCAGATTTAGGGTAATTATTTTAATTATATGGTTCACCATCTGGATGACAGTCCTGGGTGTTTAAACAAGTTTTCAATTAGTATTTTGAGGAAGTGCCAAGAAAATTTTTCTCTGAGCCTTAAATTTCTTTCTCTTCTTTCATAATAATTTCTGTTTGTTTTTCCTTTTAATTTCAGGTTTTAAAAGACCTGTGTCTCTGGCAGAGTGAATACAGTGACAATGACAGTACAGACAACAACTTGGAATGAACTCTGGCTCTGCTACTCACATAGGTGAGAGTTTTGACTTCCTGGTGCCTCAGTTTCTTTAGTATCTAAGTGGAAAGGATGGTGCTGCATAGGGTTGTAATAAACATGCGATAGGACAAAGCACACCAAGTTCTGGCAGAGTGCCTGGCCCACGGAAGTTCGATACATATTATCCTTTATTAGCAAAGGCAGGAACAATGTATTGAAGACAGGGCAAAGCTATTCTGGGCGGCACATCTAATTGTATCCTCACATCAACCCTACAGTCGCAGATCATTCACCCCCTTTCACAGAGGTGAAAGCCAAAGCTCTAAGAGGTTGCGTAACACTGAGTGCACTCTGTGTCACTCAGCTGCAAGGGGCTCCAAGCTGGACCCAGCTGTTCTGACTCTAAGTTTCACTTTTTTCTCCTGACCAAATTCTGGAGTTTCCCAGTATAAATAATATATATTAGAGATCTTCCTAAGAACAGGTTTGGTGAAAGATGACATGAAACAAATCGAAGGGAATTCACGACAGCTAACATGCATGTATGGTGCTGTCCTAGGTGTTACTTAATTGAATCTTCCCAAGACCATATGTTTTAGATTTTACTCATCCCATTTGTCACACACAAGAAGGCTTTCAGGGGCCTGCTGGTGGCATAGCAGTTGAGTTCACAAGCTCCACTTCAGCAGCTTGGGGTTCGCCATTTCAGATCTGGAGTGCAGGCCTACACGCCACATATCAAGCCATGCTTTGGCAGGCATTCCACGTATAAAATAGAGGAAGATGGGCACACATGTTAGCTGAGGGCCAGTCTTCCTCAGCAAAAAGAGGAGGATTGGTGGCGGATGTTAGCTCAGGGCTAATCTTCCTCAAAAAAAAAAAAAAAGGGTGCTCACATCAAGAAGCATCTGACTCCAAACCTGTATCCCTTGTTACAAGGGCTTAAAGGAAATCAAGAATGAGGTCATAGATGAGGGGTAGAGCCCTGAAATCCAACTATGAATGTATCTGTTAACCTCACCTTCCTTTGGGCCGCGGTAGGAGGCATCCAGTGGTAGCATCTGGCAAAAAAGCAATAATCAACTTGTGAGATATGGGTAAGAAGGATATTTTAAGGTGCTTGCAAAAGATTTGCTGTAAGTATAGACCTGAGTTGGAAATGCAAAGCTGCACCTCTCCACACACCAGGGAGGGAAAGATGGCAACAGTGGGTCATTGCCTCTCTCTTGATATTGAGTGATTTGCAATCTGAAAGTGAAGTTGGACTGGAAAGGGAGAGAGAGATAACAAGGAAAAAAATATTCAATTTGAAGTTGCCTTCAAGGAAAAATGTCACCCAGAAAATGATTTTATCAGGTTTGAAATGCAAATGCAATAAAATCCCTGACATATTTGGATTGGTAAAATAATATATTTCAGGATTTGGTGAAGAGAGGATTTTAGTGCAGGGGAAGTTGTGGGTAGATAGGACTGGCTACAGTTGGAATACAAAAATCATCATCTCAGAAAAAATAAAATTCCTAACACTGGGTTGTGACTGTATAGAAACAAGATATCCCGCCGTAGTCAAACCTTTTTCTATGACTGTATCCCCATTTTTCTGTCATGGGGAGACATATAAAAGGAAGATCTCAGAGCAACATGGTCTATGTTTCTCTGTATCTCCTTGTGGTGGACAACTTTTGGGTGTCTGGTCATCCTATTGTCCCTGTTCTCCAATGACTTCCTGCCACCCTCGGGGGCCGGCTTCTGTCATCACATATATATGGAATGACCTTGATCCCCTGCTCCTATAGAGTTGGTTGTATCAGGAGTAAAACCTCACTCACCCAGTAGAAGCCAGTAAGATTCACAACCCTTGATTTTTTTGAATAGGTGGTCAACTGGGGCTGAGGAGTTGTGAAGATAAATATGGCTTCTGAGAGAGCAAAAGGAAACAGACGTGCAGAAATGGGGAAACATGAAGAATAGAGCAGATATCCCATGGATGCTACAGACATAGGGAGGTCAACTTAGCTAACGATGCCTTTCCAGTTCCAAGTTGGAGTCCTGTGGGGCCTGGCTATATTCACATCCTTAAATATTTTCCTGGTTTCCTCATCTTTGCGTAAGTCAGCTTAGATGGGAAAGGTCTTGACTGATGCAAAGTTACCCCATCTCGTATAGAATGGTGCCTCAATGCATTTTTGTGGATAAGTGGAACAACGGCATTTTGATATTTATTGCTAATCTTGAATATACTTTACTTTTTTGATTTTAGTATTCTTGGGTCTCTTATAGATCCAAATAGCTACTGCTCTCTACCTTCCTTCTACTTAACAATAGTGTAGACGGATTTTTAAAAATAGAGTTCTCCATGTAAATGCTGTATGGATCCAAGGACAAATACTTTGTGTCACTATACCTAAGTAGGTGGTATAAATCCATGTTTGGGAATCATTAGCTGGCACTTGAGCCTCATGGGCAACAGTTTCATGACCCAAGGTCTACGGCTAGCAAATGCCAGAGTTGAGACTCAGCTGTTTTTTTAACCTGACTTTGAAGCTTGAGTAATGCGCTTTTCTGTGTTAAACATAATGGTCAAGAAGTTCCCAGATATACATGCAAGTACAAGGTGGGGAGCATCTGGGAATTTTCATAGACACTGACTCATGTGACAGTATTGATAGAGCATGTGATGACAACAAATGAAATGCAACTTCAACATAGTGGTGAACTGTATTAAGTAGGAGAATGACTAGAATGAGAGAAAAGAGGAACTTTGTGTGCTGTGACCCACAAAGCCTGATGTTATACATTGAGTTCTGCACAGTATTCTTTGGGAAGGTGGAAAACTAATTGTTCAGTAGAAGGTAAGCAGAGTGGGGAGAATGCTGGTAGTTCATCAGGTAAAATAGTCAAGGGGAATGAGAACATTTTTGAGGGGAGAGGCTCTTAGGAATATGATTATCTTCTTTAATATCATAACCTCAGTTGACTGGAAGAGGAAATCAACCATGAAGCCCAGTGCTTGCTACCAGAACTCATGGAGAGAAGCTGAAGGGAGACAAAGTTAGGAACCATATCAGAATGATGCTGAAATAGTCAGAAGCTGGGTTTCCTGAATCTCTGCCATTTTTGTACCACCTTTGCTGTATCTGCAGAAACCCTGTGCTGTATTTTTGTCCATTTGTCTTTAAGTTGACATTTATTAGTTGTAAATAAATGTATTTTAAAAGGATTACCATTAAAGGAAAATAGGTACCATTCATCATAAATAGGAGTAAAGAATAAAAACAAATAAGATACAAAGAAAGTGCTGTGGAACTCCAGATGATCTGAGGGCTGCTGCCTCTTTGTGAGAAAGGAAGATTAGGAAGTGTGAGAGAGATGATAAAGATGGAGAGTATTGAGATCTCCTGCTTGATGTCGGAAGAAATGCAAGAGAAAGGAGAGAACGTTATGGGATAACTGTATTGTCACTCTATGAGAATTAATGTCATCTAACATCTCATCCTCTCTATCTAAAATCCCTTCAGAGATGCATCCCACACTTTGGGAAACACTGACGAGGATGTCCAATGACAAGTCATTTAGCAAATAGGGAGGTCAAGTCAAAGAAGTATTCCAAAGGGACCAGAGTCAGTAGGGATGTTGGTTAGAAGGTTACCTGGCATCCAGGTAGCCAGGGCCCTTCTGGTTTGGGGCAGTGATGATTCCATGATTTATTGAGTTGGGCTTGCTGTAGAGAACCTGGACTTGGCCTCCACCCAGTCCCATGATGGAGGCTCCTGGGGCACTCCACAGGGCTGCTCATTGACATCTGCGCATTCATTGCACACCACAATTAAGGCTTCCTGTTTTCCAAGACAAATGCGAGGGGGCCCCTTTGTGGTTTGGCTGGCAGGCATACAAATCTGGCTGTGCAGCATTCGTGGCAGCTCCTCATTTCTCAGTGTCACCGAGGATCTTGTATAGCTCTCATTGTTTCATTTTCCCAGCAACGCAGTAATGGTTTCCTACTGATTGAGTGGGAAACAGAGCCAATGTGTGTCTGCTCCAGAGGTAGCGAGGAGCCCTGTGTGCCAGTTCCCAGAGGGGGCAGGTGGCACCAGGAAAGGATCATTGGCCCTCTCACTTCTCTTGAGCAAATCCAAAGAGTGGATGAGGACCGGGTGCCTCTCTTGGATGGGGATGATGAAAACCACATATAACAAAGAGGGAGATAGTGTGACAGAGACAACCAGACATAGCTGAGCTGTGATGCCAGCCCTGCCGTATACTGTTATGTAAATTTGGGTGAATAAGCAATTTAACCTCTTTAAGCCCCGATTTCTCCATGCCTAAGATGAGGTTAATAAAAATAACAGCTCACAAGACCCTTGGGAGAAACGACTGATATAACTTAAAGTAAGTGCGCTCAAAACATCTGTTTTCTTCCTCTTTTCCCTTCCTACTGTACTGGTGCTACGAGACAAATGGGTGGGCAGGAATGGGCCATGAGTTTGCTTGTCATCAGCTCATCTGCACACTGTCATTCCCAAGGAAGATGGAGATGGGACTTAGGTGAAGGTGCTTTGTGTAGGTTTGGGGGTAACAGAGGTAAACAAAGAAATCAGCCCTTTCTCCTAAATATGCCGTGGCACGCATTCATTCATTTATATAGCAAATGTTTCTATGGAGCAGCTACCCTACGATAGGCATGGTCCTAGGCCCTGTGGACTCGTTGATGGAAAAGATAAGCACCATCCTGGGATAGACGAGACTCACCTTGACTTAGTAAGAACTCATGTGATGAGTGTCATGAACAGTGACAAACACAATGAGTCTCTACTACAGGGAGATGAAACGAAGTCTGCAGAGTCAGGAAATATTCCCAGGAGTGGGCGATTTTGTAATCCAAACCCTGAATAATGAGTTCATTCAACTCAGTGGTGAGGTGTGGTGGGAGAGGAAAAGTCTGGGTCGTTGGAGGAATAAAACTAAGTTCAGCATGTTTAGGGATCCCTCATAGGGTAGCTAGTTTCCTTTGGCTAATTAGGTCCATCTTTTAAGGCAATCATTTAATATCATAATTTCATGGAAGAAAGAACATTTTAACATCAGGAAAATAAGGAGACACCATCAGATTAATGTCAGCCTTTAAACTGAATAAATTCAGTGTTATAAAACGTCCAGTTCATTTTGCTTGCTTGCACTTGAAAATGTGTCTGTGACCACTGCAGGTTCCAAGAGAAAGAGCAAAATCATTCTCACTAAGTAGAGATTTTGACCCCAAATTGATAACGTTTTCTACCAGCAAGGTGACCCAGAAGATGGATGAATAGCAAAGACTTGCATTCATTCACTCATTCATTCATTCAACAATATCCCTTGAGATATGTGTGTATATATATATATATATGTCAGACATCATGTGAAAGAACAATCGAGACCAAAAAAGATACTATTTTACCATTTACCCCAGGAAAGTGCATGTCTCTTTCTCTGTCAGGTTGCTGGAGTTGAGGCCAGGTCAACATAATGTGAGCTGAGCTAGTCTAGACTTCATCACAACTACAATGAGATTCAACTCACTGCTGGCTTCAAATGCTTTCAGAGTAGGACCAGGGCTTCCCCTTTAACAGGGTTGGCGATCTGAGCACTGGTCAGACTCTAGAGATCCCACGACACTTTGCAGACCAGCCACCAGCTTTCAGGGTCACCAAGGAGTTCTCTTGGTTGTCAGCCCCACCCTGGCTTTCCGGCCTCAGGCAATTTCTCTCCATCGTGCTGCCCTGCTCCCAGCGTCAGGAGGCTGTTGTCTGCACCTGTGAAGGCCCTGTGCATCTTGGGGGACGTGTCTCAGCTCTCCACCCTGCCCCCCACCATTTCGCCAGCCACCACCAAACATTCATACTGTGCCTTGGGGTTTTCTCTCAGCTCTTCAGATCTTTAGCAGCCATTGCCATGCACTCCAAAAAGGACCCACACACCTCGGGCTTCCTCTAAGCTTTCCCTGCCTACCCTCGGCCTTCAACATGCAGCCTCTGCGCACTGAGTGAAGCCCCAAGGGGAAGAGTCGTCAGGTTGGTGCAGACTCACCGTTTGACTGGAGCTCCATAGATGCTCACCCATCATGCCAGACCACCAGGTCTGCTAAAAGTTGGGCTGACTTCTCCCTTCAGTCTTTAGCAGCTTTTCTTCTTCTCCTGCCTTGCCCAGGGGCAAAAGAAGTCATGGCTTTCTTCTCTCCTATAAATAGCTCAAGTCTGTCTGGATTTTGGTTGATTTAGCTTTCTTGCCATCTCTAGAGCTCTCTCTCTTCTTTCCTCTCCTCTCCTCCCACCTCTTCCTCCTCCTCCTCCACCTCCTCCTTTTTCTTCTTCTTCCTCTGTCTTTCTGTCTCTCTCTCAATAAAGCATAGCAAATACAGCTGAATTCTACATACTGCCCTCCTCAATGACATTTGTCTACTTCTCCTCCAGAGGTAGTAACGAATTTTTTCATATATGTGGTCCATATCTTATATACTTTCGTCAACCCTAATAAATAAAGTTATATGGCCAGCCCGGTGGCGCAGTGCTTGAGTTTGCACTTTCCGCTTCAGCGGCTGGGGGTTCGCTGGTTCGGACCCCGGGTGCAGACTTGGCACTGCTTGGCACCCCATGCTGTGGTAGGCATCCCACATATAAAATAGAGGAAAATGGCCATGGATCTTAGCTCAGGGCCAGTCTTCCTCAGGAAAAAGAGAAGGATTGGCAGCAGTTAGCTCAGGGCTAATCTTCCTGAAAAAAATAAAAAAATAAAAAATAATAAAGTTGTAGAGGGTTATTAATTTAGATAAATTGTATATACTATGCGTATCATTCTGAAATTAACTTTGTTTGCTCGCGATTCTGTTTTTGAGATCTATCCATGCTAATACAAGCAGATCTGGTCCTTTGATTTCATCATCTGTTCACAATTCCATTCTACGAATTCACCACTATATATTTATCTGTTACTCTCCTGGTGGACATATGGATTCTTCTTTCCTGAGCGTTGAAGATATAAACATGGAAAAAGGGAAAAAGTGAAGTTAGGTAATTTGAGCACTTGTTTTGCATCAGACATTATTCTGGGACTGTGGACATAAGGAAGGATATAATACATTTACCGTCTAGTGGGAGAGATAAGGAGGTGAGCAATAATTGAATTTGCATTTTAGGAAGATTAATCTTGCAGTGTGTAGGACATCTGAGAAGAAGGAGTAGTTGGAGACAAGGGAACAAGCCTGTAATGATCTGCAGAGGTCCAGATGAGGCACAGACGTCTAACAAAGCAATGGTTGTGAATAAGAGAGAAGTAAAATGGAATGGGACCAACATGCCTGATACAATGAGGGTGGCGGAGCTGGGAAATGAGCACACACCTGTCTTTCCCCAAAACCTCTGCTTATCCACCAAGCCAAAGCACATGCTGTCCAGAGAGGCAAAGGGTCACTTCATGGAGAGACCAGATGTTTGGGATAATATAGTGTGTGGCTCACAGCTCCCGTGCTTGAGAAGCCCAGTGGCCTTAAGAAGCCTAGTGGGAGAGAAAAACAAACTGACTTTATAATATAGAGCAAAACTATATTGTCTCCTGATGTGTCAGATCCCAGCACCAAATGGACACAAAAGGATGAGCAGCTGAGCCAGACGGTGAAAGTGAAGGGATATTTCCAAGAGATGGTGTCATTTCTGCTGAGATCAAAAGACAAGGTGGATGAAGCCAGGAAAGGGAAAAAATATAGGTTCAGTCACATTCTAGGTAGAGCAAACAATTTCCAAGGTAATATGACCAGGGCAAACAGTTATGTGATAATTACTATGTGCCGGGCACATAGTTTATTTCATTCCCATGGCAACCCTATAAGATGGGTAGTATTATTACTATCATCCCCATTTTCTGGAGGCATAAAGTAGGACAGAGAGAGGTTTAAAGCACTTACCCAAGGCCACACACCTACTAGGCAACATAGGGAGGAATTAAACCCTTACGGCGTGGCTCAGGGACCATGCTCTCAATCCCAGTTCTAAAGCAACACTCATTGTGATCACCTGCAGTTTAGCACAGATGCAGACAGCGGTCTGTGTTGCAACTCAGGATTCAGCAGGGTTTTCTGGGGGAAAGTAGGAAGTAAGAAGAGCCAGAGAGTGAGAAAATGGGGCTGGCAAGGAGGCAGTGAGGAATCTCTCAGTGAGGGAGAACATAGAACGTGTGCCAT
Organism: Equus przewalskii; assembly: GCF_037783145.1. NCBI lineage: Eukaryota > Metazoa > Chordata > Mammalia > Perissodactyla > Equidae > Equus > Equus przewalskii. The sequence continues at coordinate 35,872,406 of NC_091842.1, read as the reverse complement.
GGAATCCCTGAGAGGGAGAAGCTGGGGAGGAAGGGAATGGTAGGACAGGAAGGTAGGACCTGGAGACAACATTCGAGTGTTACCACAGGCTGGTGCACCTGGGCTGGGCTCACGTGATGCTCTTCTGGTCCCTGTTCTCAAATCCCACCTCCATGCAGTGACTCCCAATCCTCATCATTTCTCTGACATCTTTGTCTGCACATCCAGTAGTTTCCTGAACTTTCTCCATCTGGAAAATGTCCAGAAAGCCCTGTTTTAGAGCAGGCACCACATAAATGTCAACTTCTTTCCTTCCGTCTTCCTTTCCTTCCTCCCTTCCTTCTTCCCACCCTGGATCAGCATCTACTATTTACAAGACCATATGCTTTGTTACGCAGGGGTGGTGTTGGTGGTTACAAACATGGATCATCTACGAAACCTCTCCTCAAAGAGCTTTCAGTCTAGTCAGAAAAAAAAATATTTACCCTGAACCGTCATTTTTTGCCCCATCAGAGAAGTCCTGAGAAGTTGCTCTGTGATGTTAGGAGGTTGATGGCGGTGGAGGACTTTTCTTTTCCTAGAATGCTCAAATTGGAAGAAAGCTCAGAAATAATTTTGTCTTTGGTTCCTCTCTTTGTGCTTCAGAACCCTGTGATCTTCCCAGAGTTTTTGAATATATAACTAGTCTTGTCTGAAAGATTAGTAGATCAATGATAATATTAAAATATAATTACTATCATGATGATTAATGAAGTATAAGTTAATAGTAATAGCTAGGACTTACATAGCGTTTGCTATTCTCCAGCAATTTTTCTAAGTGCTTTCCGAATAGAAACTCACTTGGTCTTTGCATCCATCTTATGAAGGAGATACTATTATTATCCTACTTTGTAGATGAGGGAATTGAGACAGACAGAAGTGATGTAGCTGGTCCAAAGCCACGTGGCTACTAAGTGGCAGACAAGAGGCTTTTAACCAAACAGTATGACTCTGGGGACTGCTTTGAACCACTATGAAATGTTTCCTCTTGTTTATAAATAAACTACTGAATACATAGAATTTATACTTTCTTTATTTTCTCAATGGCTAATTTCTTTAAAAAATTATTTGAGTGCCTAAAAACCATTTTGGCCTTCAAAAAATAAAGCTTTCACACGCAAAAAGATTGGTTTCTACAGATTTGGGTCAATCTCATTTTACAGATGTGTAAACTTAGAGAGGAAGTGACTTTCCCAGGATCGCAAAGTAAGATAGTAACAGAACCTGGGTTAGGACCCGGGCAGGACAGAAAAATGTTGGTAAGTATAGACTTTGAGACAGAGACAGCTAGATTTAAATCCCAGCTCAGTCACTTATCAGTTCTGTAGACTGGAGCATGTTGCTCACTTGCCCTAGTCTCCATTTCTCCATCTGTAAAATGGGGATAACATTATATCAAGTTCACAGAGTTGTTATAAAGATCAATCGAGACAGTCCATATAAGTTGCCTAGCACGTTGTACCACCGGTTACTGGTATTGTTGCTGTTGTAATTATATTATTTGAATTCACCTAGATCTCTTTAATTATGTCCAGTGGTCTCTCCAACGTACCATGTAATACTTTAGGCAAAACAACCTGCTTGTGTGGAAGTGTACCCTTAGCCCCCGGTCTTCATTAATAGAAGCACCTACTACAGCCAGATAAAACGGGCTCAGTGACTTCTCATCACCGTATTTGAAGTGACCAGCCTCAGTGAAAGAGGACACAGTGTTCTTGCTCTGTCAACAATCAAGGATGCGTGTTTTCAATTGTAGAGTCCTTCAGAAGGTTCCAGCTTTCCTGCTGATTTATCATGTTTTGTTCTTTATTCATTTATTTATGAGAGTTGGCAGAAGTCATCTAAAATAAAATGCCAACGTGCAGGTTCTAGGATGAGAATTTAGATGTCAGCTAGAGACCTTCTTCATTGTCACACGCCCAGGTGCAAAAAAGGGCAGGGGGGAGGGGAAGCAGTGGCAGAGAAAGAATACAAATAACAGAGAATGCTAATTCTGTCTGTGTCGTGGCTGAGAGAGGATTGATCACAGAGTTTCATTTCCTCGTATGAAGAAAACTTAGTTTGGGATCCTAATGGCATCCTCCTGGTCCAGAGAGGCCCATCCTTCTTCAAACAATGGCGAAAGCATATCTGAGCTCCCATTGGAGCCTCAGAAGCTGCAGTGTGGAATTGCACTGGTCTGTTCATCTTCAAGCAAAAGTAGTTCAATATTCTCCATGGGTTTCTGATTTTTTTAAACAATTTCCTACCCGCTCCAATATTTGTCACATTTTCTCCTCGGCTTCTTTCTGTCATTTTTGCTGCTTTCTTTCCTTCTTTGGCTTATGAAGACATCCATCCTGCTCGAGAAGAGCATCAATAAAAATCATCTTGTTTGATGCTATGATTAGCCAAGAACAATGCTCTGCCTCGCCCGAGTTTTTGCCAAGTTGACATCACATGTTTTTCACCTTCTTTTATCACTAGCATTTCAGATGCCGGGAAGTGATTTTCAAATAAGAAATGATTAAATCTTCCTATAATGAGAGAATTCTGGGAGAAACGTTCAGCAGGGAGTACAGACTCTTTTTCAACAGATACCCCTGTCCCAGTGAGTGGGTCAAATCTACGGAACTTCATAAGCCACTTGGGTAGGACGTCAGGATTTTAATGAGCCATTTGTGGAAATGGAATAACTTGGGTGTAGGTCAGTAATGAGCATCTAGTCTGTTGTCTTGTCCAGAATCGCTTCTCTTTCTTCTGGTTACAGGGTATCTTTTTTTCCTTTGCGAAATTCCCTACCCTGACCCATCTGTCTTCTTAATCAATGACGTGGCCATGTGACTGCATACTATCCTCCTGGACACAACCATTGATCCTGGAGTGTGGATGTGACCCAAGAAGGACCAATCAGGGATTGATAAGACCACTAGAAAAGAAAGGGTTTCTTTTCTTCTAAGGCTACAAATTCTATGTAAGTCTGGCACTTTGTACTCAACGTGGAGAGAGTGTGGCTGAGAAATAAACCAACAAAGAGAAATCCAAATCTAAGAGATGGCAGAGAGATTCAGTGAGAGAGACAGAGAGACAGAGGTGACATCATTTGAGCCTCAGGTGAAATAAGTTACACCTGAATCCATTTCCATGCAAGGAATTCTCAATTTCCTGGATCTACACAATAACCTCATGCCCACTCCGCTCTCCCATTTGTTGTCATTGCTTCGTGTCGTCTTAGCTGGCTTCCTGTCACCTGCAACTAAAAATGTGCTCTGATTTAATGTCATTCCTTTGAAAAAAATGTTACCCCCAGCAGAATTCGCCAAACGTTCGTGTTAGTGTATAACCAAGTGGCTTCCCCAAATCTCACGGCAAGGCCAGAGATAGGTTGAAGTTGCTTCTCTGCTTGAATATCAATGACTGACAGCTAAGGCTGGGAAGTATAGAGGGAAGGCCACAGGCCTCAGCACCAAGAAAGAAGAGCTCTGACTCGTTCTGTTCCTGACTTGCGATGTGTTCTTGTGGCTGCTGCTGTTGCACCGCTAGGGGCGTCCACTTCGCTCCGGATCATCCTTTACTTGTAAATAGGTTGTAATGGTGGGGACCGTAATCAGGCAGTATTATTTCCAAATTTGGCTCTTCCGTGTAAGTGTTGAGTGACATTGAACCAAAAAAGCCCACGTTTCAGATTCTTCATCTACAGAAATAAAGATAAAAACAGCAACTATCTCACGGAGAAGGAAAGAATTCATGGGAAACAGCTAGCATGATGTCTAGCGTATACTGAATCTCAGTCTGTGTAAGCTAATATTATTACTCTCCTGGGACTTGGAAGCTCAGTACATAATCGGGACTTAGCAGATATTACCTGTGTGAGCCCAGCCAGTGTGTGTCTGTGTGTGTGTGTGTGTGTGTGAAAGTGAAAGAGACAAAAATACAGAGATAGAGAGTTGGTAGTCATGTCTAGTGTATTCACGCTGCACAGACTGAGTATCGAACCCCATCTCTGACACCATCATGAAGTAATCTTTTGGTTGATCAGATATTTCTTTCTTTTTCTTTTCCTCTCTCTTTATTTTCTCTCCTTTTATTCAATAATTTATTGCACACATACAATGCGCCAAGCATCTGACTAAGAATGAGGCATAAAATAGCAAAATCATACATTTCTCTTTCCCTCTTGGACCTTAATATTTCATGTGGTCTCATGATGACTTGCCCTGGAACCACCACACACATTGGTTTGTCACAGGGAATTTTCTCTAGCGCTTCTCTGTGTTCTCAATGCTCTCCCCTCCCCTTCCAGCATTTTCTAGAAAAAAATAGGAGGTAGCAAACCTTGTATGAGCTAGTGGAATGTGAACACTGATGCATGAATTTTCTAAGCTTTGGCCCCTAGAATTGTAGAAGCAATCGGTAGCTGCCTCTGGGAGCAGAGCCATGCTTTGTTTACCTGGGAAAATTTAAATAGATACAACCAGAAAGGCGTCTCTTCATTTGCCCCTGATCTCACGCTACAAGCCAGATCGGTTGTGCCTGGATCTCTCTGTGACAAGGGTGAATTATAGACCACAGCCTGCATTTGTTCCTCATTCCTCTCCCCTTTATGCCTTACTGCACTCCCAGGTGCCCATGATGGAGACGTGATTGCAGTTGCACAGAAGGAAATATTTTAAGACCTGCCAAAACCCTTGGCTCAGAACTCACTTTTCCAAGCAACCTGTCGGAACAGGGTGACTGCGGTGAATTATTGAGACCTCAGAGGGTTCACCAAGAGGAGCATGTCACGGGGAGGGTGCAGCTGGAGGCTGCAGCTGGAATTTTATTCCCATCCCACGTCAGACCCAGCTGGGCTGCAGATTTAGTCTCTCCTCCGGGAGCTGTCCCCTGGGCCTACAAAGGAAGAGTAGGGTGGCATTGGGCGGGGGGCAACTGAGGATTTGGGGCACCACGCTTATCTTTGACAGTGAGAATCAAGACATGAGCGGATTACTGTCCAGGTACATCTGGCTTCATGTCTCAGGAGGAGCGTTTTATAACGAAAACGTGTAAGGTCCAGTTTTGAATAACACTTACAGATACACCTCCTGCTCACATGAAAACAACCACAATGACTACACCTTGTTCCAAGCGCTTTCCAAGTATGCATGCAGTTAACCCTCGCAACAATCCTATGAGGTAGTTGCTATGTTTATCACCAGACACAGCTGGGGAAACTGAGGCACAGACGTAGAAATGTACATGAAGTCACATATCTAGAAAGAGCAGAGCCAGGATTCAAACCAAATTGGGAAGTTTCAGGTCTGTGCTCTCTATAGTACATTTCAGTGTCCCTTGCTGCTGCTGATGAAAGTGATGATGACGATAACTTTCCACGATCAGTGCTCCGTCTCCCTTATTTCATTTACCCTACTTCAGCAACACAAGCTCATGGTTTCGTTCCCATTTTGCAGTTGTGCACAATGAGAATAAGAGAAGCTATGTGATGTGTACAAGGTTACAGTTAAAAAAAGAAAAAAATCAGAACTAGGACACAAACCCAACTCTGTTCGAGTCCGAAGTCCTCGCTTTCTAAAATACAGTGTACTGACTTCAGTGAGATTATGGCATAGAAAGGTCTGAGACCTTCGTAAATCCTCCAGTTCCCAAATGCCCACAGAGCAGCATCCAAGATTCCTCATGGATGCAGTAAAGCATGGCTGAAGAAAAGCAAATTACTCCCGCAGAAAAAGCATGAGTCTGTAAATAAGAAACTGAATTCCCACGTGAAGTTCGTTTCTGTCTCAGAATCACCACTTCCTTAAACCCTTGTCATTTCTTGTCCTTTCCATCCCTGGCATGAGCAGTGGGCTTTCCTGTGGGGGCCATTTCTTGCACAAAGTCATAAGTTGTGATCCCTTCCTGAGAGCTCCGAGTATGTGATAACAGGGTGTGAACAAAACTGATATGTGTATGGAGGATGCTTAGATGCTCTCACGAAACCTGGCACTCGCCCTTGAAATCTGTGTTCAGTAAAGGAAAGACTATGACACAGCATGTGTCTTCGAGGTTCCCTATAAATAGAGAAATGACAAATTTTGAATCTGTGAATAATGATAAGGATAACATTAGCTCTTATTTAGTGAAAACCTAGAGTCAGGTCCACCTAATGTCTACCTATCAAAGACTGGTTGAATAAACTACAGAACATCCATCCAGTGGAGTAGGATGCAGCAGTGAAAAGGAATGCATATCTTCATGGATTGCTATGCAGTGATCCCCAGGATATATTTCAAAATTAAAAATCTAACATAGAGAAAAATGTTTATAGCATGCTGTTACCTGTAAGAGAAGCGGGGTATGACTATGTAGGAGCTTATATTAAAAACAATGAAAGGGCTTATAAAATCTGAAATAGAGAAAGAGAAAAGGAGGAAGAAAAAAATCTGGAGGAACGGGATAAAACCTTGACTTCTTTGATGATAGATTCTGTAGATTTGACTCTCAAACCATGTAAATATTTTGCATGACTACAAAACAAATTTATGTTTTTAACAGCAATTCCTAAAACATAACAAATGAGCCTAATTGTGTATCAAATTGATGGCATACACTCAGAGAGGGAAACTATATTATGACTTTAAAATAAGTCATTTCACTCTACATCTCTAATGAGACATACTCTATCATCTAAAAGAACTGGGGGAAAACTGTTTAAAAAACTTGAGTTGCTATTGTTACTCTGGTTCTGTTGTATGTGTGGTAGGAGATAAAAACAAATGAGTGGGGCCAGCCCGGTGGTGTAGCCGTCGTGTTCACACGCTCTGCTTCAGCGGCCCCAGGATCATGGGTTCGGATCCCAGTCATGGACCTTCACACCACCCATCAGCCATGCTGTGGCAGCATCCCACATAAAATAGAGGAAGATCGGCACATACGTTAGCTCAGCAACAGTCTTCCTCAACAACAACAACAACAACAAAACAAACAAACAAAAAACAACAAATGAGTAACCGTGTTGGTGTCATTGGGAACCAGGATTTTTAGCACAGACAAAAAAAATAAAGAATATTAAGTTTAGTCCTGGATTTAAGTTGTAGGTATATATCTTTTTTCCCTCAGGAGAATCACAATCTAAATGTCTGATAAGCTTGTTATCACACATGTCCCAGGACTTCTGATCCTGGGCAGAGAGCTTGTTCTGATAATGAATCACACTTTAGGTATAATCTAAAAGCGTTAAGTGAAAATATGTCTCCTGAAAAAGAAATGACTAGTTTTGTGGGTCACACCCCTATTAGCAATGCTGTGACTGCATACATCACATGGGAGAGGTCAGAAAGTATTTCCAAACTTTTTCTTTCTTTTTTGCAAGCGTGTCAACTCAGTGTCAGTACTGGCTTCTTTGGCCCACCTATTCGATGACAAATTCTCATCCATTGAACTCTCAGTCTGCTAGTTAAAACCATTCTTAAATTCATAAGTGTAAAGCACAGTTGAATTGAAGAAGTAATGATGTGTCCAAAGGCGAAAAGCCATGGAAGAGCTTCATCAATTAATCCTGAATGATTAAGTCATATCTTAGTGACTCTTCAGAATCGACTGAACCTTACATATCAGGGTAAAGAATACTGTAGTGCTTTGGCATCACGTAGACCTGACCTAACCCCCAACATTTAAGAGCAGTATGATTTTAAGCAAGTTGCGCAATAATCCAGAGCATCCATTTCTATGGTGGTAAAATGGAGGTAATTGTACCTTTCTCTTAAAATTGTTGTGAAGAGTAAATGAAATGAAGAGGTAAAATCTAGAGTCTGACAGATACAGTAGGCTGTGAACACATCATAACTAGGCTGTACCTCAGAGTCAAGGGTCAGCCAGTGAAATATTGGTGCCCTGGAGTTTCACGACTCAGCTAGCTCCTTCTTTAATACCTTCCCCAGTAGAACAGGTTTGCTAGACAAATCACAGGTTCTTGAGGAGAAAGAAAGTAAACGTTGAAAAATAACTTCATTTTCAGTTGTGATTGTCTTTGGTGGTATTTGCCAAATATTTCCCATTTTTGCCTTCCTTTGAACACCTGACGGAATTTCACGTCTTGAGCACTGTGCCATTGATTAGAACCAAGTGATTAGTTCTGTCCATTGAATTGTCAGCAAAAGTGATGTTCCTGAGCGTCCCATTGATGCTGGAGATTTTAATTGCCCAGGGCAAGACTCTCCAGAACTCTCTCACAGCCCAGCAACCACCAGAAATGCTCCAGATGGCAAATGTTCCATCAGCCTAAATTCTCCCTTAACTAGAATGCATCCTGATAAGAATCCTGATAGAATCCTGAATAGATAGAACAAGAAATAAAACTTTTTTCTTTTCTTAAGTTTCTGTGATTTGGGGAATGCTTGTTAATACAACACCATCCAGCCCATTCTGACTAATATATAAAATCAGTCAGGTTTTAGCCAATTGGTTTTCTATAATTCACTTAAATTAAGCTCCCTTTGCCTTAGGGGGACTTTTTTTTTTTTTAAAGATTGGCACCTGGGCTAACAACTGCTGCCAATCTTCTTTTTTTTTTTTTCCTGCTTTATGTCCCCAAACCACCCCCCGTACATAGTTGTATATCTTAGTTGCAGGTCCTTCTAGCTGTGGGATGTGGGTCGCTGCCTCAACATGGCCTGACGAGCGGTGCCATGTTTGCACCCAGGATCCGAACCCTGGGCCACCGCAGCGGAGCGCGCGAACTTAACCACTTGGCCACGGAGCCAGCCCTTAGGGGGACTTTTTTATACTTACCCTCGAAATAAATTCAGATCCAATAATCAACATTTTATAGATAAATTTGATCATCTTATTCTGGATTGTCTTACACCGCAGCATAGATTAGTAGAATTGGAGACAAGAACCTAGCTCAAGGGGATTTCCTCATTGCCTACCACTCTCCTCCTTAAACATTTTAGTCATTCTGGTCTTCTTCCTGCAACTCTGACAAACAAGCTCATCCTCTAAGTCTTTGCACTTGCTGGTACCTCTACCTGAAGTATGTTGTCGTCAAATATTGAAATAGAAATATCCTTCCCATTTTTCACCCTCTGTATATGTTTCACCTCCTCACACAGGTCCTCCCTGAGCACCCCAGACACTGTCAATCATTTCACCCTGTTTTATGCCCTTCACCAGCACTTAGTACTAACTGCATTGGTCTTATTTGTGCATACGTTTGCTTGCTAATTGTCTCTCTTCCCTTCTGAACAAGACAGCTCTTTTGTCGGTCTCATTTACTGCTGGAAAATGACAGTGCCTAGAACAGGGATGCCAGACAGAAGGTGCTCACTAAAGATTTATTTAGTAAATGCAGATGAGAACATGAGATACATTTTCTTTCCTATAATTGCTGAAGGGTGTGTCCCCATGCCTCCATCTTGGACTGAGGACTTTGGGGATGTTCTACTGAAAACATCAATTGATGTGTGAAATTGTTGTTTTACTTAAACCCTCAACTTCCTGCCTCTGCTCATCATCTGAGACAGCAGGAGTGGCTATATTTTCTGACAAAGATCTCCTTTCCCTCCTTTCTCTCCTGATGGTTCTGAAATTTCCTCTTCATCAGGAAACATACGCTCTCCTCTCTGCTGCTTTCACCTTGACTTCGTTGGTCACAAAAACTCTCACAGGGGTTCTGTTGTTTGCGTAATTTCAACTTTGTGAATTTTGAAACATTGCTTCAGTTAATCCTCTAACATATGCTCCTCTCAATAACTTTTACTTGGTACCTAGAATATCGGGCTTCCTCTCATTCTCTTTTGAATGGCAGCTTGCCAGGGCTTGCTAATTGCCCCCAGCCATGTCTCTATGGAGGGAAGTAGACAGAAATGTTTCATGCCGAAATCTTATTTTTTAAAAAGTGAAGCACACTTATGCAATGGAAAACTTAACATTCAATGAAGATATTTAATGGTTCCTGCTTTTAGTCCCATTGCTTAATTAAATGGCAACAAGGTAATTCCGTTTGGATGATTTGAACCCTTGGGAATGGATGGAGCCAATCACCTGGGGATATCGGTGGCATGGAAAAGCATGCAAGGTAGCGGACCAGTCTGTCAGGCATCTGCCTTCTGGCGAAGCTTTTGCAATCTTCAGTGAACTTTTCCCTATTTCCTCTCTTTTTTTAGAGAAGTCAAGGAAAAACATTGGGACTCGATCTAGACAACTCTATCCTGAAAAGGCAATAATTTCATTAGGCAGAAAAGATTCCATACCATGAATAGAGTGTGCAGAGGAAAGAGTGGCTCACATTTGCAATAATGCTACACATTTGTTGAGCAGTCTCTAACTCGATTTTGAGTTTTGTATACTCATATTCTTACTAAAAAATTATTTGAAGTCTCGGTTTATCAAGGCACCATCACTTTTCAAAATCAATTCTACTCGCTTCTCAGAGGTCAATTTTATAAATGATTGTGTGTGTGTGTTATATGCAAAAGGAGGAGACTAAATTACAGAGTAATTTCTGAAGTAAATAAAATACAATAATAATGAAGATGATTATGGTGATGATGATGATGGTGTTTCTTGAGGGTTTGTCTCAGTGACAGATGCTGTGTTAAATGCTTTATCTATACAGTCATACCTTGCATAATGACAGGGATATGTTCTGAGAAATGTGACATTAGATGATTTCGTCATTGTGCGAACATCACAGAGTGTACTTACAAAAACTTAGATGGTATAGCCTGCTACACACCCAGGCTCTAAGGTACTAATCTTATGGGACCATCGTCAGGATATGCAGTCCGTCATTGACCAAACGTCACTATGCGGTGTGTGGCGTTTTATTATTTAATTCTCACAAAAACTCTATGCAGAAAGTACCATTTTAGAAATGAAGAAACTGAGGCACCAAGAGATTAAGTAGCTTTTCCAAGGCCACACTGGTAATGAGGAACTAAGGATGGACCTGGTTAGTTTTGCTAGCAGTAAAGCTCTTAACCAGGATTTTACACTGAGTAGAGCTCATAAGGTATGTAAAATCGTTGCATCCTGGTTTTATTTCCTTTAACTCTGTAACCAAGAAGTTTCCTTTAATGTTAATATAAACATTATTTTTAAACTGTGAACCTTGCAATTGAATGGATATGTCACAGTTTCCTGAATCGTCCTCTGATGTTGAATGTCATATTATTGAATCGGATTCCAGGGAAACCTGGACCCTCAGAAATCACATTTGCATTTTTTTTCCAGGAGCGAGATCATAGCTTTTATAAAATTCTCCAAAGAGTCCATGACCCAGAAAAAGATCATAATAGGTAATGTCTGTGTTTCTTTATTTACTCTTTGAGGTTAATTTTTATTTACATGTTCAAAAACTATTTCCTGACAGTGATCAAAGCAGAGGGGCAGAGGGATGAATCAGACATGGTCTTCTGCCTCTAAGGGCCCCAAAAGTATGTTCACACGTAGTTATGACGGCGCCTTCCCATTCTGAGATTTTATGAGCTTCCAGGCTCCTCTGGCTACACCAGCCTGTGGTTATCTGTCCTTTTCTAACTCACCCAGAGCCATGGCCACACGGTGCAGCACATCACTATTTTTAAATTAGTCCCTGTATATTAATTGGTATCTCCCCATTTCTATCGAGCATTCCTAAAGGTAAGGATGGTACTTTCCACATTTCTGGCATCTCTACCCAGCATTTCATCCAGGGGTGGACCCAGATCCATCACTCAGTGCATGTTCTTTGAGCATACTTCAATCAGCCTGGTGCAGAGGAGCAAATGTGGAAGATAGGGATTTGAACACCTGCAACGCTGCTTATCAGCTGTGTCATCTTAAGTAAGTCACTTTACCTGTCGAGTCTTCATTTTTTCTCACCTGGAATAAAAAGAAAGCTAATCTCCATCTCTGAGGATTGTTTGATAATTAGAGATCACGTGTGTTAAGTGCCTATCACATAGGAGACATTTGGTACATGTGCCTTTTCTTTCTGAGTGGTCTCACCACCCATTGGTTGGACACGTCAAGAGGCATGAGGAAGTGTTTCTCTGCCTGCAACCCTCGAATGGCCCATTCCCTGCGCTGGGCTGGAGTCAGAGAGTGGCTTTTCCCCAAATCTTCCTGTCTCTACCATCTGCGCAGCCAACTGTTCTCTAACTATGAGCTTCCCGCTTGCAATCCTGCTAAGCAGGTGTGGCTGGCGCCTGCCTCCTCTCTGCTTTGCATGCGGAATCTGATTGTGTTTGACAGGCTGCTCACAATGGAGAAAAAAACCTCCAACTGGATTAAATGCTCTTTGTTTAGACTCTATTAGCCAAAGATGCCGCTGCATAATTAATTGGAGAATAAACCGTAATCTCACGTTGAGGCGGAGAGACTCAACTCCCTGAAATGCAGCCTTGCTGGCGTGCAGGATGATTGGGGGTGGGGATGTAGTTCTAATTTACTGGTGATCTTTGAGAAAGAAATGGGCACGGACAAGAAAAGAAGGGGACCATAAAGATGTCCTTTCCACACAGACCTTCATCTTGGTCTTATCAGACTGGACACTTATAAGCCTCAGTTCACCCTGGCAGGTTGCTTAATCTAAGATCCAGTTTCCTCACTTGGGGTAAGTATAGGATTGTGATGAGGATTAAATAAAAGAAAACAGTTAAAGGGTTTAGCACAGTGGCTTGCAAGGGGATGAGTACTCAATACATGTAGGCTAATATAAATTAACAATAATAATAATAATAATTACTATTATTTTATTACCATTCTAATTATTATTCTTCTTAAAGTTATTATTTTATTACCATTGTAATTATTATTACCAATAAAATTATTTAGAGCTTACAGAGAAGTCTTGAGATGGCCAACCCTTACTAAGTTGGGCTTCTGAGATAGCCCACTGATACTTTAAAATAATAGAATGCCAGAAACTTCTAGGAAATTCCAGTCTTATCCTTCTATTTCACCTCAGTTATCCCAGAGAGAAGTGCCTTGTCCAGAGAGAAACAGAAGTTCAGGGGCAGTAGAGAAAGGTTTAAGTGGGCTTGTCTGTGCTTTATTCATGATAATACAGAACAATTGTCCGAAAACAACACGAATACCCCTTCTTTTTAAGATAATTCTGTTAAAAATACAGGTACAAGCAAAGGCTCTTTTTTTATCCCCCCATTTTCCCCAGTTTATTAATTCGAACCGCTGGAAAGAAGTCCAGTCTGCCAAATGTGGCTGAGATGGGTAGTCCCAAGCCCCTCCCTCTTTCACAATATCTCCCCCAGCTCGTTTCCCTGGTGCTGAAATTCCCTCTTCTGACAGCCATGCCTCTCCCTTGTCCCACAGTAGATACGCAGCAGCCATGTGTTGAACAAACGAATAAATCCCAGATTCTCCCTGGGCTGACGCCATCCATTGTGTCCAGCAACAGTCTCCCTTGGGTCCACGTTTATATTAGCATAGTTATATCTGCTTTCTCTTGACTAGTGTTTCCATGCACATCCTTTCCGTGCCTTTATTTTCAACATGGATTTATTCTCATGTCTAAGGAGTATTTTTGTAAGAATACATCTATGCATCTGTATCTATCTATCTATATTCAATTTGGACAATCCTTGTCTTTTAATTGGATTAATTCATCATTTCCATCTAATATGATTTATGGTATATTTAGGTGAAACTCCACCACTTTACTATTTTCTCTATTTGTCCCATTTATTCTATATCCCTTTTATCTCCTTTACTTGACTTCTATTGGGGTGTTTTTGTTATGCCATGTCTCCTTCTACTGATATACTAATTATTCATACTTTTACTATGTTTTAATACTTATTCTAGAGAGTAGAGCATGTATCCTTGACCATACTCAAATATGAATTACTGCTTTCAAATATGAATTCACTCCTTTCCTGATATTAGAACCTTAATATATTTTAGCCTTATTTACTCCTTCTTGCCTTTTGTTATATTGTTGCCATATGTTTTAATTCTGCATGTATTTTAAATCACATAAGACAATATTATCTTTCTATACAGTCAATAGATATACATTTTGTACATAATCTATTCAAATATGTTCAGATTTTTCCATTGTACTTTATTCCTTCCTGCATTCCCATGCTTCCATCTAGAATAATTTTTCCTGAGCCCAAAGAATTCTAATTTTTAAGTGTTTCTTTTAGTGTAGGTCTGCAATAAATTATCTCAGGTTTTGTTTTCTGGAAATGTCCTTATTTTGCCTTCACCTTTGAAATATATTTTTGCTGTATAGGATTCTAGGATGGCAGTTACTTTCGTTCAGTGTTTGGATTCCGGTTTCCATCTTTTCCTGAGAATCGGCTGTTGTGCTTATTGTTATTTCTAGGAATATATTGTTTTCTTTTCTCTGCTTTTAAGATTTTCTATCTTTGGTTTTCAATAGTTTTACTATAATGTGACCCTGTGTGATTTGTTTTGCATGCTTCTTACCTGAGTTTGTAATGCCTCTTGAATCTGTGGGCTAATGTCTTTCATCGGTTTTAGGGAATTCTCAGCCATCGTATCTTCCAGGATTGCTTTTGTTCCTTTCTGTCTGTCATCCAATTCTGATATCCCATTTACGTGTATCTTAGATCAAAACTCTGTGTCATGTATGCCACTTTCCTATTTACTCATTATTTTTCTCTCTAAGCTTCTGCGCGGATGCTTTCTACTGATTTATCTTCTAGTTCAGTAATACTCTCTACCTATATGACCGCTTTGTGAGTTAAACATTATTGCAATGTTAATTTTATTTTTTTCCAGCCTAGGGTTTTCCTTAAATTGGTTTCTCTATATTTCAGTTATCTTTCTAACTTTTCTATATTTTTTGAACATACCCATTCTAGTTGTTTTTCAGTTGATGTTTGACATACTGTCCAATAGATGGATCACTCCTGGTTTCATCTCTATTGTTTATCTTTTCTATTGGCCTCACATGTAGGTATGCATGGCAATTTTTGGATGAAAGCCATACAACAGATACTTGAGAAAATTGTGGAGACTCTGGATGCTGTTGTCTTTCTCCTGGAAAAATGTATTTAGCTTCTGGATGGAAGTCCAAGTAGGAGAAGAGATCATCAAAATGCAATAAAGAATGAATATGATTCAAAGTATGTTTTAGCCTTATAAGAACATTTCTATTTCATTTCAGTTCCCCTCCTGGGGTGTAATCCTTCAGTTGCCCCAGTGAAATGCCTGCCATGGTTACTAGAGCTTCTCTATTCTGATGAAACCTGAACCCCAATCCTTACCTCCTCTGAACTTTTGGTTAGCTCCTTGGCCTCCCAGCAGTGACTTTCTGCCTGGTATTTCTGCCTCTCATCCTGTCCTCCACTTACAAATCAACAAATAATTCAAGGGCAAAACCAGCTTAGATTAGCAGGCTCCATTTCTATACTTATCTTCTTTCTGGGATCTTGCCCACTAGGTTCTTGTCTGTCTGGGTCATTCTGAATTTCATATTTGCTTCTCTGTTTGGCCTCCACAACCCTATGAGACTGATGAAAGTTCCAGTCAATTCCTCTGACTCTTAGCAGATGCTTTCTGCTCAGATTCTAAGGTTTGCTGGGCTCACCTCAGTAGGTCCCCCTTCTCTCCAGGACCTTGCCCCCTACTGGAACTGGAAACGGGCATTTGAGTCTACATTTCAAGCTGTGGAATTTGTCAGAATCTTGAATTTCTAGCAAGGACATAACTGTCTGGGTCTCCAAGCTGAGTCCCAGAAACCTGAAGGTAATATCCTTCTAAGTCTTGGGATTTCATATGAGAACCCCTGGGATGAAGCCCCATTTTGTCACAGTGATGGAAACATAGACGAAGCCTCTGATTTTCAAGAATGCCGTCTGGTCCCCTGGCAACTTTGCACCACACTTTTCCTCTTTGCAGAGAACGCCTCGTTCCATATGTTCCCCAGACGCAAAGCTCTGTCCAGGGCCTCTTTCCAAGAGCAAACGCGATTTCCCACATGGATAGTTTGGAAGTTTTGTTCCTTCAGGCTTTACTATGAGTCATTCAAGGTCAGCTCTCCTTGCTGTTCTGAGGTCTGTGTCTTTGGAACGCACAGTGCTGGTTTCTGGGAGTCAAGAGTGGTTCCGTCTTGGGGCCTCAGTTTCCTCTTCTTTCAGATGCCAGCACTGTATTAGTCCCTTTCGTCTCTAAGATAATGTATTTGAACCTTCCATTCCCTCATTTCCAGGGTCAGCTTGGCTGACTTCTCTTGCCTACATTCTGACCCAATCCTCTGCCTCTGACACATCATCTCTCACCCCAGGTAACTGCAAATTGACTTCTTCACTGAGTCTCTCCCACCTCAAACCCACCGTTCCAACTCAAACCGGCCTCTACATAATACTTCTAAAACACACACTTAGCCGTGCAGTATCCCTATTTAAAAGGTTTCAACATAATATGCAGCATTCTCGTGCTTCATTTGTGGATGTATAGACGCACGGCAGCCCCTCTGAAGAACAATTTGTAAATATATACCATTAAAAAACTCACATACTCTTTACCCTGAAATTCCAATTCTACTTATTTACCTTCAGATAGCTTAGTCCAGTATATCCGTTGCAACACTGTTGACAATAAAGATTGGAAAAAACCTAAGTGACCATTAACTGATGCTGTTTCTGTAAATTATGCTGACTCCAGCAGGAATGCCATGTGGCTTTTAAAAAAGCATAAGGTGGACACTTAAGTGCTTTTATGGATCAATTTGCCAAGATATCTTTTTAAGTAAAAAAATTAAAAAGGAAGTTATAAGACAGTGTAAATAGGCTGATCCTTTATATGTTAAAAAAAGAAGTGGACAGAAACTAGATTATGCATTTCTTCATTTGGATATTATCTGTATTTCCACACCAAAATGTGATCTCCATGAGAGCAAAGACTTTGTCTTTCTCCCTAATCTGTCCTAAGTATCCAGAATCCAGACATAATAAGAGTCAGTAAGTATTTGTTGTTTAATGTATCAGAGAAAAGAGCCTGGGGGATTAGGGGTCTAGGGTGGGAGAGAGACTGGCTTGTCACTGTTTACTCTGCATATCCCAGAGTGGAGACGCTCCTATTGGCTGCATTTCCCATCTTCCCACCATGCACTCTGACCACCGGCCACCCCACTCTGTCCTGAACACACAGGGCGTGTCCACGGTGGGACACATCTGCTCACTGTTTCCTCTGCCTTGGGCAACCTTCCCAGCTCTCCCACTAAACTCCTGCTCATCCAGCCTGCATCTCTGACTCCATCCCCTTAGTTGTAAACAGACTTGTTCCTCCCTCTGGATTTCTTAGTGCTTTTCCTTAGCACCGCTCAGTTATCTAGACCTTAACCATGACTCTCTCCCTAAAGGCTGTAATGTTCTACTCATTGCAAACAGTAGGTGCCAATCAATGTTTAAGAATGAACGAGTTTCACAAAAGCTCAAAAATGGACCCCATATTATATGATTTCGTTTACGTGAAATGTGCAGAATAGGGAAATCTATAGATACTGAAGATAGATTGATGGGTTTCTGGGGCTGAAGAGGATGAGGGGTGGGCAGGAGTAGGGTGGAGGGTGATGGCTAAGGGAAAGAAGTTTCTTTTTGGGAAATGCAAACGTTAACAAAATTAAGGTGTTGGATGCATAGCTCTGTAAATATTCTAAGAGCCACTGAATCGTACATTTTGAACAGGTGAATTGTTTGGTGCTTGAATTATATCTCAATAAAGCTGTTTAAATAGTGGAAAATGAGAAGAATGACCAAGTGAAGGAGTGAATCACGGACCAGGTTAATACAGGTTAATGGGGCATCTCAGAAGGTAAAATGTCCCTCCCACCTGACTCCCCACACCTGCCAGGAGGATCCCTCCTAAATTACTGAGTTGTTTCTACAATCAATATCATCGAGTCTATTATCTGCCTCCACCCTGCCGGGTGCGAGGATATAGGAATGAATTAAATGGAACTATCCTCTACCATCACAGAGCTGGTTTGTTTAGAGTGATAGCCTGACATTTAACGAAGTATTACACTGAGGTTTATTATTATTCTTATCATTGCAGTTCAGTTCAAAGCTACCAAGGAAAGACATCTGAAGCACTAGGAGAGAATGCAAGAATATTGGTTTTCTGGTCTGGACCAGGCCCCCGTGGTCAGGTATCTTCACACCTAATACCATCCCTGTGTCGGGGCATTTTCTGGTAACATTGCCTGCCCTCACTGCCTCACAAACTGGCTGAGCTTTTAGTAAAAGAATGCAAAGCCAGGCAGTGTGTGCTTGGAATGGCTTGCCCTGTCGCTGCTGGGATGCCTGGCTGCTGGGATGCTGGGGCGCTAAGGAACACCCAGGAACGTGGCCCTGACACCTTTCTCTGATACAAACCTCCACGTCTGCCTTCCAATGCCTGGCAACGTGGATAGATAGCTTTAATTACACCAGTCCTTTAAGACACTTCCAGGCCTCCGCTGATGCATTTCATTTCCTTCTGCTATGGGCCCCGGGTGCCGGGTGATATAACTCAACAGAAGATTTCCCCAGGAAGGGATTTCGAAAACTAAACCTCCGACTTCGCTGACACTGCAGGTATTGACTGAGCTGGGCCCGCTTCACTTGCTTTCTTAGAGCGGGTGATTCACAGCTCCAGGAGCTCATGAAAATCTGATCAGGCCAGTCTTGGGCTGAAACTCCTGTATCCCCATTGTCTCCAGGATACATTCCAAATCCCCACTGTGGCTCACACAGCCCTTTGAATGCAGCCCTGTTTGCACGACCCTGCCCCCAGCCACAGCCCTCACTGAGCTGCCCATCATCCTCATCTTCCCCCGCGAGCATTAACACATCCTTACCAGGTACTACACGTTGTGCCTATCCCTGGGCATCAACTATCTCATCTCATCCCCCAACAGCCCTCCAAGGTTGGGAATGTTCTTATCTCCTTCTACACACGAGAAAACAAGGCTGAAATAACTTCCCCAAGTCTTATAACTAATAAGTGGAAACAGCGGATTTCAACCCAGGCAGTCCGGCTGTGATTTTAATCACTTCGCCATTTCGCATGAACAATACCAAATTACTTGCAATTCCCCCAACGTGCAATCTTCGCATACCTCTGGGCAGGAATGGATCTGTTTTTCTGAGGGCTGGAAGCTTATACAGTTTCAGAGGTCCTCTTTAAGAAAGAAAAAAAAGTACTAATAAAAATTTAGGTATTAATGGGAAGATATTTCGAATAATAAAAAAGATGACAAATTATACATTTTAAAATGCTGAAAAACACCACAAACTTAAACAAATCCAGAAAAATCACATATTTCTATAATTTTCTGTCTGACATGTAGCAGCATACTCTGATTTTCCTACATTTTTTTTTTGTTTGTACTTATCGATGGCTTCTTCAAATGCCCGAGAGCTTGTGATGTCATTCTCCAAGGAGAATAGGAAGATAGTTCAGCCTTTCTTCAAGGGCAGAGGCTGGTAAACT
This sequence comes from Equus przewalskii, assembly GCF_037783145.1. Classification (NCBI taxonomy): domain Eukaryota; kingdom Metazoa; phylum Chordata; class Mammalia; order Perissodactyla; family Equidae; genus Equus; species Equus przewalskii. The sequence continues at coordinate 35,852,978 of NC_091842.1, read as the reverse complement.
GAGGCCCAAGACCAGTTGCTGTTATTATAAATAAAGTTTTATCGGAACATGGTCACGCCTATTTGTCTCCAGATGCTTTCTTGTTGCCAGGAGACAGAATCGAGTCCTTGCAGTAGAGAACGTACGACCACAAAGTCTGAAATATTTACTGTCTGGCCCTTTTCCATAAAAAGTGTGCCAGCTCTGCTCTAGGACCATGGTCTCTGATGTGGAGTATTTAAGAAAGATGCTCTGAAATTTAGTCCTCATACTTCCTCTTACATACTTTGCTACCTCTGGGCCAGAAATGTCCATCCATTCTGGATTCCTCCTTTAGGAGTTAGCTCAGATGTGTCTTCCCCTACAAAGCATTCCTTGACCCCTCCCCACCAGCCCAAGCCAAGGGCCCCTCCTCTGTGCTCCCACACTCCCATTTAAAGCCCCATTCATTTATTATGGGGAAAAATCGTTGCTCTTAGCTTCCCTCCAATTCAAAGTTGGGAGGATGATGGTGGGGTTTGACCAGAGATGAATATCTCAAAACTAAGAGGGTCCACACTGATTTGGAAAGACTGACAGACACTGCTAGCTGCCTGCCCCATATCCATTCTCCTCTTCTTACTTTCTTAATAGCAGAAAGAGATTTTATTCAGAGCATCATTGTGTCAAGTTCAAAGACTACATTTTTCAGCCTCATTTATAGTTCTGGTCAAGGAGATGTAAGTGAAACTGTTGTGTGGGATTTTGAAAAAGGCTTTTTTTTTAAAAAAAAAAAAAAGGAGCCTTTTTTTCTGAACTGCCTTGGCTTGAAGATAACTTTTTTTCTGTCATCACCAGCCTTCCTCCTCTTGGCTTCTTATAATATGGTTGCAATGGCTGGAACCCCAGCAGCCATTTTTGACTATGAGGAGAATTTGTGGATGGAAATGAGTTTTAGGGATAGCAAAATAGAAACACAAAATGTACTCAATGTCCAAACTGACCCTGTGGAGCCACCATAAGAGCCCTGAACTATCCTCAGACTACTCTTAGGTTAAAGAATAAATCCTGTGTGTTCACACCACTGTAAATGAATCTATGGTCCTAAGAGCCAGTTGCAGTTTCTAAGTGGTACGGGAGACAAAATTCTTAGATTATTTAAGTAGGGCGGGAGGGTGAGAAATACTTTAGAACTATTGAACACAAGGAACGTTAAATTTTTGTGCTATAATTTTACAAAGTAAGGATAATTGACATTATAATCAGGCAATAAACAGACTGTGTTGTGAAAGAGGTTATCTTAGGATAGGTTTTCATCAAGACAATATTGGTTGGTGCCAACTGAGAACTCTAACATATATGTATTTCAGCAAAAAAAGGGGGATGTATTGGTTCCCGGAACTGGGAAGAATGGAAATGGATCTAAGACACCAGCTAATGTTGCTACCTTTTATCTGAGTTTCTAACCACCAGTCCCAATGGCTTTTTCCATGTGACTGGGATGCAGAGAATTATTGCCAAAAGCAGCTAAGGCCTGTAATGCTCTCTTTTAGAGCCTAGAGGAAAGATGTTACTTCTCTTTCCCAGAATCCATGCAGAAAAATCCCAGGGGAGATCTCTGAATGGCCAGCTAGGATCACATGCACACTCCTTGTACCAATTAGAATTGGCAGAGAGGAGTATGGGGACTGGCCAGTTTGGGTCACATGCCAGCCCATGTGGTCGGGGATGAACTACCATGATTGGCAGCCCCTCTGGAATCATAAAGAATACATAGTCAAGTGGATAACGATAGATGAAACATGCCCCAAAGGGATGTGTTGCCCAAAGATGTGGGATTACACGAAAACCATACTACTCACTACCTATGGCTTGTCTGTCTTCCCCAGCCTACCATTAGCTCTTTGAGAACAGAGGCCAAGTCTGTTTTTCGTACAATGTCCCTGGCACATAGTAGACATCCGGTAAACAAATGCTGGGTGAATGGGTGTTTACATCTTCGTCAATGGACACTTAGTTTTGGTATTTTGTAGTAACAGAGGCAATAGCCATTTGTGGTCTGACTCCTCTGCCAGGATTATTTTTTCTCCTTTAATCCTTAAAATAATTCCAGTTGTTCACGAGGAAAGCAAGTCATCTAATAATTTCTCTAAATCCACACTGAATTCAAACTGTACCCTTATCTGAGTACAAAATCTGTGCTTTTTCATGGCAACACACTGCCTCTACAAGTATTCACGGTGGTAAACCTTATCATAAACAAACATAAGCATGTTTGTTTTCATTTGTTCTTCTCAAATCATTTTGGGAATCATCTACACCAGGGAATTTCAAATCTGGGAGCTCCTAAGAATTGCCTTGAGAGCTTACACTGATCCCTGGGTCTCATTCTTGGTAACTTCGATTTAATAATTATGAAGTAGCACCTGGTGATCTGTATTCTAGCTATTATTATGAAATATTACGAGCAAGCAAAACTCGCAGAAAATAAAACAAATATTCATGCATCCAGCACCAAGCTTAAAAATGAAACATGTCATGCAAAATTAAGTCTCCTATAATATAGAGTATCTAACATGTAGCATCATTTTGCATATTTTAATCATTTTTGCATATTTAATGTATACATTATTTAACACCACAGACTCGTCCACAATTTTCTTTGACCTCTCAATTGTATATCTTGGGATGTAACCACATTCATGAATGTAGTTTTAATTGCTGTATAATATTCCAATGTTTGAATTTATCACAATTTTATTTATCCACTTCTTCATTGATGGACATTTAAGTTGTTTTTAAATTTTCACTTTTACAATATTGCAATGAACATTCTTGAACATATCTGCTTGTTCACATGCATGATGGTTCCTCTTGATTATATTTTGGGAAGTCGAAATATTGGGTCACCAGAAACAGTGAATCTGTATTTTTTTCAAAACTGCTCGGTTGACTCTAATGGGCAGGAAATTTAAAGAACTACTGAGCCTGTGCCAATCCCAATGTGTTATTCCTCAGGGCTTCTCAAACTCTGATGTACAAATGCATTTGCTGGGGATCTTGTTAAAATACAGATTCTGATGCAATAAATCTGGAGTAGGATGTGAGATTCTGAACTTCTAACAAGCTCTCAAGTGACACTGATGCTCGTGCTCCATGAACCACACTTTGACTATCAAGTTCTAGCTAAATAAAACTGAAACTCATTCTTTCAACAAAGTTTATTAGGCACTTGCTATGCGTTAACGACAGAAGACACAGGGAGGAACAAGTAGGGTGGACATCCATCACTTTTTGTGTGCAAGAATTCCACTTGTTGCCCAGTATCTCTCTGCTTCTGTTTGGGTGACAAATGTCATGGTTGTCCTTAAATGAGGCACAATTTCTGCATCTTATGCTCTAAGTAGGGAAGCTTAAAGAATCAGAACCTTTCTGAAAGGGAAACTTTCTATTCCATGAAAGAAGTCTGGACGTCAGAACTAGATTCAGCTTCAGTATCTTCTTCAGGGCAAAATTCTCACCAAGGTACTCCTGTCAACTCCAAATAGTGAGGGAGCAAAAAGGAAATCTGGAATACTTTGCTGTTTCACAAATTTTCCACCTTCAGAATTCTAAGGTGTTATTGAGTTGCTGGATTTTATCCCAAATGACACCACCCTCCCGGGACACAAAGGCAAAACCCAAAGAGAAATAAAGGTTATAGGGCCACAAAATGTCACTAAAGACATGGTGGTTTGGATTTTGCTTATAACAGTTATGATTAAATTAAGCGGTTTTGAAAAGACTGCAGACGCATCTCTAATGTACTTGGTCCTGCTGTGGCTGCTTTCTTTGCACAGTCCAGAACACAGGATGATTTTTCATTCTGAATCAATGCTTCCTTAATTTCAAGAGGTGCTTCTCTAAGGCAAGATGGAAAGTGATTAGAGAAGAAAACGCATGGGGGAAGTCTCATAGCCTTCACTTCCAGTCCTATTCTATAGAAACTGGGGATAAGTGGATCACTCTTGCAAGACGATGCTCATTGCCTTGCATGGAGGTGGAACAAGCAGTTGACTTAGAGTATTTGGGCTTAGCTTCCATCAGCAGTGTGGTCTTGGGAATGTCGATTGCTTTACTGTGCTCCTGATTCAGTGGTACCTAGATTAGAAAAATCGCTTTTCTGGAAAGGACCTCAGAAAAACCATGTTACAGATGAAGATTGGCACAGCTAGAAACACACATGAACTTCTCAATGTCACACAACCAGTGTGGGTTTTTAGAGCTTTTCCCAAAAAGAAGTGTGTGCATGAACTGCCACCTACACATAGTTATAAAGGTTGAACTTGTCATAAATGCATCTTAGCTTTTACAGTTCCATTTGGATTTTATTAACTTGGAAAAATATGGGACACCATAACTGGATAATGTAGGATTATCTGTGCGCACTAAATATCTGATAAGAATTAATCATTTTATTTCTTCAAGTGGGCTGGATACAAATGACAAATTTCTAAAAGTGCAACAGCTCCCAAGCCCCTTTATGTAATAATAATTGACTTCTTGTTTATAAGCAGGCCTGAAAGTAATGTCTCTTTTTAATTAGTTTCCTGATGACTTTCTTTTTCTTTTTTAATTAAACAATGCCACAGACAAACTTTTGAAGCTAAAGACACTTTAATGGATATGATCTGTCTGCCTTTCTTTTCCTGACTGTATTCATTATAGGCAAATCAATGAAAATTGATAAATGTGTGATGGAAAAAAAAAAGGAATGTATTTGTATTCATTACAGGGGATTGGAGATAATAATAAAATGAAATGTTGTTATAGTGAGATAGAAACCCAACCTACAGAATTGTTCAATACGAGAATAGCTGGACACATTTCATTACCGTGATAGGGAGCGGCTCAGAAGCGGAAGCCAATAATTTTAAAAGTCTTGAGCAGAGGGTTATGCTGACTCTACAGTTCAATACGTTAATTGACAATAAATCCTGCTTGCCTCGAAAATGCACTTGACTAGTCATTTTCAAGATGGTCATGATTTTTTATGATGCGGAACTTTTAATTTACAGGGATGATAAAAATAGATTTACTTTCAGCCACTTGTATTTGATTTAATTACCTAATCAACTATAAATCATCTACTATTGAAAAAGTAATTTAACATAGATGATGGTTGGCTGTCATATTTTTGGGTTACTGCTAGGGAGACTCTGGTGAGTGGAGAGGAAAGAGACTGTGGCAGGGTGAATCTTTTGCACTTGTCTCCATAGTCTGAGAGAAGTCTGCGGAGTTGAAATTAGATGGTTTGGCTCCACCTTTCAAAACATTCAATTGGCATTTCACCTACTTATTTCTTAACCAGATATGCCTTGGAGGGGTGTGGTGGTGCCATTATAGTGGGAAAAATTGGGACTTGCTTATTTTTTCTCATTTCTGCAGCTCTTATATGCTGTCATATTGCCCCTAGTGACAAGCTGGATATGGATCTAAAGTGGTAGTTAAGAATGACTGTGGAAAATAGAAGCTGGGCTCAGCAGAATCTGCTAGATTAAATGCCTGATTGATAGATGATGGTTATTTATGATTAAAGAAGAAAGGTGTGGCTTCCTGGAATAATTGGAGGTTCTGAAGCCCCAATGTCAGAAAACCTGCTAGAACATCTCTCTCCAGGCTTGGTCTGACAACTCAGACACTCCCCTTTTCTATTTGCCTCTCCAGGAAATTGAAATCTCCGTCCCTTTCATGATGATATGCTAATTACTAGCCCCTTGCTTCTAAAAGGCATATCTCATCTTGTCATTGGACTGCTCAGAATTCTTCAATGGTTTCCCATCATGCTCAGGATAAAGTCTAAACTTTTAGACAAAGCATCTCCTTAACATTTCAGATTCTGTCAAGACTTCCTAATACTATATGTTCTAAACATTCTGAACATCTTTCAATTCCTGCAAAATTATGATTTATTAACTGGCTGGCTGGGTGGTTGGATGGATCGATGAATGAGTGAATGGATAGATGGATGAGTGAATGGGTAAATGGATGGGTGGGTGGTTGGATGGATGGATTAATGGATGGACAAATAGGTAGATAGATGGATAGATAGATGGATGCAAGGATGGATAGATGGAAGAGTGGGTGGATAAATGGATTAATAAATCAATTAATGAATTAACTTTCTTTCCCATTCCTAGACATATTTAGCCCTAGTCCCTAAAATATCTACCTTTGCTCTCATTCTTCTCCATTCTGCATCTCAGATATGTCAGTGTGTCTGAATCACATTTACTTGCCATCTACTCAGGTGGTAGCCCTTTAGTGAAGTTTAACCTTACTCACGGTTCTAACCTGTCATCTTGGTTTAGCCTCTGGGGTGTCTTGAGATCCTGGTGGTGGACATCCTTTCCTCTGATTCATGTTTCACTTAATTATCTCTCTCTGACACCAGAGATAAGATTCTTAGCTCTTTTCTTTTCCTACACATCTATTTTCTTTGGAGTCAACCCTTACCACCTATGTCTTAACCAGAGATGGCTGCCATTCTTGGCTCACATATAGCACCAAGAGTAATGACAGGTTCTGAGCTGAGTTAGTCAATAGATTTTCAACTTCTAATGTGAGACTTTTCCCCAGGTTTGGCGATGGTCTTTGGTGTTAATTTCTCCAAAAACTCATCTTACTTCAATAATACAAATGCCTTATACAAAAAAAAAAGCTAATAGTTACTGAAGCTGTATAATGGGTACAATGGATTCATTATTCTGTTCCATTTGCATGGATGCATGGAATTTATTCTTTTGTCTGATTGAGCTCTATATACTAAAATGAGCAAAGATGTGATACTCATGATGCCTAAAATATGTGCGTGTGTTTATAACTCTTATTGAAAGGAAGATATAATAACCCAATTATATTTCAGTACAGAAATATGATCCCAAACACAATTATTTTCACTTCTCTCTGCCCTGCCCCAGACCAAGGGCATAGACCTGTATTTTTATAGAATGGCATTAATATTGCCCAGGTCATTGTGTGTTCTGCTTTGTTCGTTTCATAGTTAATCAAAAGAATTTGCCATATTTCCATACACTTTTCATAATGATCATTTTTAATATCTGCCAAATATCTCATCATCTTGACAGAACATCCTTCAGTCCATCATTCCCCTACGGATGGACATCTTTCTGTTACTTCCATGTTTTTGTTGCCATTGTTGTCATTGGAGATAATGCTGCAAAGACTAATAAAAGATGGGAATATGGAAAGTCTGATTAAAATTTCTCATCAATTTTTCTCTTCTCCAAAGAGTATCTGGTTATCTCAGAACTCATTAGATCTTTAATTTCTATTTTCATTTTCTTTTTTCACAGTTTTCATACCTCTTGGTGGCCCTCTCAATATTTTGTAATCTCCCCTTCTCTACCTTTAACCTTAAGAAATATATTAAATGCTGTTTGGACAATAATACAGGTGTGGAGCCCAAGCCACCTGGATTCAAATGCTCCACCCCCCACTGAATAGCCCTGAGGACTCAGAGAGGTGGCTGAATATTTCTAGCCTTCAATGTTCTCATCTGTAAAATGAGAACAACACATACGTTATAGGTTTATTCCAGAGCAAACTTTAAGAAAACTTTTGATGTTACTTTTAATATTTTTACTATTATTTTGTTTGAAGAACTTTAAAAATTTGGAGAACTTTAAAAACTCAGAGAGCAGGATCAGATCTGAAAATTGTAATGAAGAAACTTTTTTTTGCTTTGGTTTATCTGTCTGCTTGTTTTCCTCCCCCTTTGCATTCAAATAACTAGAGAGCACTGTGCTGGCAACAGACCAATTTTAGACTGTCTGTGCCTAACTAGCCATAATAATCTTTCTCTGAGATCTCTTCTCATGGTATTACATAGTATTCTTTAAAAATAAACTTTAAAATAAATGGCAGCAGTTTGCCCCAGTTTTTTAATAACTGTGATGATTCATTGAGAAGGTTTTGAAGTTTTTCCTATTGTAAATAGCATTGTGGTCAATAACTTTAAGTATAAAACATTTCCTTCAAATCAGAATTGTTTCCTTAGAATGAATTCCTGCATTTGGACTTACAACGTCAGACAATATAAACATTTTAAATGATTCATTTTGAAATTTTTATGTTTGTCTAAAGCATCATACTAACTTTTTATACCTGCTAAGCCCTCTTAGGTTCAGTAATGTGAAGCTAGAGGAAAGAAGATAGAAAGCTTCAAAGAAACAAACTCAGCTAGCTCCATAATACAAGATTCACGTTCTGGGGATCGTCATATATGTTTCCTTTTACATTTTGTTGTTTCAGACTCTGTATATGAATAAACCAAATAAATATTGTTTTCATGGTAAAAATGCTATAGCTTTAAAACATATAAGCCAAGATTTATAAGTTAACCTAGTAAGTGATATTATGGCAGGGAGAAAAATGAAAAGGACTTTTACTTTACTTTTTACTTAGATTGGGCTAAAATACAATAAATCTTGATCAGGTTCAGTACAATTTTGTCTTCTTTTGTGTGTCTCACGAATGTTAGCCAAAGAGCTGATTGCTTGAGATGATATTCTGTGTTTAAATTTTTTGTTTATGAAAATGTTTGTTTGTGGTGGTTGTTACTAAGAAGCAGTGGTTTTCTCTTATTCTCAATGATGAAGTTTTTTAGACTAGCATGTCAAAATGTCTAAGCTTAGCACTCCCGACTTTCTCTCTCTCTCCCTCCTACCCAGGCAGATTGCTCCTATTCCATCAAACGTTCACCTGTGCTAATGAGTAGTTAATGGGTTTTGGCATCATCAGAGGCAAAGCATAAACAGAGCTGTTGCATCACAGGATGACCTGGTGTACTGTAATCATGGGTGAGGGGTCTGCAAATGCAGCCCCTGAGCCATCTCCTAGTTCCACCAATAGCTTCCTAGAGGATACAGTGTTTAGAAATACAGCTCTATTTTAAAACCTCCGATTCACCACTTTATCTGGCCGCATCCTCTCCTCTTGGAATTGATAACATGTTGACTCAGTCATAATGGTAACTTCCTCATGAACAGCTGATGTTGTGAAATTAACAAAGACGAAAACTCCTCAACAGTTGAAGCCCAGAAATGAATTATAAAAATGTACTTCAGTCACAATACCAGAGAGAATCCGGTTATGAATTAGTAACAGATGGGAAAATACTATTCACTTCCAGTTTTACATAAATGGCTATCATGCTTGTTCTGATCATAAGTTTTTATTTCTTCCAGAGCTTTATTACGGCTCGAGCAAGATTCACCATTAAAAAATAATAATAATAAAAAGCTTGGGGTGGGTAGATGCTATTTCTCTCTCTTTCTCCCCTCTCTGTTTAAGTAAAAAAAAGTAAATAATAATTCAGGTGAAAGACACACTTATCATTTCATTGTCTACTTTTTGTATTGCAAAACAAATTATTATACATCCCCCTAAACCACTTAGTCAATCACTTAGTATTTGTTTTTATTAGCATCTATGCTATGAAGGGAATTGTTAGTTAATGGAATCTCTATCTTCCTTTCTTATCTGTATTCTTACTGCTTTCCCATAACCTTAGAAAATAAAAATCTTCATTGTTTACAGTGAACTGTTGATATAAAAATTGTCACCATCAACACTGTGCCTAATACCAGTATCAGGCACAAATATAAGCCTTCTTAGACTTCCCTTGACAGCTTCCTTCTTTGGGAAAGCACTGCCCACCTTCTGGATCACCTGGCTGCCATCTTTGCTGGTGCCCTTGCTAAATTTTCTGGGTTGGCTTGAGTCAAGTTTGAAGCCCTGGACCTGGATGATTCTCATTTCCAATATGGTAAGCCTTGCCCACTCCAAGTCATCCCTCCACTTCCAGTCTTGGATGGAATGCCACACCATGGGGTATGGGATCCAGCCTCTCGAGCTTCATTCAAGGGCAGATGATATAACCTTGAAGTATCGAGGGTCAGTTCCCCAGAAGGTGAACCTTGACCAAAGGGAAGTGGGGAATGAGATCCAGCCTCCTGAAGTTTATTCAAGGACAAATGATATAACCTTGAAGTATGGAGGGTCAGTTCCCCAGAAGGTGAACTTGACCAAAGGGAAGCAGTTATAGAAACACCTGGGCAAATAAGTTCCTCCTCCTTTCCCCATTATGGAGTCTCCTCCTGTCTCTCTGTAGCTGGTTATGGAGTGATGGCCATCACTGAAAGACACAGCATCGCTTCATGTCTTTCTTTGCCTCTGTCTCATCTTTCCCTAACCCTCACTGTCCTGGACTTTCAACTCTCAAAGAATCAGCACTTTAATCCTTGCCTCAAGCTCGCTTTCCAGGTAAGCCACCATCTACCTGAACTGCATAATGATTAGTACGTCCCTTTCTCACCCTTTAAAGTTATAGGGTCACCTTCTCTCTGGTAGAGAAAACTTTGGGAAAAAATGGAATGGGATGTAGGAAATAGGAAAGTGGCCCCAAAGAGATATTTCCAAGTCCTAACCTCTGGTACTTGTGAATGTGACATTATTTGTAAATAGGGTCTTTGCAGAAAGAATTAAGTTAAGGATCTTGAGATGAGATCATCCTGGATTTAGGATGAACCCTAAATCCAATGATAAGTGTTCTTCTAGGAAACAGAGAAGGAGAACACACAGAGACACACAGAGGGAAGGGCCATGTGGAGACAGCAGCAGAGACAGGAGTGATGCATCTATAAGCCAAAGAGCTCCAAGAGTTGCTGGGAGCCCCCAGAAGCCGTGAGAAAGGCATGGAGCAGATTCTCCCTCCGTGCCTCTGGAAGGAACCCCTCCTACTGATAATTGGATTTTGGACTTCTGGCCTCCAGAACTATGGGAAAATGAACTTCCATTGTTTTGTCACCCAGCTTGTGGTACTTTGTTATAGCAGCCCCAGAAAACTAACACACGGAGGAGAAAAAATTTTAGGTGGCTTTTTTTTTTCTGAAAGGAGAGGGATGAGGCTTGACTTGTCTTATGCTTCCCTCTAGATTTGGGAAAATACCCACCACTACACATCCCTCAGATCTCTTTTCAGATGTGTATTTCGCATAAGCAACATTGGTTAATTCACAGACCAAGAAAGGAGATAAAGATTCTTTGCTTTGCAATTTGGTAAACCCCTGGGCTTTTGCCCAGCCACGTGCCCGCTCCTTTCATCTAATAAATCACATCCCTGAGGCTTTCTGGCTGTCCTTTGCAGCGGACCAGACCGGTATTTTCCAAGCAGAAGGCATTCTCCAACCTGGTGAACTCCTATTGGTCCTTCAAGAACTAGCTCAAATGTCACCTCTTCTTTGATGTCCTCCTGATATTCCCAGCCACTGAGCATTCCCAACTCTGTGCATTTAAAGTACCAAATGTGTTCTCTTTTAGAGCACCATTCACCCTCTGCTGAAATTGTCGATTTTGATTTTCTATCTCTTCCACTAAACTGGTGCCCATTTTTGTGTTCAAGGGGAGTGTGTGCGATCAGAAGCCCAAACACACCTGTGTGAAGTAAACGGTAGATCCTTGCAAGGCAGGATTCTTGAAACAGCATCCAAGAACAATTCCAAGTTCAGAAATTATGTTCCTCTCGTATCTTTTTCCTTCAAACTAAGCTGCTTACTCCCTGTAGCCAATCTTCCTTCCTAAAGGCAACACTTTATTTGTGAAAATGCTTTTAAAAAGCAGGGGGGGGATATCAGCATTATTTTAGAGAGACTTTCTAAAGAACCATAACAAGTCTATTTGAATCTTTTATTTGGTATTAACTAGATATTTTATCGTAAGTGAACAGGGAGTTTCTGGTTCACTAGTCTTTATTGCTTTCTTGAATGCATTTCAACCTTTTCCATAGTTCAAGTCCATATAATCCCCAATCCTTTTTTCCTTCAAATTTTAACTCCTTCACTCTATTCCTCATAACTCCTCCTTTTAACGTCTTTGAGAATTCGCCGTTGAGTTGTCATCTTGAATACGGATATGCTTTGAACTCGCGGTAAAATTTGCCTTTTAAATAGGACTGCAAGAACTTGACGACTTCAGTTTGTTTTACCCTTAGCCAAAAATAGTTGTTCCAAGATTTTTTTTTTCTCCTTGAGTCTGACTGACTAGGGGAGCCCCGTTCTGCAGCAATGGGATCTGTTTTAGATTTATGCTTGGAGGAGTTCTCATCTCTGATCCTGGCATAACTAAGTAAATGCTCTTGATGTCCCTTTTGAATTCCCACAGGAGGACACAGTAATTCACCACAGATTCCTGACTGGTCTTCTTGGCTCCCTTTTTCCCACCTGCTCACATCAGGCAGTACATTTCTTCCCCAGCCTCATCTCCTATTACACATTCCCTGCTTCAACCACAAATAACTTTTTTGAACCTGTCTCTGTGTGTTTGTGTATCCTGTTCTTTCTGAATGGAATGACCTTTCTCCCCTTCTGCGCCAGACAAACTCACCCTTCCGCATTCAGAGGGCAACCTCACCTCGCCACAGAGCCTGACTGTTCACAGCACTTTTTTCCTGTCCCGAGAACATCTATTGAGATGTGAGTCTGTTCTTTGTTCTCTTTGCTCTAGAAAGTTCCAATACATGAGATGCTCTTTTTTCTTCTCCATCACAAGCTGATGGCTGAGCTATCTGTTCTGAATTCTGGCTCCCAGCTTGCATGGAAGTAGGGTCAGGGAAGACACACATCCTTGATGTTCTACCCAATGTGCTTTCACATGCACTGTCTTAAATCTTTTTGAGCAGAGAAACAGCTTGTGGAAGTTGGCCAAGGAGACCTCGTGCAAAGGAGTGCAGAGCTGGGAAGGGCTTGTCCTCATCACAGGAATACCTGGGTTGGTGTTTATGATAAAGCAAAGCCTGGTTTGGGAATGTCAGAGTGGAGAGAAAACAGTATCAGAAGATGGATCAACTTTAAGTTGGAACAGGAGAGGCAGGAAGGCAGATGGGAAGACAGGAGATAGAACTGAAGATGAGAGAGGTGAGCAGGCTCAGATTCACCTGGTTTCTAAGATTTGAGCCAAAATCTATGTCTGTTCGGTAATATAGTTTCCCTAGATCTGCAAGCTGATGGGTCAGAAAATTACCGTTTTCTGCATGCTTAATCTGTGCCCAGCACAGTGTTAGATAATTTGACCACATTATTTCATTGAATCACCAACTGATCCTGTAAAGGATGTATCATTGCCCACATTTCTCAGAAAAAGACACCAAGACTAAGATATGGCGTTACAGAATCAAGATTGGAGTTCTGTATCAGTGTGTCTGACTGTAAAGACGTGTCTAGTCTTCTGGATCATCTCTCCTATTGAAGCCAGGACTCCAGGCCTCTCATTTGGCCATACCTGGTCCCACATGGGCACTGCCCCAATGGGATCGCTACTACCCCATGGGAGAAAGAACCCAGGACAAGCTAAGCCCGTCTTGCTTTGGTGCCTCAAATGGAGTTCTATAAGACTTAGTCTAGTCCCAAACTCTAACGAGATTCCCTCCTTATCAAGGAAAGCAGTGGAGAAGTTAGAGACTTAATTGTCAACCTTGGAGCTTTCTAAGCCCTTCTGCCCCTCTCAGCCGTTTGCTTCTCCCTATGATGGACAGTAAATGCCCATTGGTGCTCATAGGCAGAAGACTTCCACCTCCATTGTGGGGTTCAATCTTTGGCTAACCTTGTGGAGCCTCTTCTGTCATCATGATTGGTCTCTTTCATGGCCCCCACTGGAACTTAAGAATCATTATAAGAATCAGCCCAGTGAGAGGATTCCAGAGGCGATCATTGAAGTTTTATGGAAACTTTCCCATCTGCTAAATAACCTTGAAGAAGAATTTACTTCTTGACTTCCTGACTCATCACTCCACCTCTTAAAAGCCACCTGGGGTAGGAGTTTATATTCTCTGATATCAACTATCTCCTGAGGATCCAGCACCATTGTCGACATAAAGGATTCATTTAATGATGGAAGAAATTGAGTTGGAGTTTCTGATTGCCATTGTTATTTCATTGCCATTTAAATATGTCCAAGTTTACAGTGTATGCCCCCAACTCTACCTATTATGTGCCTGCCCCTCTCTTGTCTTAAATGCATACACAGATGACATCTACATTTGCTCTCTTTTAGAGTTTAAGTAATAGACACATGGATCCAAGGTCTGGCTCTTAAATCCCTCGTTATCCATTAAGCTCCTCTTGATTACTCTGTGAATCACTATGGTTTAAAGACACCATGCCTTAAAAATAGATTGATAAAGGTGTAGATTTCAAGACTTTTCCAGGATTTGTGTTATTCTATAGGTGATACTGGAGGGAAAATTATAACTAAAAATCTTCACCCTCCTAGGGATCTCTCTGGAACGTGTGAGTGTAGGAACGCTTGGCCATAAACCCATCATTTACAACCAGTAGTGTCAGAGTTGTGAGACAGCTGGGTTTATGAGGAGTGGTTACAAGCTACCAAAGGAGTAATTAATTTAAGCAGCAGAAGAAGCATGTGGAATTCAGCAAGATTGGGATGGCAGGGAACAGCAATGTGAACAGACGTAAATATCCAAAATGTGGCAAAGTTTCTTTAATACTACACACTATGATAGATGCCTTACATAAGTTATACCATTTATTTCTTGTGACATTTCCATGAATGGGTATCTTATACCCATTTTACGGATGCCAAAACTGAATCTCATATGGTTTTATATGTCTCCGATTTTTCAGATGCGGAGTGTGAATCTTGACTTTTTATTTTTCAGATGCCAGGAGGCTGGCTTGAGTTCAGTCCTTAGTTGACTAGGGTTCAAGCTTGTCGAGATTAATTTGAGTGGTGATTCAGCTATCAAGGCTGTGTGACAATCTTGCTATTAGCCCAAGGAGCATCAAGAGCCCCAAGTAGATAGGCCCTGGAACCAACAGGCCTGGATTTGAATCCTGACTATTCCTTTTTCAAGGTGACTCTCCTGGTCTAGAAAATGAGAAATATAGTGTTTAACTTCTGGAGTTTTATGGGGAATTAAATGTGCTGATATTGTAAAATAGATGCTCAATAAATGTTGAACTCTTCTTCTCACAGCTTAGTGTCAAACGTCCATTGGCTCTCATATAGCCAACTGTCTCATCCATCACCCTCTGAACTCCCGCATATTCATCCATCCTGTCTTACAGAACGGGGCAATTTCTACCTTGCATTATGCACAGAATTAGGCCTAGCACTACGTACATAGTAAGAACTCATCACTGAACGTAGTTGTCAGGGTTCTCCTGAGAAGCAGAACCAATATGTGTACCTAGAGAGAGACAGAAAGACAGAAAGGTTTATGGTAAGGAACTAGTTCACGGGACCAGGGAGGCTGACAAGTCTCGAGATCTGCAGGGTGAGTCAGCAAGCTGGAGCTCCAGGAGAGCTGATGGTGTAGTTCCAGTCCAAGAGCTGGCAGGCTCAAGGCCCAGGAAGGGCTGATATTTCAGTCCAAGTCTCAAAGCTGGAAAAGAAGAATGTCCCAGTTCAACCAGTCAGGCAGGAGGAGTTCTCCCTTACTCATGGGAGGTTCAGCCCTTTTGTTCTATTCAGGCCTTCAACTGATTGGATGAGGCCCACCCACATGAGGGAGAGCAACCTGCTTTCCTTGATCTACGGATTTCAATGTTAATCTCATCTAAAAACTTTTCCACAGGAATACTCAGAGTAATCTTTGACCAAATATCTGTGCACTGCGCAGCCCAAGTGAAGTTGTCATATAAAATTAACCATCACCCTGAATGAGTGAACTTCCGTAAACTGGACCCCATCAACTCCCACTCTGGAATTAGGCCTATCTTTCTCCCACCTGTGTCTTCCCAGGCCGTACTGATTGCTCCTGGCTGTCTCCAGTGGAGTTTCCTCGGACGGTTCTCAGCACAGAGGCGTTAAAGATTTCATTAGCACCTTGGGTTTACTCACACAGAGCCTCAGGAGCCCCAGTTCTCTTTGCTTCCCCAGCCAACCTGGCTGCACCTGCTGCAGGCTCCGCCTGCATATGGCTCTAAGTCCGGGCAGCTGATCTCTGCTCCTTTTTCTTTCCCTCTTTTCTAGGGAGCATCCAAACCTCACACATTTGCTGCTTAATGTTTTTCTCAAAGCTAATCAGAGTTTCACAGATGCAGTTCAGGGCAAGTAAGGAGGATTTTCAAGTTTCACCAATCTGAGGACCTTGTCTCCCTCCAGTCAACCCTCCCACCTCGTGCTATTCCATAGCAATCTATGGGCTGGACTTTTCCATAAAGGTTTAATAAACAGCATTTGTGGACCACCTCTCAACAAAGTATCTTTATAAAAGTTTTTGATGTTTATAAAGCTGAAAGAGAATGTGAATACGGTACTAGAAAAAAGTAAACAAACAAATAGCGTGCCGTAGGTCAGAGTTTCTCAACCTTGGCACCTTTGACATTTGGGGCTAGACAGTTCTCTGTTGTGGGGAGCTGTCCTGAGCACTGCAGGGTGTTTAGTAGCATCTCGTGTCTCTACTCACTAGATGCCAACAGCACCCCTCCCCTGTTGGGATGATCACAAATGTCTTCAGACAATCGCCCCAGGTGAGGTCCTCTGCTTTGTGACATAGAGAAATAGCAGAGTCCAGATTGGTGCCCTCTTTTTAAATTCTGGAGCCCAAATTGTATATCACCAGGCTACAGATGACTGATTCTGGATCTTTGTATATCTAAAACCCTCTCCCTTCAACCTTCAACTCACCATTAGCACTGACCCCCCACCCGACTCATGACAATCAAAAATGTCTCCAGACATTGCCACTCATTCCCTGGGGGAAACAACATCGTCCCTGTTTGAGAACCACTGCTGTAGAGAATATGAAAACACTGGCTTCTGATCTCAGGGGTCACTGTAGGAACAAGCATTATGTCGACTGGATCTCCAGCTTTGTACGAGGCACCATGGCATTGCCTAACAAATGACACTCCCTTTAATCCTCACGAGATTCAGAAAGGAAATGGAGACTTAGGCATGGTCAGCATCTTCCCCCAGGTCATCCAGCTAAGAAAGAGTGGAGCTGGGATTTGCATTTGTCCTCACTCAGCTGGGACTTCTCTTTTGGATCCTGGAGAAGCCAATACTAGAAGAGGAAGGGAAACCACAAAGAAAGAAAGGAAAACAGTCAGTGGAGGTAGGGAATGGAATGGAACAAGGTCTTCCTTCTCCAAAAGCTCTCTTTGGTTAAGACAGTGAAGGGGAAGAGGGACACAGTTTTTGTTACGTTTAGTGATGTTAGTAGAAGTAGTCTATTTTTAAAGCAATCACCAGGTCACTGGGTGTGGCTGTGAAATCAAGGAAAAAACAATTTCCTGTGGATTTTGAATCTGGACAAGATCAATGATCTCAGTACTCACTAAGCCAGGTGTGCACCAGTTTCTCCCAGTATTGCCAAGCCACAGCGAGCCGAGGCTACATCCCCATCTGCCCCCTCATTGCTCATTTTATGGAATCAACCACAGTGACGAATGGCCCTGCATTTGGACGGCTGTCCCAGCCCTGGTCACAGCTGAAATTCCCTGTCACTGCTGACATATGTGCACTCAGAGAGCTCTAGTGCAATTGGCCATCTGTCCAGGAGGCCAGAGCCATCCTCAACATTGAAATTAGCAATTGCAAGAGCCAGCTCTTCTCCAACAGGCACCTGGAGCCACAGGCACACAGACGTAGCCTCACCAGCTACCAAATGGCCTGTGGGAAGGTCCCCAGTTCAACAGCAGGGAGAAGGAGGGGTCAGGAAAATGGATGGGGGCTCACAGCCATCACCTCTGAAAGAGCCCAGGAGAAATGACTTCCCCCAGCGTGAGTATGCCAAAAGGGAAAGGACGTGTTCAGTGAATTCAGTCAAATTCGGGTCTGAGTCTTTGCTCCACCCCCTACAGGACACGTGACTTCGAACAAGTCACTCTTCTATAGACTCAGTTTCTGCAACTGGAAAATAATGACAGACTCTTCCCATCCTCCTTCCCAGACTCTTATGGGAATAATTGGCATGAAATTGGCTTTGCCAGTTAGAGAGTGGTCTGCTGAGGTGAGGACTGCTTCCTGGGCCCGGTCAGCTACAGCCCCCCTGCGCAACGTGGATTTTATTATTTATGGAGGAGAATGAGCGGGCAGAAACAGATGGCATAGCTCACGCTCATTTGGGGCGAAAAGCAAAAATGCCTTAATTAAGAGCCTCAGAAATGTTGAAGGAAACAAATGTGAAAAAGAGTCCTATGAAGAGCCTTAACTTTTAATTGAAAATGCAACCCATTATCAAGAAAAATTTAACAGGATGATGGAATACATAATAATAAATATGTCTTCCTCCCCCCCTCAGACTACCACATCTCTCTCTCATAAGAAATCACGTGACTAGTTTCTTGTGTCTCCTTCAAGCAGCAATCAGTGCATAGACGAGAGAAGCATTCTACAAAAGCGACTTTTACTTTGCTTTTTATCACTGACTATATCTTATTCCATATCAGAACATATGTATCTGTCTCCTCCTTTGCCTGACCATGCAATATTCCATCGTATGGATGTACCACCATTTATTGCACCAGTTTTCTTCATCTGTGACCACAAATATTTTTCTATTATAAACAATGCTGCAAAACAAATAAATTTAAAAAATCTTTCTTTGTGCACATGGAGGGAAATCCTTAGATACAGGTTTGTGAGTCATGGGTGTACACATTTGTTTTCAATTTGCTCAACCAATCAGCCCTTCCACCAGCAATGCATATGCATTATCTGTTTGCACACAGCAACGCTCACCCAATGCACTGACTGACCTCGCTTTTCTCTTTGAATATGTGTGTGTGTGTTTACTTATTTACTTTTGGAGCGGGGGGAGGATGTTGAGAGAAATGAACCATGAAACCCAATTTATAAACATTACTCTGAATGGTGGTCAATAAAGTGCCACAGAGACACCGCTCACATCTCAAACGTGCCCCTGCAGCCGTGTCCACCAGAAGTTCAGGAAGCAGCTGCCTCCCACAACAGGGCTCCTGCTGCTTTCATTTTTGTGAATAATCAGCAGGGCAGGAGGGGGTTCTGCTCTCTTCCTGGAGAGAGGAGAACAGAACGTCCAGGGGAGCAGAAGGTGGGGACAGCAGAGGCCACTTCAGCTCATGTACCTAAGGAGTCCTTGCCCTGAAGCTGCCACAGAAATAATGCAAGGTCCGTCCCCAATGGCAGGCACAAGCCCTCCCAGAAAGCCCACGCGAGCTGAGAGGTGAAGTTGTTCACTGCGGATGCTCGAATGAAAATGAGATAAATAGTGAATTCTTTGAAGGTAATTTATCCACCCCTCGCTACCTGCCTTTCCCAGACACGGGCAATCCTGTGTTTGCCACAAGCAGAGAAGAAAGGCGAGATAGGTAGCAATCCCTTCGAGGCTGCCCCAGGTCAACTTTATCAAAATGATAAAATGTTTTGGGTCTCGGCAGCCCCCTGGGCTGGCTCCGGGTTGGGCTTCCTGAGGCATTAAGGGGTGAAAGAGGTGAGTTCACGGCTCTTCCTGGTGTATCCCAGTGGCATTGCCTGTGTCACTGCTGATAGCAGTTTTATCAAGATAAATCTAGTGCTGCTTGGGAAGGATATTAATAAATTATCTAGTAATGAAAAATGTGAGAGGAACCATACTCTTACATCAGGCTTGTGATGATTACTTTGATAGATGCACTGGCGAGATTTCCTCGACAAGGCAGAAATGAGAAACATGACACATGGACCTTTAAGGGTGACCTCAGAGGAAAACAGAAGTTGCTGAATGATACAGAAGCAGAATAAGAAAAACCAGAGCTCCAAGGCACTGCACGTCAACTGGCAGATGGATGGGGTCTGCTGATCAACTGATCATTGAGTTCAGCGTCAGCGGCAGAAAGAGGAGGAGAATAGAGAAATGGAGGGGAGGGGAGCAAACACAAAAGACTTGAGTTTAATCGTAAGAGGCTGGGGTCTAGATGGGTGTAGATCTGGGTTGGAATCTTAGGTCTTTCTGGCAAGCCACTGAAACATCCTCAGGCTCAGTTTCCTTATCTGGAAATGGTGAGTAAAGCAATAGCACTAATATTGCAGGGTTGTGGGGGATGGCATACAATAATAACTGGAATGTTCTTGGAACCAGTAAGTACTCAGGGAATGGTCACTGAGAGAAGTAGGGTCTACTGGGAGAGATGCTAAATGTGGTTCTGATGAAGGAAGGAAGGAGGAAGGAAGCAGGAGCTAAGAGGACACCATTAAGCAGAGGCACCTGAGTGATTTCTTGTTGACATTCCTTGACACACGTTACTGAGTTTCTGGTGCTCTGTTAGATTCCGGAGATGCTGGCTGAAATCTGGCATGGTTTCACCCCACATGAAACACCAAGTCTAGCACGGGAGACAAGTTTGTACACAAGTAATCAAAATAAAGCATGCTGAGGGCTATGAGACGGGTAAACACCCGGGAACTTACAGGGTGGTCTTTTAAATCAGACTGAGGGAAGGCTTGCTTAAGGTGGCGAACTTGAAATGGAATTTTGCAGGCTAAAGAGGAGTCAATGGAGTGATGAAAGAGAAATGTTAAAGGTGTTTCTTTTAGAGCGAGTGAAAAAGTCCTTGGAATTGCATGTGATCCAGCACAATTGGAACGTAGGGTGGAAACTGGAGAGTAGTGAAAGACGAAGCTAGAGAGGTAAGTTTGGGCCAGATTAATGGAAGTCACTTTTTTAACATGTGTGGAGTGCTGCCATCATGTAGCGAGAACTCAGTGGCACTTTAGCATCCCTTTCTCCTCTATTTTAGCAACTGCTTCTTGATTCACTTTGAGAGACTTGCCTCTCCAGCATTCCCATTGATTGAGAGCTGCAGAGCTGCTCACAGGAGTCTGGGGCAAGGTGGGGGGTGGGCAGCAGTCACCGGAGGCAAACCTACCTGCTGATTCTACCTGAGCCATCATGGTGCAGCTCGCTGACGGCTAGGGGGCATGGGACTAAGATGCATCTTCAAAACCTTGAGAATATGCAGGTGGGCTGGAGGTCCACAGAGTTGGAGCCTTGATAGCAAAGCAGAGAGAGATCTAAGAAGTCTTGCTGAGACTCAGACCCCAAGCCCTGCTGAAGGCAGCATCTTGTTCGCCCCTGTAAAACATTTAAACCGGATGGTGAACTGAAGCAAACCGAAGGTGCAAACCAACACAAACCCAGTAACACTAGGATGAGATGAAAGAGGAGGAACTCTCCCACTCTCCTGGCTGAGAGAAGAAAGAGCAAACCCTTTTCTAGGGTGGATATTATTTAATGTGGGATCTACTCTTCTTTTCTATACAACATTTTTTATACACAATTACAAAATATTAAAAACAAAACATAGCAGGAAAATGTGACTCCACAACTTAGAGAAAAAAGGGGACAGTAAACTCGCCGATGACCCAAATGGTAGAATTAGCATCAACGCCCTTTAAAAATACTAACACCAATACGCTAAATCGTCTAGTGGAAAAAAGTGAAAAGAGAATCTCAAAAGTTGCCAGTCTATCAGGGGAATGATGTCAGTTCCGTCTCAGCCCCAGATCCTGTAAGGTCCCCTCATCATTAAATGCATATTGCATAGGACAGTCCCCCGCACCTGCTAAGTGCTCAGTGAAACCTACCTTTTGTTAGTCTTAGTCACTATTGTGAGCACTCTGCCCTAATCATTTCCTCAACTGGTCAAAGTTAAATGAAAGTCTACATGTTTCATTTGTGTGGTTTGTGAAAACCCACCAAGAGCAATTCAAAGAACCCTAGTAATCCAGGATAGTAGCTAGCGTGGTGGTTAAGGGTGAGGGTTCCAGAACCAGGCTAGCTGGGCTCATGTAATGACTTTATCAATTATTGATTGGGTGATCTTGGACAAGGTACTTAGCTTCTCTCCACCTCGGTTCCCTCATTAATGAAATAAAGATGATGATCATTATACCACCCAGCTCCTGAATGTGTTGTTCGAATTGCTGTTTCGCATAAAGCAGCCAGAACATTGGCTGATATACATACCCTGTTTCAATAAATGTTAAGTGCTATCATTTTGTTGTTAGATGCTTGCACCTTCTCACATTTGTGAAAGTTTTATTTTCTTGGGACTCTCATCGCACTGGACTCGCTTTGCCACCAAAGAATGGAAAGGCAAGAATAACAAACTTATTTTAACAAATAAACCTGTCAAAGCACAAAGATGAGCCAGAACGTCATGGGCCATTAAAACAAAAAGAAAACTTGGAGTAGTGTTTCTTGCAGTCAGTTCCGTGGACCACTTAGAACTGAATGACCAGGGTTACCTGTCAAAAATGCAGGTCTCTGGGCCTTGCTCCCAGTCTATTGAATTACATTCTCTCGAGGGGAGGGGCCCCCAGAATCTGCATGTGGGATCAGTCGGGTTGATTCTGAGATATTCTTTGAGAAGACTGTAGTCTCAGCTGTACCTATAGTAACAACAGCAGAAGGAAGGGCACAAAATGGTTTGCTAGAGGAAGAACTGACGGGATGTGGCAAAAATTGCGTGACGAAGTGATGGAGAGGAGGACCAGGTCTCTAGTCTCTGCTCTGGGGGTTTCAAGGTTGCTGCTGCTACGACAATAATAATGGCCCCCATGTGTCCAATCCCTCACCATGTGCCAAATGCTTGCTAGCTATTATCTCATTGAATCCCCGTGATACTCCATGAGGTTTTAGCATTTTAATAGCAATGATGTGCTGGAGCCAGTTTGCACCGGCTTATGAGAGCTGACCTCGCACATTGCTTCCTAACTTTCCATTCAGAGACGTTCTGTTGGTAGCTTAATGTTAACCATGGTGGGAGTATTTACACCACAGAAATTGGCAAGTATTACAGATAAGGTCCCTTTTTTTTTTTTTTTTGAGGAAGATTAGCCCTGAGCTAACATCCATGCCCATCTTCCTCTAGTTTATATGTGGGACGCCTGCCACAGCATGGCTTGCCAAGCAGTGTGTAGGTCCACACCTGGCATCTGAATCGGCAAACCCCAGGCCCCTGAAGTGGAACATGCGAGCTTAACTGCTGCACCACTGGGCAGGTTCCAAGGTCCTTTTTTTTTGGTAACACAATTATTAAACATTACCAGCACATCACTACATATAACCTCCATGATAATGGGGACATTATCTGTGCTGCTTTTTCTTTTCTTTTTTCATTCTAGCACCTAGGATAGTGCCTTACACATAGGAAGCATTTAACAAATGTTGACTTAATTGATTTAGTTAAGCTTAATATTCCCATTGTACAGCTGGGAAAGCTGAGGCTCAGAGACGTGGTCCTTGCTTAAGGTTGCCCAACTCATGACCAACTGAGCCAAGATTTAAATCCAGTTCGCTCTGACATCAGACCTAGATTCTCTACTGCCACAAACAGAGAAAAGGGACCCAGGAGTCGAGATTCCCTTGAACATTTCAACCATCCCTCGCAAAGGACCCTGATGAGGTGTTACCACAAGGAAGACCCAGGGAGGCCTGAGGAACCACAGGTACCAAAGAGGCCAGCTGGCTTCATAAACATCATTGACGCATTTCTCTCCGCGTTTGTGTAACCCAGGATATTTTTTTCATTAATGAGGGAACCGAGGTGGAGAGAAGCTAAGTACCTTGTCCAAGATCACCCAATCAATAATTGATAAAGTCATGATATGAGCCCAGCTAGCCTGGTTCTGGAACCCTCACCCTTAACCACCACGCTAGGTACTATCCTGGGTTACCGGGTTTGTGTTTGACAAAAATAAATTCTCTCTCAGCCCCCAACTACCTAATTAGGCTGTACTCGAATATCTCCAGACTTCAAAAAGACAGTGGAAGCAGAGTAAAGCCATGTGCAGCCAAGAAGAAGGGGTAGAGCAGCCGCTGGCAGTGTTTCCTCCTTGCTCGGTAACCGGGGGCTGGCCCTAAATGTCCATTATTCTTCCAGGAGGACGGTCATGATTAAAGGATTCCTTCTGCAGCTGAGGCTCAGTGATAAGGGCTTTCTCTTCAGACCCTCCTAAACTACAAAAAGAACATAAATCATAATTTTGCATCAGCTTAGTTTCTCTATTTTATTTTATTTTCACTGGAGGTTTGGGGGCTTGGAAGACTGAGTTTGACAAAAGAAGCACATCCATAATTGGGTTGATCAGTTTTTGAATTGGGGGTCAATTATGCGTATTATTAATTAATCCCTCTAATTTTTGAGACATATCAACCAGCTTGCCGGGGAGGGACCAGATATTGATTAAGCCTTACTATGTGCTGGGCATAGTGCAACATGCCTGTGTATTATCTTCTCTTCGCATAAAAATTTGCAAAGGTGGATGTCATTCATCCTATTTTATAGTGAAGAAATTTCACATTGGCGGAATTAAGGTCACATGGCTAGTGAGTGATAGGCTTTCTAAAGCAATCAAGGCATTCTGAATCCACAGCTCACAGAATTTCATCTAATTGGTGTCCCTTTTCAAGAAAATGGTCTGTAGCAACTCAGAATCTGAGCCACGAATTTCTCTAAGCAGAATCTGGAGGAAGTAACGTTGGACTAGAGTCTAGGCAGTGGTTCTCAACTTGGGGAGTGGATGATTTTGCCCCCCACTCCAGGGGACACTTGGCCATGTCTGGAGACGTCTTGGGTTGTCACAACTGAAGTGGGGAGGTCCTACTAGCATCTAGAAGGTAGAGACCAGGGAGGCTGCTTAACATTCTACACTGCAAAGGGGAGCTCCCCACAACAAAGAAATACCCAGCCCGAAATGTCGATCGTGTCCAAGTTGATAAACCCTGGTCTATAGCGACCACACGTTTTTCTCTTCTCAGAAATAATCTCCCTGGGGAAGAGAGTGCTGAACCTGTGAATCCAGTCCACAGTGGTGAGATTTCAGGCACAAACTGGGGGGATGTTGGGGCTCTTGGACTCACTGTGGTGCACTAACAAACCTTTAAAGTTGGCTTCCAGATCTGTTTTCTGCACCCACCCACCCTCATCTCTTTCCTCAATTACTAGTTGAAAATTCTTACAAATCTTAGGGTTTCAGCAAAAACATCATATACAGTGTTCTCTATCAACTCATTGACATTGAAAATGCCTGGATTTGGGCTTCTTTGATTTTGTTAAGAGTTAAAACAAAGCGGTCTTAAAAACCTCAAAGAGAAACAGAATTTTAATGTTCTTATTACCAAAATAACGTGTGTTCATTGCTGAAAATTTAGAAAATAGATGCAAACAGAAGCAAATAAAATTCTGGGCACACCCATCACCCAGAAATAACTGTTTATAATATTTTGGAAAATGGACTTTTTTCTATAAAAACATATGCAAATGAAATTACTCAGACAATAATCAAGGAGGCATGTAAATTCTGGCAAATAGTGATAATAATAAAAATAATAAATAAGAGCAGCAACAATAGCAGAAATAAAAGCTAACATTTAAATGGTACAGATTTTATGCCAGATGCTGTTCTGAGACGTTCACATTTGTGAACTCATTTAATCCTCGCAACAACCCTGTGAGGTAGGTACTGTTATTATTTCCATTTTCAAGATGAGGACACTTAGACAACAAGGCCGTCTTCAGATAGGACCGAGTTCACACGTAGCTGCTCAGGATGCACTGAGGTCTGGAAGATGATGGAAGCATTCCTTCCTCCTCCCCTCTGACATCTTTTCATCCACTTCCCACTTCCTGTTATCGAAAGCTGTGTTCGTTTCTGGTGGCTGCTATAACAAATTATAGCAAACTAAGTGGCTTCAAGCAACAGAAATGTATTCTCTCAAGTTCTGGAGGCGAGAAGTCCAAATCAAGGTTTTGGCAGGGCCACACTCTCTCTGGAGACTTGGGGAGAATCCATCCCTCGCCTCTTCCGGCTTCTGGTAGCTGTCCACGGTCCTGGGCTCCTGGCCACATCTCTCTCTGCTACAGTTTCACATCACCTTCTCCTCTCTGGGCACCTCCACAACTTCTCCCCATCAATCTCTCTTCTTTCTTGCGTTTCTAGTCTTCTCCCTTCAGCTTCTCAGCTTCATCCTGTCCCAGGTCCTTGAGCCTGTAGGTCCCATTTCATGGATCCCCCCGCCCTGCCATGCACATTTCTCTACAGTTGTCTCTGGGTCTTAATCTTTGATGAGTGGCTCTTAGAAGCAAACTAATTTCTCTTGCTCATGTTGGCTGCTTCTCACCATATAACTAAAGGCTTTTTCACTTTCCAGGGTGAGAATGGGGAATAACAAGTGAAGATTGCAAATAAAGACCAAGAAATATGGCAAAAGAAAAAAACAAAACAAAACATTTGCTAGTTTCCTACCAATTAACTCATTTGCCCTAGGGGAAATTCATTAAACCATCTCAGAGCCACTCTTAGGGATCTGCCATCATAATCTTCCCTTTAACACGGCTGAAGGGGAAGAAATAATTCTCAGCGGGGAGAAAAATTGCGTGTTGAAACAATAGATCCTTATAAAAAAATTCCCCTCTTTAGGGTTTCCTAATTTCTCTTTCCTCAAACATCAGAGAGGGACAGACAAGGAATTTCCTGCTTTTGAAAGTCACTGTGATGTGCCCTTTAATTCAGTAAAGAAAAGCAGGACTACAAAGTAGTCCTTCATGAGATGACATAGCCATTCTTGGTTTGGGGATCGGGGTATCCTCAACGACATAACATGGCAAAGCTGGTAATTAAATAACAAAACAGAAGCTATTGAGAAGACGGTGTGGGTGGCGCAGTGGGCCAGAACTTGAGACCCCAGCAAATGGAGGCATCATTTTGTTCCATGTGACACACATTCCTGAGTTCCACTTTATTGCAAAATGGGCCCTGTCGCCAACCTCAGTCAACTATTTTATACATACACATATATCTTTGTGCTTTGAAAAGGAGAACATATTCATATTCTTAACTGGTATTAAGTTTACAGTTTTGGAGGTTTCATTTGCATAATAAAATGCTATGCAAGAGGAGATGAGGGTTAATCAAAGGGTTTTATCACTCTTTTTAATTATCTTCATTATGCCAGAACAAGATGTAAATTTTAATTCTACCTTGTTAGCTAGCAGATTCTACCAAACTTTGGATATTCTAATCATCTGTCATTTTTAATAGGCACAGATGCCAGTGATTTTAGCAAACTAAATGCCCTAAATATTGTAAGCTTTATTAATCTCATTGATATATCATTTAATATAATTTAGCAATTATCAATGTTAAACACAAGATCAGCGTGATCACCCCAGATGGAGGCCCCCATGAACCTCAAATAGGACCCTTTCATTTTTCTTTTCCCATCCTGTTCTTCATCAACTTACATTTAAAATTCTTCCCTGTTCATACAGCTCTTCTTTTTTCGCTCCTTCTCCATCAAATATGTAGCCGTAGCTTGCAATTCACATGCAGTTACTTTTCAACGACCCGCAAACTCTCTAGCTTTCTAAAAGGAGACAGTAATGTGTTCTCAGCCCACAGACATGAGAAAGATTTTCAAGGGATGGTGGTGGGGGGTGTCTGTGTAAGTGTTGCGTTTACCTGCTATACTCATCGTGGAGAAGATAAATGACGTCTTCGTCTCAGTCTGGGTGGTCAAAGGCAGAACGTGGGGATCACATTTAAATGAGAACACTGCTGAGGAGTAAACAACAGAGAGGACTTTCCCTGGGCTCCAGGAGATAAGCAGCCTGGCAGAAAGAGGTGGCTGCTTTTGTCTGCTGCTTCTGAGCACTGAGCTGGTGGGAGGTGACGTGAAGCCAGAATCAGAGAGACTAAGGAATCCTGACTGGTCAAATGGATTAACTAAGTTAGATGTTTCTTATGGTCCTCAGATTGAGTTTTAGAAGGTGTGAAAGGTGGTGTTATGGACTGAAGGTTTGTGTCCCCCCCCAAATTCATATATTGAAAGCCTACCCCGCAATGTGATGGTATTAGGAGATGGGGCCTTTGGGAAGTGATTAGGGCTAGATGATGAGGGTGGAGCCCTCATGAATAGGATTAGTGCCCTATTATGAGTCACGAGAGAGCTTGCTTCCTCTCTCTGTTCTCCACCAAGTGAAGATATGGTGAGAGGTGAACAGTCTGCCACTTAAAAGAGGTCACTCACCAGAACCTGACCAGGCTGGCACCCTAATCTCAGACTTCCAGCCCTTAGAACTTAAGAAATAAATTTCTGTTGTTTATAAGTCACCCAGTCTGTAGTATTTTTGTCACAGCAGCCAGAGCTGACTAAGACAGCTAGTAAATTAATCCTGTGATTTATATCAGAGCCATGGGATCCCAGCTTTGATCTCTTACTAGCTGTGCCACCACGGACAAACCACTTATCCTCTCTGAGCCTCAGATTCCTCAAATGTAAAAGTGAGACAGGTCATGATATCGATCATGAGTTTTTAAATAACAACAAGCTTGTAGTGTGATACTGTGATTTATAATAAGAAACATATATTTGGTCTTCATCGTCATTTCTGGGACAGAGCTCCCAATCCCTTAGAATTTCTTAAATGTTGGGAGCCATCAAGGTGTCTCTTGTTGTGTTAATGAGGTGACCCACCTAAGGATGGGGACTGGTTGCCAAGAGAACCAACTATGTGATTAGAGTTAAAAATAAATGTGGAGTGGGAGGGAATGGACCAGTTACTAAGATTAGAAGGCAATCTCTTTATAGGGACACAGGAACCCTATGTCAGCACTGTCCAAGAGAACTTTCCATGACAATGAGAATATTTTATACCTGTGCTGTCCAATATGATAACTATTAGCCACATGGAGCTATCGAGTACTTGAAATGTGACTAGTGCAATAAAGGAATTGAATTTGTAATGTTATTTAATTTTAAGTAATTTAAATTTAGTTTTAAATGGTCACCTATGGCTGATGTCTACCATATTGGTCAGTGCCACCCTATGTTCAGCCCAGCCTGCAAAGAGCTCTTCTGTTACAGAGAAAGTTGGCTTTGTCACTCTGTGGCACAGTGATTTGCTGAGCTGTTCTCAAGGTCCAGGAGGCTGGAGCATCTATCTCATTGTTTTTCATCATTTCCTTCATTTGTCTGTCAGTGATCGAGTATCTATTATGCACCTAGCCCTGTGCTGGACACTGAGAAATCAAATAAAGTGATGGCCCCAGAAGCTCACAGATCATTAGGGATGACAGGCTAGGAAAGAGGCAATTACAACCCAGGAGTTCCATAATGGATATGGAGAACCAGGTGCCGAGAGAGAAGTAACCAAGGTCTCCTAATTCACTCTAGGAAGGGAAAGTGAGAGAAGGCTACTGGAACAGGGAGGACGGGAATGAATGGGGTTCCTATGCAAAGAAATGGCGGCATAAGAAAATGTGGAGTTGTACACAGTTTACATTTCCAATGGCCACACGTGGATGCAAGAAAAAAAAACATTACTTGAAAAGAATATATTTTCTTCTAGCTGAATCTAGACACGTCTGAATATAACTCCCCATCCTTCCAGGCTGGTGGGAATTTTAATCTCTGTTATTACCATGCTTGTTCTTTCAGTGTCACCCAAAGTCAAGCAAAGTTCTGGGGTTCTAAATGGTCTATTCTAGAACCTTGGACAAAGGCCTTCCAGTCTACGTGCTACACTGGTCCCATTAATGTATGTATTTACCCTGAAACACTCCCTGTTCCTCAAGACCTAAAACCCCAGGGCCCAGGCTCTAATGTCCCCCATTGCCCGTTGCAGACATTCCCCACTGAGGACCACTTGCCTCTCCTGTTGCAAGGGCAGTGTGCTTTGTTGCCTTGCACTTCCTGTGCCCATCTCAATCCCAACACCCTCCTAGTCTGGGGGAGCTTTCTCATCTTCGCAGATGCCAGTGCTTTCTCCCATCAGCTTGGTCAGGTATGATTAATATTCTCTCTTATCGGCAGGCCCTTAAAGGGCCAGTGTTGGTCCTAGGGATGGGGGGATGAAATGCTCAAACCATTCGATATTTTTCTTAGTAATTCATCTGTTACAAAATATGCAGGAGATGAATAAGCCCTGGTGCTCTACTGTGTAGCATAGTGCCTATAGCTAACAATACTGTATTGTAGTACGTATAAACATTTGCTCAGAGAGTAGTAGATCTTATGTTAAGCGTTCTTATCACAAAATAATAATGCTAATAATAAATAAGAGAGTGAGAAGAAATATTTGGAGGCAATAAGTAGGTTTATGACATGGATTGCCGTGATGGTTTCACAGGTGTATACTTAACTTTAAACCTATCTAGCTGTTTACATTAATTATGTACAGCATTTTATACGCCAAAAAACATTTTTTTTAGTAATATTCAGGAAATGGTAGATAGTTCTGTATAACAGGCCAGGGAATATCTTAGGGAGTGGCGGAAGACAAGAGGAAGAAAGAAGGGGCCAGATTAAGGAGGAGAGTTTAAATGCTATGTGAAGAAGCTTAGAGTACTGGGTTCTTAGAGTGATGGCACGTCGGATATTCTCAGGCTTTTTGTTAGTATGTTTCTGTTGTTCTAAGCCACTCAGTTTTGTGGTACCTTGTTATGGCAGCCATAAGAAACAAAAAGAGCCATTACTGCTTTCTCAGCCTCTGTTGTAGCTACATTAGGAGCATATGACTGAGGTTTAGCCAGTCAGATGCACCCACCTAGGATCCATCCAGGGTGCACCTGGGCAAACAGGCACACAGTAACATGCATCTTCAGTGTGAGAACTGTGCCCTCCTGGGCACTAAGTGAGCTCACTACACTGCTGCTTTGGCATGAACTTACCCATGGTTCCAACTGTGTCACCTTCCTTTGCTCCTGCCTGTTTCTTCAGGCTGACAATTTTGCGTGCTGAGAGTCTCCCAGTAAATTCCATGGCTGCTTAAATCAGCATATGAAAATTTCCTTTGCTTGAAACTGATAACCTGGCCGATGCGGATGGGGAAAAGTCTGTAACGCATCCCTGAAGTTGTAAGTGGTGGACAGGGGTGAAGTCTCTTCTGTGAGCGGGGTGCCAAGTGGCTCCAGGGGAGAGGGGAGACCGTTTGGCTCCAGGTGAGAAGCGGGAATATGGGAGGGCTTGAAAGAAAATGAGGGCGCATGGTGTCAAGTGCATGTGTGTGTGTGTACATGCATACACGTTTCCACATTCTCAGCTACAGATCTTCCAGAGGGAGAGCAGCCAAACGTGCCCATGGGGTGAACTTTGGTCGCCCGGCGGGCGCTCACTAAACAGTGCGTTCAGGCTTCACCGGCGCCGAGCAGGGTAAACGACAGTTTCCAAGTTTGAAAAATGAGCTGCTTCACTCGCCTGGTGCTAATGCCTTTTTCGAAGAAACTTACATCTTGGAAATGTCATGACACATTGCGATCACGGAGAACACAGCCACAGTAATTGGGAGTGTTTCTTCAAGAGCAGAGCGTGTCGAAGAAGATACATGGCTCGCAGCATAATTTCCCGCAACAATGGTGGGGTGGGGGAGCGCGCGTGCGGGAAAGCTGCCTTTGAAATAAATCCTGGAGGGAGCTGCAACGGCTGGGGCTTCTGGGTAATGGAGCTGCTTCAGGAGGCAGTGCCTGTCCTGATTAGCTACAAATTAGTTGTGTGACTATGGCCATGCCTATAAATCACTCCGTGACTCAGTTTCTCCATCTGTCAAATGAGAATAGTAACACATGCACTCTGTTGCTCGCAGTATTGCATCAGATGCAATCAAATTCCAATGAACTAAAAATCATTGCAACTTATTGAACACGTACTACTTGCCAGGCGCATTCTAAGCACTATTTATGAATTAACTAACTCAAAACATACAAGAACTCCAAGAGATGGATACCACTATTAATAATGGATACCATTATTATCACTATCTAGAGGGGGAAGAATTGAGGCACAGAGAGGCTAGATGTTTTGCTCAAGGTCATAAAGCTAGAACGTGGTCCTGCCAAGATTTGAACTCAGTCCAGATCTGACATCTGAATTCATGACCACTACCTGATTCATCTCCCACACCGGATGCCATAGTGTTGTGAAAAG
The DNA here is from genome assembly GCF_037783145.1 of Equus przewalskii. Taxonomy (NCBI): domain Eukaryota; kingdom Metazoa; phylum Chordata; class Mammalia; order Perissodactyla; family Equidae; genus Equus; species Equus przewalskii. The sequence goes on along the minus strand of NC_091842.1, from coordinate 35,821,051 downwards.
TATAAAGATACTAATAAATACACCATGTGTTAATATCAACAATGCTGAGACATCTTTAAAAGAAAGAGCGAACAAAACTGGAGTGGATTTGATTCTATTTGTGACGATTTTGAATGAGCTGTGAGAACAAAAAAAAGCAACTACATTAGTTCCACACTTGAGGACCAGTGGGTTTATCCTTCCAGTAATTGAGTAAGTAAGGGGATTTGTGCCCATTTTACAAATGAGATGTCCAGTAGCTGACATTCCTAAGATTATCCAGCAAAATAAATAGCCACGATGGGATCCAAATTCAGATGGACGGATTACAGAGACCATGCTCTTTCCTCTGTAAAATGTTGTGGTAGGCCAGTTTCCCTCAAAGGAACACCTATTTAAAATATTTGACCCTTCGCCTCCTCTCTCAGACGGAGATAAAAGAACAAAGACGTTAACAAGATAATGTAAACACTAACATTCCTCCTAAGAGGTTAAATTACCCAGAAGCCCTCATTTCTAAAGGCCACCTTCTCTGGTCTGTGTTCTCCTAAAGCGCTCTAAGCTTTTCCATCAGGAAAGTATTCAACTGATACATGCTTTGTGCCGGACCTCAGGATTTCAGGGCTGTCATCTGGGGAATGAAGAGAATGAAGAAAACTGGTTGCTCATCACCTGCCTGTGGACGTCTGGTTCTTTCATGCCAGGACCTAGGGTGCCAGTGGCCCAGCCTTTCTGCTCTCATTAGCAGGCCACTCACATGTGACAAAGGTATTCTGAAAAGACAAAGACTTGGACTTCCAACTCTTCAGTAGAAACGGAGATTTATCAAGAAGATAACATAATGGGTGACTGACTAGGAGTCCTTTAGAAGCCCTGCTTTAAATAATTGCCAAGACTGATTTGTAAGAAAATGATCAGAGCTTGTTCTGAAATATTAAAAATTGCAAGCATGCTCAGAAGCATGTCGGTTGGTCGTCTTTAGCATTTTTCTGTGATATTGATGGCATTCCCCTCTCAAAGGCAGAGGGAAGCATTGTTAGACACAGGCTAGAAGATTGGAAGGAGCAGTAGCTCTGAAGACACATATCTATGGCTATGATACCCAATTATGGCATTTACCAATTGTATGACAGTTGAACAAGTCCCTTCACTTCTACTAGACTCAATTACCTCTCCTGTTAAGTGGCCACAATAATTCCTACACTGAGATCCTTTCAGGCACCAACTGTGTCTCATTTATCTCTGTAAACACAGGGACTGGAAATAGCCGGTGCTCAGTTAATGGGTGGTAAATAATCAGAGTAATTGTGACTATTACATGAAATAACTTGTTTTGTAAAAAGCCTCGCTGAATTCCTGATACATATTAGGTGCTTAATAAATAGCTGTTTTCTCTTCTCCCATCTTTAGCCTCTCAGTTGTGTCTTTAAAACTGCCACTTTAGATTCTGCCTTTCACGCCCTATGAATTCACTGGATACATTTCTGGAAGTTTAACAGATATCTCAAATGCAATATGTCTTCTACTGAGCCCATGATCTTCCTCCCAAACTCTATCTACTCACAGCTTCCTCATCTCAAGTGATGGTAATGCCATCCTTCCATGTGCTAAAAACAAAAATGAAAACACAAAGCAAACAAATTTTTTTTTAAGGGAGATTAGCCCTGAGCTAACATCTGCTGCCAATCCTCCTCTTTTTGCTGAGGAAGACTGGCCCTGAGCTAACATCCGTGCCCATCTTCCTCTACTTTATATGTGGGACGCCTACCACAGCATGGCTTGCCAAATGGTGCCGGGTCCGCACCAGGGATCCGAACCAGCGAACCCCAGGCCCCCGAGGCGGAACGCGCGCAGTTAACCACTGCACCACCGGGCTGGCCCACAAACAAATTTTTAAATCCTTTGTTTATTTTATTATTGAACTGTGTTATTTGGTAGATAAATAATCGTTCCCCTTATATTTTTGTTGCAAATCGCATATTTTATCAAGTTAAGATGATCCTCATTGCATTTCATGAATTCTACTTTTACCTTATGTAAAAGCCACTCCCAACTCTTTCTTTTTGTTTGTTTTCTCAGATAAAGCTTTGCTTGACTTATTAATTTTAGCCTTTTATGTCATTTTCCTTTACATTTCGTTGAATTTGATTTCTTTTTAGTTTCTTTTTACTTTTTTCTTAGTATAAGAATCTTTTTCGCTTTTAATAGGGTGGTTTAAATCATGGACACGTTAGCTTACCTGATGTATTTACTCTTACGTGTAGTTTTATCTTATGCTTTCTGCCCGGTTTTTTGTTGCTATTTTGTTTTGTTTTTAGTACTTCCTTGAAGTTTCTTTTGTTTTTCTGACTTTTCCCCTATGGATTATATTTGGTTACCATGTGTGATATTGTGATTTATAATAAGAAAAATGTATTTGATCTTCATCCCCTTTCTGGCACAGAGCTCCTAAAAACCTTAGCATTTCCTAAAAGATGAGAGTGATAAAGGTACTGCTTGTTACGTTAATGAGGTGACTTTTGGACTGTGCCTAAAGGTGGGGGTTGGTTGCCAGGGAAACCAAGCACGTGAAGAGGGGGTGGGGGGAGGGCCTGGGGGGTTGAATCCATCCCCAGTGGCCAATGATTTAATCAATCTTGCCTATGTAATGAAGCCTCCATGAAAACCCAAAGGGACAGGGTTTGGAGAGCTTCTGGGTTGGTGAATACATGGAGATTTGGAGAGTGTCCTATTTGCACACGGAGAATGGAAGCTCCATGACCTTTCTCCATACCTTGCCTTGTGCATCTCTTCTGTGTGGCTGTTCCTGAGTTGTGCCCTTTTATAATAAACCAGTGATCTAGTAAGTAAAATGTTTCTCTGAGTTCTTTGAGTTGCTCTAGCAAATTAATTGAACCCAAGGGTCTTGGGAACCTCTGATTTATCGCCAGTCAGAAGTACAGGTAACAACCTGGGCTTGCAACTGGCGTCTGAAGTCTAAGTAGGGGGTTATGAGAACCTTCAATATGTAGCAGGTTATTCAGATGCACAGGTGACAACCTGCACTTGCGACTGACATCTGAAGGGGGGGCAGTCTTGTAGGATTGAACTTTTAACCTGTGGAATCTGATGCTATTTCTGGGTTGACAGTGTCAGAATTGAGTTGAACTGTAGGACACCCAGCTGGTGTCCAAGAATTGCTTATTGGTGTGGGAAACTTCCCCTCACATTGGAATTGGTACCAGAATCTACTGAGCATGTAACTTTTCCAATGACATGAAAAGTATACATCTTAATTTTTGCTCTATTATTGGCTGATGTTAATTTTCTCAAGAGCTTCATTTAAATTATATTATCATGTGTGGCTCATCTCCACAACCGTGTTTATTTTAACTTCTTTATGGCCTATCTTGCCCTATAGGGATGTAAGTCTCATGAGGTCGAGTACTTTGACTTGTCCCCACTGTAGCTCGGGCACCAAGCAAAGACACAACACATGCTCAATAACTTTTGTGAGTAAAAGAAATTTCGTCCCCTCTCCTTTCTTCTCGGGCTTTGTAAACCATCTGAGAGTCAAACCCAGATGGTTTTTATGTTATCGTTTTTGTATGATAGAGCTTTTCTTTTAAGAATTATTTTTGGTCTTCATGTACAATTTTGTGACCATACTTACAACTATCCTCCTCCCACTTACCAAACGCCACACAGAATTTCACTACTGCTAATTCCACTTTTAGACAAGAACAGGTGTTCTCTGTGCTGCAGGGGAAAAAAAAGCCTGATCTTAGAAAGCAGAGCCATCTCAGCCTCCATAAGATCTATGAGAAAGGAGCTACGAGGCGAAATGTTATTGAGGTGATTCTGTGCAGTGTGCAGGGGTTCAACCCCCACACCCTGAATGGTTCAAGGAGTAGATATTAACGTCACACCTATTCTGTGCTGGGTATCATACCACGTGCAGGTTTGGTATAAATGAATAAAACATTCATGTAACAATTGTGAACCAGGTCCCTACACTGTGACAGGCATTGTGCTGAGGCCCGGGGAAACAACAACAAACTACATGTGCACTTCATGCCATAAGATGCTCATAGATCCAGTTCTGTCTCACCCAACTGCCACATAAAATCTGAAATCATGGTTTTCTTTTCTTTTCAAAAAGAAAAAAAGCGGATTTGGGGCAGATGAAACCAAAACTCATTGCCAGAAACAAAAGAGAAGATTTCCAGAAATTCCAGAAAGTACCAAATGCCTTTCATTGAAAAACTGGAAAAGGATTTCCCGAGCCAAGTGTTCAGGTACATCATTTTGAAAGACAAATTACCAGTAATCCAGTTAAATTTTAACTAGCATTATCTAAATGAAAAATATCGAAGTGTGAGATACCCCAGCAAGAATGGCTCCAATTTCCTGCCTGGATGCTAAGTAAGGAATAGACTGTTTAATATCATCTTGATAACATTTTTATAGGTTCATGTTGGCCCATCAGATTTCAATTTGTCACCTGCTATCTAGCAGTTTTCTAATTGCTCATCACTTTACAGTGTAAAATAATAGGCCCTGAATTGCAAGGCTTTTTTTTTTTTTTTTAATAATAGAAAGGTAGAGTGGGACGAAGGGGCTTTATTTCTACCCAATGATGTTTTTTCCTGGTTAGAATAAGAATGGTTGCCAATAATTCAAACACAATATGCTATTGAGCTCATTTCACTTCTCCTGCTGAATTAATTTGTGAAAGATAACACAAAATGAAGAAGGAAATCCTCAAAGCTCTCTTTCCCTCACCTCCCACCCTTCCCAGAGGTTGAGGGGGAGTACTGGTGAGAAGACACACGAATGGACGTGTAGCACAAGGAGGCTGGACATCAAAGTTACAGGGTCTTGGGTTTGAATTCCAAGCTCAGGCACTTAAAGCATGTGACCTTGGGCAGTACCCAATCCCACTGAGCTCTCTGTCAGTAAAATTGGGACCTGGATTCCTACTCACAAGGTTCTTGGGGTAACTGGGGTTAAGCTGTAAAGTCTGCTGCAGAATGGGAAACATCTTGGGCACCCACTAAATTATAGATCTTAACGTGTAGTACAGTATCTGGTATAGTTCACTCCCTCCTCCCAGATGCTCTTTCTGCCTTCCAGGACATCTTATTTCTGGTTTTCCTCCCTCCTCACTATCCATTCCTGCTCAGTCTCCACCACCTGCTCTCTTCTCCCCTCTCTTTTCCTCTTAGTATTTGAGTGCCCCAGGACTCAGTCCTCCACCCTCCTCTCTTCTCCATGTACACTCACTCTCTTGAAGATCTCATCTGGTCTCATGCAACACCATATATATGCTGATAACTCAGATTTAAATCTCCAGCCTAAACTTCTCCATCTCAAATGTCAGACTCATAGATATACCTTCCTTCTCAACATCTCTACCTGTGAGTCTAATTGATATCTCAAACTAAATATATCTGAAACTAAAGTCTGAATCCCACAAATTCTTCTCCATCCATGGCCTTTCCAATCTCAGCTGATGGAGCCCAATCCTTTTAACTGCTCAGAACAAAATCCTTAAAGGCACCCTTAATTCCTTTCTTATTCAAGAACCCCACATCCAACCCACCGGGAAATCCCATGGGCTCCACCATTTTGTCAACCTAGAACTTGATGGAATAAGGTCATGTAGCTCTGTAAAGAAACAAAGAATTGGAAAGAAACCTTATACAATGCATTCAGTTGTTTGGTTAACTTGGTTGACAGTTGACTTTTGCTCACTGGTTTCAGTTGTGATGAGCACTAGGTTAGCCAGTTTGAGTGTTCAACCATCTTGTGCCTGTTTTGGTAGAGGAAAGGAATGATGCGCCTGTTTCTCTTCCAGTCATGAGCAAATGGAGAAAGGAGAAGTCGGCTACAGTGGACTGCAGAGAGGCTGTAATTAGCTTACTGGCCATTGTGGCCCTAGTGGTGCCACCAATGGATTCAGAAGTAGAGAGGTACCAGCCAAGGCACAGGGGTCATAACACTATTCCTTTTCATCTTCTGAAATGTTGTCTCCTAATTGCTATTGGCTAAGAACCAAGGATATTCCCCTACTAACAGATGATCTTTACTAGGAAAAACAGGAGGGAAGATGTGTCCTTTGGAGTATTCCAGAAGCTAAATGTTTGCATGCATGTGGCATGTGTGTGTGTGTGTGTGTGTGTGAAGATTTGAAAACAGCCCTCCAATTATTGTATCTACTGACTTTTACAAAATAATTCATGAAACTCTTTTACTATGTAATTTCATTTTGCTTCTCAGAACAATCTTGGGATAAAGCCAGAGCAGTTACTGCTATTCCATCTCATGACTGATTTCCTTTACTCTGCTTTGCATTTTCTTTTTTTTCTACAGCACCCATCACTTCTAACGTAACACTTAACGTACTTGTTTTTTACATGGTTTGCATATTTTCTCAGCTAGGGTAACAGTAGAAAGCTTTATTTACTTCACTCGTGAATCTCAAATATCTAGAACAATCCCTAGCACATAGTAGGCATTCAAGAAGTATTTGTTGGATGAGTGAATATGAGTATGTCTATCAAGTATATATCAACATCTGTGTCATCATCATCAGCCCAAGACTGCGATGTCCTCTGGATCTCTGTTCTGTTCTTCCCTCTTGATGGTATTCTTTTCCAGGACATGCCTGATCCCATCTTAATATGCATACTTCAGTTAAAGGGTTTGATGTTCCTCCAGATCCGCTGAAATCAGTTATTAATCAGACAATGAAAGGTTTGAATGCATCCTTTTCCTATGTCTTTTGGCTACCAGGGAACCCAGAGCTAGCTATGTTACTCAACCTAATCAGCAGTTCAGCCCTTTCTTTTCTCTTTTGTTCTATGTCTGTGTGTTTTCATAATAAATTCATTTCCTTTTTTTTAAAGTAGATATAGATACTGAGATAAATTCAGATTAAATGCAAAGTAAGAGATTTCCAAAGCAGTCCTCTTTACAGTACTTTAAATCATAATCCTAAAAAGCAAACCAAAAAACCCTTAAAATTTACTGAATGCTTAATATGTATCAGTCTTACCATCCCTCTCGCGTACCTCACCCACTTCAATTTATGGGAACTCGCTGATTCTTAAGGGTGTCGGGGTTTTCAGCTCCTGGCCTAGATGTCAGATAACATTTAAGACTTGATGGCGTGGGCTGGAAGGTGTGTGGTGAATGCATCTTTTTAGGTTTAAAGGGACATGAGTGGAACAGAGAGCTTACACTATGGTAAACATAGGGATTCTCTAAGACCTTAAATAAAATTGAAACCACTCCTCTCCTTGCCCCATCCCCTACACACATATCCTGACGACTAGAATGTTTTTATGTCTTATGTGCATCACTTTCTCCTGGTTGCCCAAAGCAGACACTTACCTTCCAATGACGCAGCTTATTGTACTGCATTCGATCTATGAGACTCCGTGCTTGTTGAAAAGCCAAGATCTGGCCAAGGCTGATGCAATGCCTGCTTTCTCCCAGCTTTTGTTATGTAGATGAGTTTCCATTTTATTTTTGGTGTATCAGTTGAATTCTGAGTATTTTAATAGTTGCGAAGCTTCACCGAACTCCAGCTTAAGATTCAAGATGTTATATCTAGCAGAAAATGAGGATCTCACTCTTAGTTCTCCTTTTTTCCTCCTTAATAATGAAGAGCTGATTTTCACTATTAATGTGACTTTACATCAGGAACTCTGCAGTGGTCCAGGGTAATTCATCCTTAATTAATGTGCCATCTTTTCAACCTGTCCTCATTTAATTATAAAAGCTGGTGAGTCTTGGACCTAAGGAGTGACTGGTGGTTGGAATAATAGAAGGAAAATATTAATTCTTGGCATTTTTCAGAGTGGGAATTATTTTTCCCTTGGAAGATCATAAGGATGCAAAAAGTTGTTTGCAAGTACTGTGAGTCCTGTGGGATACCTACTATCTGTACTCTATCACTGTGATCTCTGGCTTCTGAGGGACTTTCTATCAAGCATCCTCAGCCTTCTTATTTTGGTTTCTTTTTCATGGGACCCTATGTAAATCACTTTTAAATCTTACATACCAGTCTTTCTCATGTTAGAGGATTTTTTTAATTGTAGTAAAATATACATAATATAAAATTTACCATTTCAACCATTTTTAAGTGTACATTCAGCGGCATTAAGTAGCTTCACGTTGTTGTGCAGTCATCACCACTATCCATCTCCAGAATGTTATCATCAGCCCAAAATGAAACTCTATATTTAGGAAACAATAGCTTCCCTTTCCTCTTTGCCCCTGTCTCTGGTAACCACTATTCTATTTTATATCTCTGTAAATTTGGCTATTCTAAGTATCTCATAAGAGTAGAATTATATAATATTTGTCCTTTTATGGCTGTTTTATTTCACGTAGCATAACGTCTTCAAAGTTCATCTACGTTGCAGCATGAGTCGGAATGTCATTCTTTTTCCATTGTTTGTATGTATATGTGTGTGCTTGTGTATAATATATATCTCATATTTTGTTTATCCATTCATACATCAATGGATGTTTGGGTTATTTCCACCTTTTCAGTTATTGTCAATAATGTTCCTATTGATTTAATGTAAAAATACCTCTTTGAGTCCTGCTTTCAGTTCTCTTGTGTGTGTTCCCAGAAGTGGAATGACTGAACCACATGGTAAGTTTGTGTTCAGTATTTTGAGAAATTGCCATATTCTTTTCCACAGTGGTTACATGATTTTACATTCCCACCAGCAGTACACAAGAGTTCTAAATTCTCCACATCCTCATCAACACTTGCTTTCTGTTTGTTTGGTTTTTTTGATAGTAGCCATCCTGTTGGGTGTGAAGTGTTATCTCATTGTGGTTTTGACTTACATTGCCCCAATAGTCAGTGATGTTAAACGTCTATTCATGTGTTTATTAGCCAGTTGTGTATCTTCTTGGAGAAATATCTATCCAAATCCTTCGGTCATTTTTTAATTGTTTTTTTTTTTTTTGATGTTGTTTTTGAGTTGTAGGAGTTCTTTATATATCCTGGATATTAGTCCCTTATCAGATAAGTGATCTGTAGATATTTTCTCTCATTCTGTGGGTTGCCTTTTCACAGGTGATAGTGTCCTTTGAAGCACAAACGTTTTTAATTTTGATGAAGTCCAATTTATCTATTTTTTCTTTTGTTGCCTGTGCGTTTAGTGTTAGGCTTGAGAATCATTGTCAAATCCATCATGAAGTTTTTCCTCTATCGTTTCTTTTAAAACTTATTTACTTACATTTATGCCTTTAATCTGTTTTGAGTTTATTTTCATATATGATATAAGGTAAGGTTAAAGCTTCATTCTTTTGCCTGTGGATGTCCAGTTTTCCCAATGCTGTTTGTTGGAAAGACTGTTCTATCCCCATTGAATGGTCTTGGCATCTTTGTTGAAAACCATTTGACCAGATATATGAGTGTCATTTTAGATTTAGTAGACTTTTCGTAACCTACAGCCTTGGAAAAATGCGTAGGCTTTGTATTCAGAAAAACCTGGGTTTAAATCCTTACTCTACTTATTAGCTGGGAAAGCTTGGGTAAGTTATTCAACCTCTCTGAGGTTAATTTTTCTCATCTGTAAAATGGGTAAGGTAATGCCTGTCTCTTAGGGCTCCTGTAAAATTAGTCTATGAATTAAAGTGTCCAGCACATGGTAGGTGTTCATTGAGTGATTGCTAAATTTAAAACCTCTCTGGGCTCTTATTTCCTGTCTGTATAATAAGGAAATAACACTTGTCATGTAAAAGCTAGTTCACAGGTTAGTAAGGACAAGAAAAGAGAGAAAAGAAAAGCATCCGTCAAAATGTCAGCTATAAGGATATTAGCCATATTGGTATGGCTAATTTTATTTCTTTATTTTTTCTTTTTTTTTCTGTGTAGATTACATCATGTTCACCACCCAAAGACTAATTACAACCCACCACGACACAAATGTGCCTAGTCACCCCTTTTGCCCTCCTCCCTCCCCACTTCCCTTCTTGTAACCACCAATCCAAGCTCTGTCTCTATGTGATTGTTGTTTTTATCTTTTCTTATGAGTGAGATCATACCGTATTTGACTTTCTCCCTCTGACTTAATTTGATTAGGATAATACCCTCAAGGTCTATCCATGCTGTCACAAATGGCCGGATTTCATCATTTCATATGGCTGAGTAGTATTCCATTGTGTATATATACCATATCTTCTTGATCCATTTGTCCATTGATGGGTACCTAGGTTTCTTCCAAGTCCTGGTTATAGTGAATAATGCTGCGATGAACATACGGGTGCATGTATCTTTATGCATTGATGTTTTCACGTTCTTTGGATAAATACCCAACAGTGGAATAGCTGGATCATATGGTAGATCTATTCTTAATTTTCTGAGGAATCTCCATACTGTTTTCCATAGTGGCTGCACCAGTTTGCACTCCCCCCAGCAGTGTATGAGAGTTTCCTTCTCTCCACATCCTCCCTAACACTTGTTGTTTCCTGTCTTGTTAGTTATAGCCATTCTGACTGGAGTCAGGTGATATCTCATTGTAGTTTTGATTTGCATTTCCCTGATAGCTAATGATGTTGAAGATATTTTAATGCTCATGTTGGCCATGTGTATGTCTTCTTAAGAGAAATGTCTGATCAGATCTTTTACCCATTTTTTAATTGGGTTGTTAGTTTTCTTGTTGTTGAGACATACGAGTTCTTTGTATATTTTGGATATTAACTCCTTATCTGATGTATGGTTTTCAAATATCTTCTCCCAATTTTTAGGTTGTCTTTTCACTTTGTTGATGGTTTCCTTTGCTGTGTAGAAGATTTTAGTTTGATGTAGTCCCATTTGTTTATTTTTTCTTTTGTTTCTCTTGCCCAGTCAGACATAGTACTTGAAAATATGCTGCTAAGACCAATGTTGAAAAATGAACTGCCTATGATTTCTTCTATAAGTTTGATGGTTTCAGGTCTTACATTCAAGTCTTTAATCTATTTTGAGTTAATTTTTGTGTATGGTGTAAAATAATGGTCTATTTTCATTCTTTCGTATGTGACTGTCCAGTTTTCCCAAAACCATTTATTAAAGAGATTCTCTTTTCTTCATTGTATGTTCTTGGCTCCTGTGTTGAAAACTAGCTGTCCTTAGATGTGTGGGTTTATTTCTGGGCTCTTGATTCTGCCCACTGTCACCCCTCTTATTTAACACAATATTGGAAGTCTTAGCCAGAGCAACCAGGCAAGAAAAAGAAATAAAAGGGATCCAAATTGGAAAGGAAGAAGTGAAACTGGCACTATTTGCAGATGACATGATTTTATATATAGAAAACCCTAAAGAATCCCCTAAAAAAACTTTTAGAAATAACAAATGAATGCAGTAAAGTTGCAGGATACAAAACCAACATACAAAAATCAGTTGTGTTTCTACACACTAACAACAAGGCAGCAGAAAGAGAAATTATGAATACAATCCCAGTTACAATTGCAACAAAAATTGAAATACCTAGGAATAAACTTAGCCAAAGAGGTAAAAGATCTGTACACTGAAAACTATAAAACATTGTTGAAAGAAATTAAAGAAGAAACAAAGAAATGGAAAGATATTCCGTGCTCTTGGATTGGAAGAATTAACATAGTTAAAATGTTCATACATCCCAAAACAATCTTCAGATTCAGTGAAATCCCTATCAAAGTTCCAACAACATTTTTGACATAAATGGAACAAAGAATCCTAAAATTTATATGGAACCACAAAAGATCCCAAATAGCCAAAGGAATCCTAAGAAAAATGAACAGACCTTGAGGTATCACACTCCTTGATTTCAAAATGTCCTGCAAAGCTGTAGTAAGCAAAACAGCATGGTACCAGCACAAAAATGGACACACACAGATCAATGGAACAGAATTGAGAGCCCCGAAATAAGCCCACACATCTAAGGACAGCTAATTTTTAACAAGGGAGTCAAGAACATACAATGGAGAAAGAAAAGTCCCTTCAATAAATGGTGTTGGGAAAACTGGGCAGCTACATGCAAAAAGAATGAAAGTAGACCATTATCTTACACCATACACAAAAATTAACTCAAAATAGTTTAAAGACTTGAATGTAAGACCTGAAACCATGCAACTTCTAGAAGAAAACATAGGCAGTATGCTCCTTGACAATGGTCTTAGCAGCATATTTTCAAATACCATGTCTGGCCCGGCAAGGGAAACAATAGCAAAAGTAAACAAATGGGACTACATTGAACTAAAAAGCTTCTGCACAGCAAAGGAAAACATCAACAAAATGAAAAGACAACCTAACAATTGGGAGAAGATGTTTGCAAACCATACGTCAGATAAGAGGTTAATATCCAAAACATACAAAGAACTCATACGTCTCAGAGATTGGATTGGTGGTTACCAAAGGGGAAGGAGGGAGAGTGTAGGAGGAAAGGTGGGACTAGGCACACATGTGTGCTGATGGATTATAATTAGTCTTTGGGTGGTGAGTATGATGTAATCTACACAGAATTTGAAATATATCATGTACACCTGAAAGTTACGTAATGTTATAATCCAATGACACTGCAATAAAAAATAAATAAATAAATAACAATAAATAAAAAGAGAATGACTAGTTTTGGTTTTGTCATATATGGCCTTTATTATGTTGAGGTACTTTCTTTCTACAACCATGAGGTTCATATATATGGTAACCTGTGTATATAGTGATGTATGTTAAGTTGATGGTCTCTTTAGTTTGACCTCTTTCTAAAAGCTCTACTCTTTTACTCCCTATTCCCACATTTCATGTTTTTGATATCATATCTACCCTCTTTTGTGTGTGTATCCATCACCCTCTTATCATGGAAATAGGTAATTTTAGAACTTTTGTCTTTTCACCTTCATATTATCTTCCTAGGTGGTCGATCTGCTACCTTTACTGTGTTTTTACCTTTACCAGTGATTTTATTGATTTTTTGATAATTTTCTTATTCCTATTTGTGGTCTTCTGTTTTCCACTTAAAAATAGTCCCTTTACCATTTCTTGTAAGACTGTTTTCTTGGTGATAAACTCCTTTAATTTTTGTTCTCCAGGGAAACTCTGATAAAGGGTAGGGCAGACCCTGTGCTAAGAGGCCAGTGGAAGAATTCCAATGGCGTCTGCCAGCATCTGTGTCCACATGCCTGTACTGGGTCACAATAATGGCTGCTGCCAAATGTCTCAGTCCTTGGAGAGGCGTCACCTCTCACCGAGATGCACCCAGAGCCTACCAGGGCAGTGTCTTTTCACCAAAGGACTGTGCACCTTTCTTTCTGGGGATTTTAGTCTCTTTTCTGAAACAGGTTAATTTGCAGGTAGGCCCTATAAGAACTGGCTTTTTCCCACTTATGTCTGATAGCTTTTCTGGGGGTATTCCCCATTGTTGTTAGTAGCCAGCAAAGTCAAATAGTATGACACTTGTCTCAGTTGTGCTGAGTCCAAAAGCTGCTTACAACAGTAACACTCCCCCACTCAGGCACCCCACTCCTCCAGGGAAGGCTGCATACCGTAGGATTGCTCCCAGGCAACTGTGCACCACTGCAGCTTGTGAAGGTGGCCTTTTTTCTCTCCAGAAAGGAATCTCTGCCTCTTCCACCTCAGTCAGGACTTTCTCTTGTTGCAGAGTTTCTTTGTCTCCAGTTTTCAGTTCTCTCTCAGGAGTAATTGTTCCAAGAGTAGTTGTAAATTGGTTGTGTCTATGGGTGGAGGTGAGTTCAGAGTCCACCTATGGCACCATCTTGCCACCCAGCCCCTATGTAGTTATGCCCCAAGAACCTAGTTCATTCTGCATGGGAGTCTCCATTTTTACGCTGTTACTTTCCCTCCAAACAGCATTTTAAAAGGCAGTGGACGAAACGCCTGTCAGCCCAAGCATTTAGGATTACTCTACTGCTCTCCAGTATGGCTAATTTTAATCAGAATATTTTTATGCATCTTCAAAGGCAAATTTTGAGATGATCTTCTTTTTTGTTTTGTTAACAAGCTTCATGCATAGATGACAACTGCATTTCATCCCTGAGATTCACCCCATCCTTTGTCCAACTTGACACTTTTCATGCACAACTGGCAAAGATTAAAATGCAGGGATGTGTTTTGTTTATATTACATGATAACAAAATGCTGTTTCCATTTTGCTGTGGCTACATAAAAAATCTTTTCCTTGAAGGGCATAACCAAAATCTTCTTGTTAATTGAAAAGACAAATGGCAATATCATACGCTAATGAGGATGCAGAGCAACTGACATTCATGCATTGCTGGTGGGAACCCAAATGGTGCAGCCACTTTGGAAATCAGTTTAACATTTTCTTATAAAATTAAACACATACACCATATGACCTTGCAGCCCTACTTCTAACTATTTATCCTATAAAAATGAAAATTTATAGTCACACAAAACCTGTAACCAAATTTTCTTTGCAGATTTATTCACAATTACCAAAAATGGAAAAATAACCCAAATGACCTTCAACTGGTGAAGGAATAAACAAACTATGGTATTTCCATACAATGGAATACTATTCAGCAATCAAAAGGAACGA